>NC_081191.1:77447809-77802809 GCF_902713425.1 Acipenser ruthenus | reverse complement strand
CTCCTGCCGAAGCATCGGTCCGTTTGTGCTGCAGAAACGACTGGGTTCAGGAAACAAAGCGACCACCTCTAAAGGTGATGTGTATTCGAGGTTGGAGTTAAGTATATTGAAAACTACAAACCTTCGAAGGTTCAGGACACATTACCGAAGGACGGTTCAAACCTTTGATGGTACTAATTTGCATAATGTACTGGTTTATTTTTGATTGAAAATCCTATTATTTTACAGGTAATCCATATAAATGGAATAAAACATTCACATGTAGTTTAAAAATATGTTATTTAGAACAGTAATCATGTTTTTATAATTTAAATAAAAATAAAAATAATTTTTCAGGAATAATAGTTGTGACAATCATAGCATGCTACCTCTATTTTCTTATAAATATAGCCTAAGTTATAGGTGCAGTATATACCCTTGATAAACATTAATGAGTAAATTAAATACACTGCTTCAAATTTCAAACTACCTCCTTCAGTCGTATTTATCATAACTAACATTACAGATAATTATATTGGTTTTCAATATTGATTTCAGTTTTAACTTCATACAATATGGGTGAGCACCAATTATGTATACTTGGTACTTAATATTGATATCAATTATGTATAAGATGAAGTCCAGATGTTTGCAGAAAACATGGGCATCAATATGCATTCCAGGAACTACACTGAACTGAGCGGGGAGATGAATAATATCAAACTACAAAGAATAACGCTTACAACATCACATCATATGGCAAATTATCATGTATATGCACACAATTGAATGTAACAGCACAGCATTATTTTGAGTAGTAAAACAACAGGATGAAATACAATTCTTTCTTTTTTTTGAGTTTCTTTACAAATCGACATAAAAAAACACTTGGTCACTGGAAATGCTTGTATCACATCACTGCACGAAACACTTACCTGGAATAGGAGAGAATAGATTACTGTATTTGTGTTGCAAGGTAAAGCTATGCATGTGTGTCATCATGCAGCCATTATGGTCAAATGCTACACAGTGTGGCAATCTTTCACTATGGTTAACCAGGATACATTTTCAAAATGTTTTATTCATGAAGGTATAGACTACCATCCACTGCTTGGTCCAGATGTGTCATTATCACTGAGCCCCTTCACAAAATACAGCAATGTCAGACCAAGCAGCACCACCCACCAGCCTGACTGCTTTGCAACTTCAAAATAAAGACCTTTTCTTTGTTAACACTGAACAGAAAGTCAGGATTTTATAGACAATGACATTTGTATTTGTAGCATGTCTATTGGATAAAAAATGGATTCAGAAGGCATGGTCATTCTGTAATGTAACATAGATTCTGATCAGACACGCTCGGGAGGCGAGTATCCGCCAGGGAGTTCAAGTGTGCTGTTTCATCCCTCCTCAAAGGCAGTCGTTCAGAAACTACTGTGGGTCTCTCAGCTTCTTTATACTTTTTTGTTTAAATCTACAATCACAAGAAAAAGAACAAACAAAGCAAAGGAATCCTGGGTATGACAGAACATTCTCTATGGGAATTCCATTTCACTGACTTTCTTGTTACTCAGAAGCTAGGGGACCGTCTGAAACATGAGCAGAAGGCATTTCTGTGTGTGGGTGTGTGTAGGGAGTCCCATAGTGTGCATCCTATGGTGGTGTGACAGATCATCTAGTTAGTTAAATGTTAGTTTGTTTTTTAGATAAAGTATTACTGCACTCCTAGGTGCAGCTTCAACTTGACTACGGGCTTTTATAAGTAAGAACCCTGAAGTACATACCACAATACTGTAAGTGGTATTTTGGCTGTAGTAATAATTGCTATATTTACTTTTATTGTATTAATGTGGTCATCTCTAAAGATTCAAAAGTGTTTACCATTTTGGACACATTTATGTAAAACCATAGTGGTTTAGTTATCTAACCATGTGTATTACGCGCCTACACTTAAGTATAAAAAATACATCACTGTTATTTAGCATTAGTTTGGAGGCATTTACATAGGACTGGTATTGTAATTTAAATATATCCCACTGCTACAGCCTCAGGTAACATTGCCACAGCTTGTAAAATAACAGTTGGCTTACATTCATTTACATATATATACACATAGGCCAGTAGTTTATTAGTTAAAATATACCTCATAGTAAAGCTTGATGACATGGCATTAGAAAATCGAAATATCAAGTTGTCCATCATTGTAATAAATAATTACTTATGAGGCTCGGCTGGGACTTTGACATACACCTCTGTGACCTCACTGCTTGACAACTGTAATGCTCTATTTGCTGGACTGTCTAAAACCACCATCTGCACAATTACTACAATGCCTGAATTCCTACACACATCATAATTATTCTTCTCTAGCTTCCCGGAGACACAAAGGATTTATTTTTCCTGACCTATAATGCTGTGCATGTTATGGCTGGGACTCGTTCTGTCTTAATCCACCTCAATGTGTCAAGCTAGTCTTCCAAGCCCTTCTACAATTTCCTCTTACTAATAGATCATCTCTTTGCTGTTGTGCTTTTCGCTGTTATGCCACAACTTATTGGAGCAATGGCTATTAGTGAGGCCACTTTCTTGCTTGAACATGCTACAGCACTTCTTGTGTGTGGTCTGCTAAGGAAGTGTGTCTATTCAATTTTGAACGCCATTGCTCTTTATTTGAACTTTTGGAAAAAAATTATATCTGAAATTCATGGTTATAGTAAATTTTTTAATAGTTCTGATTATGTGAACCTTGATAGGATCCGCTTAATGTGAATATAACGTACACTGTCAACTTTGGAGATAAGAAATGACTCTTTCAGTTGAGAAGTGGAAATATGAGATAAAAAAGTACAGGTAAAAGTCATGTTTTTATATAAATTAAGCTGATCATATTAAAATGTATTATTATTATTATTTATTTCTTAGCAGACACCCTTAGATATCACATTATTTTTTACATACAATTACATAATTTTTTTACACACAATTACCCATTTATACAGTTGGGTTTTTACTGGAGCAATCTAGGTAAAGTACCTTGCTCAAGGGTACAGCAGCAGTGTCCCTCACCTGGGATTGAACCCACAACCCTCCAGTCAAGAGTCCAGAGGCCTAACCACTACTCACAAAAACTACTGTGCCTTCTTTTTAGGTTGATGAAGTAGTTTCTTTTGAAATTACTATAAACATGTAACAGTGCTTTGTGCAGAATCAGTGTATTTTTTCTAAATGCTATAAATAAATGTGCAGATTATCATTGTTATTTAAACAAGCTGGTTCATTTCCTCAGTCCAATAAATGACTCAATCATAACTTACAAAAATACTCAGAGTCCGACTCTTTAAATGCTATTGTGTTTTTCACATGGGTTTGCAAACATACTGCCCTGGTATTGTTCAATGAAGAATGTGAAATTAATGAGTGTTCATGTTTAAATATAGAGTCCTATTAACATATGGAGTTTGGTTTTCTCTGGCAATTCGTCACCCTTTTGTGTAAACAGAGAGAGGCCCACAGTATGAATCCTCAGCTACTCCATTGAGAAAAATCAATGGGAATTGTTGGTGTGATTTAGCAGCTGCCACTTGACTAAGGGTGGTAAATGACTTAGGTTCATGATAACATTCAGCCTGTAGAAGCTTATCCCAGCAGACTCTTTTTTACCAAATCGATTATATAAAAAATTGAATATTTTTTACAGAAGTTTCATTTCCAGATAATCCTTGATTATTACTTGCATGCGTTGAGCTCTGGACAGAATGGCTATTGTCATTGATCTCCCTGACAGTTTGTGAAATGTTAACACAGCTAGCTTTCATTTAAAAGGGTTTGGTTAAAGAAACACTTGGTGATAAAAAAGGGGGTCTTATTTTTATTATAGGAATTTTATATAAGCAGCAATGAGCAGCCACATTTACAGTTCCTCCTAAGTATGTATGTATTACCCCTGAATGTGCTTTTTTTTCTTTTATGCATTTTTGGAAACTATAGGTTGTGAGTATGTAAGGAGTCATTACAATATGATTGTATGTTTTCTAATATTTGTTGTTTCTTTTTATTGCAGTTCAACAGAAGAGCCATTTCGATGGAACACCCAAGGTAACCTTTTTAAATTATTTCAAGTTTGAAACTTGTACAGTATGTGACTAAGGCATATTTACATGAGCAAATCAATATCCGTGTTTGGCTGTTAAAATAGTAATACATTTTTCACGCTGCTCCAAATTGATATAAGTGAAACACTTTATTACATTTTTGATAAACATACTTATTAGTCATTTATAAGACTACTACGACTAATAATAATAATAATAATAATAATAATAATAATAATAATAATAAGAAGAAGAAGTAGAAGAAGAAGAAGAAGAAGAAGAAGAAGAAGAAGAAGAAGAAGAAGAATTATTCTTCTTCTAGAGTTGGCAAAACAATTATATTTATCTCGCTGTCTTAGATGATCATTTATAACTTTTAAGAAAAATATAGGTACACTAGTATGTAAGTTGAATTGGATGCGTTTTCTAATACATATTCAGAAATCCACATAACATCCCTTTTTTTCACTATATACAGACATTATGTATAGGTTATTTAATTTTTATAGAGCCATACAGTATGTTCGTCTCTGCATCACACATGCACGACCCTGTGTGTGTGTGTGTGTAAGCAGGGAAGCGGTAAGCTTGCCACAGCCGGGATTGATTGATGTCCGGGTAGGCAGGGACATGAAAGCCCACATCAATGCAGACAGAGCTGACAGCGGAGTCAGACAAGCTCCTGTTTGAATGTGCAAGACTGTTTGTTGTTTTTGGTGTGGGACAGGCTGGCAGGAGCCGGGAATAATCGTCCCAATAAACTGTGCATTCGAGTACATGCAAATTGTGGTGTCTCCTTTCTTCATTTTCCACGGTACACTACAATATTAATTTAGCCATTTTAAATCATTTTGGGAACAAAAATGCCAGTATTCGTTATAAGGTGAAACACAAATAACGTCAATTGTGTCCAATTATGGACCCCAACAACCACGTTATAACGGGATAGCACTGTACATATATATATATATATATATATATATTGCTATGTTATAAACACAATAATAACACACTAGAAAGCATGTGATTGTACTGAGATGTATTAATATAACTATGAGAAGAATATTGTTACAGGAATGTCATGAATTTGCTTATAAAGAATTCTATAAATGAGCTTGCTTGCCCATGTCGAAAAATGGCAGAAACACCTTATTACAAAAAGACAAAAAAAAAATTCCAATGATGAACCTATAAAAAAAAAAAGTAATCATTCACATACAAGTTTTAATTGTTTTTAAAATACCCAAAACTATTTAATGACAATGGTCAGTAGTTTGAGGTCAAATGTAAACAGTATTAAAAGGTCTTAACATCTGGTGGACACAGATACCAGTGGATTTGTAATAGTTTGCACAGTGCAATACAACAAGAATAGTGTAAACACAGTAAAGTAGCTGAAGTTGATTGAGATAAATAAATCAGTAAAATGTGTATTGGACAGATCATCTGAAGATACATCTTTTATAGTGCTGCTGTACTGCAAACACAATTTAATAAGATTCTTTGTATAGGGACTCGTAAGGAAGCTCCTTTGGTTTAAGTGTGTTTGGGTATGGTGGAGGAAGTTAATCCTCAGGCTAAAACCCCTTGTGTAAGACCTTATCCCTGTCAAGAAGTGTCAGTAATTGGTGCAGGCGCGAAAGCAGATAAGACAGGCTAGTGTAATTTATTTGTGATTGTGATCAGGGTGATAAATGCCTTTGTGATTTCTGTGAATTCTATATGGGTTTCAATGCCCTGCATGTCACTTTGTGTCCTTGATTGAACTTGGAGTTATGTTTAATTATTTGCTTGTTTCTCTGTGGGGTTTTTCCAGATGGTCAGAAGGATATTGAGGATGAGCTCACTACTGGCCTGGAGCTAGTGGACTCCTGCATAAGGTCCCTCCAAGAGTCGGGGATACTTGACCCTCAGGACTATTCTTCTAGTGAAAGTAAGCCTGATTCTCTTTTTTTACTGACAGTGGGTTTTATATATTTTACTACACACCAACCTTTGATTCTAAAGCAGTTTTGAAAATATTTTAGGTCGGTTACAAATCGCATCTCTGGTGGCAGACTGTAACATCTTTTGAAATTGTCATTTTATCGAACAAGAAGTTCCTTCTGATAGATACAATACTGAACTAGTCCAGGGCTCAAGACCAGACTTTTTTTGCCCTTATAAGGAATACAATTATTCTCATGTTACTTTGATAGACGGACCCATGGGGATCAAAATGCAGTAGGTCAGTGGCAGATCAATGACATATAGTTAATGTAAGTAACTGGGCAAGTAATAGACAAAATACAGGGTCCGGATACTTTATTAGAAGCAGTAGTTTAATACGGTACATATTATTTGCAGCACTAAAAAGAAATGATTAATAGAGCTAACAACAAATAACACCATACATTTGTTTTGACCATGGTTTCACTTTCATTAGCAATGGGGCCATTTTCAGGGTATCATCATAAACAACAACAAGAAAGTGAATAAGAGGTCATTTATTAAAATCTAACACGTAGTACTCACAGAGTTGTGGTTTATATTGTCCTAACCCCTTTATTAAATACATTCTGAAAATATTGGCCATATCCAGGGGCATGCCGTGACAAAATCTGCTGGGGTAGCAGAGTCAACACCCACCTGTCCCCCATCCAGTAACGCATCAGTGTTCTTCAGTTTATATTGTAATTTGGGGGGGAAATAGCAAAAGTTTATTTAATGTAATATACGTTTGTTTTTCGTTTTGTTTTGCAACATTGTACTTATGTATAGTGCTGTGATACAAAAAACTGACCGCAACCTATGTAAACATTCTGAATACAAAAAAGAACCAGAGCAAGGCTACTTTTTGAGTAAGCTGAATAGATCGATGCATTGGGTAGCTTTTTCTTTGATTTGTGCCATTTGCACAATGTAATGATTTGGAGCTTTAAATTAAAAAGCAACTCACCAGACTACTTGTATGCAAAATCCATTCTGCGTTCTTTCTTCACAAAGTGGTCAATCACATCATTGTAAAAGAAGTTCACTTTCAATTGAAATAATCGCCAAGGATGACAGCCAATCTTGTCCAGTGGTATTCCTGGAATAACTCGTGATCTGTCTGAGGGCAGAAAATGATCTTTCTACCGAAGCCACAGAAACGGGAATAGTCAGTATCAGGCAGGTCAGGGCATACAATTCTAGCATCCTGTCTTTAAGTTCATTGGTATGGAGAAATTTGAACAGATCACCTAGATGCTTTCCTTGGAAATCCATCATTGAATATATGACAACTAATTTGTTTTTTAACTGCACTGTATCAAAATCCCCCATACATTTATAAGGACAGTTTCTGGAAACTTCTGCTTGTAAGCAGCAAACTTATTTGGGTCTAGCAGTGAGAGGAAGGATAACCTCTCATAATCTTTGAATATGATGACAAGCTGATCTTGAATGTTGTAGAGGCGCTTGTAACGAGGCTGTAACTGTCTCTTGGGGTGGGGGAATCAATGACAGTTTCCTCATACACACGGTCAAAATTATCTTTCTCTGAATCAGTTTTTTTGGTAGAATTTAACATCATAAAATGAAAAAAACTACATTAAATGCTTCCAGCAGAAAACTGAACTCAAAACTGTTGAGGTGTGAAATGAATCCACTAGCAGAATGTACAGCATCGCGTTCAAACCTTTCTGGATTCTCCAGAATGGGCTGAAAAAACGCGTTCAACTATTGCTTTTTTCAAACACCATGCAGACTAGCCAAGAAGAGAAATTCCAGCATGTGGAAGGTGTCTTTGGCAGATTTCATCTAATAATTGTGTGCGTTTTGGGGACCTTGAGAAAAATGCAGCCAATCCTCCAAGATTGGTAAAAAAAATATTGCCCTCTCTAATTTTTTAAGCGCTTTGGGACAACACTAAATTAAGTGCTAGGGCATAACAGTGTGCAAAAAGTACTTGTGGTGTAGCTTGTTTCACACGAGCTTGCATGCCGTTAACCTGAAGCTCCATCGTAGCACTGTGCAACTAACTTGTTGAAGCACCAAGTCAGATGCACGTTTATGTTCTGTCACATTCACAAAATTCGAAAACTGTTCTTTCGGGCCATTGTCAGTCACATACCTGAAAACACAAGACAGTTGAGCTGCATTTCCAACATCAGTTGTTTCATCAACCATTACAGCTACGTACTTGGCTTCCTATACTTCTGCTTTTATTGCATCTAGCAGAACATGAGACACAGAAAAGATTAAGTCATTCGGAATCTTGTTAGGGGTACCCGAAAATACTGTGGAACTGTTTTTCTTTATTTCACCAATATATGTAGGACTTTTTATAATAAATAATGTATACACAGGCTATGTTTACATGAAGTCTTAAAATACAGCATGGAGGGGCTCCCAAGTGGCGCATCCGATAAAGGCACTCCGTGTCGAGTGCAGGATATGCCCTATAGCCTGGAGGTCGCCGTTTTGAGTCCAGGCTATTCCACTGCCGACCGTGGATGCGATCTCCCAGGGGGCGGCGCACAATTAGCCGAGCGCCACCCCGGGGGGAGGGCTTAGGTCGGCCACGGTGTCCTCAGCTCACCGTGCACCAGCAACCCATGTAGATTGGCCGGGCGCCTGCGCCAGAGCTGCGTTGTCCTCCGATGCTGTAGCTCTGGGTTGGCTGCATGGCGGGCCTGCAGAGTGAAAAAAAGTGGTCGGCTGACAGCACACACTTCGGAGGACAGCGTGTGTTCATCTTCGCTGCTCCCAAGTCAGTGCAGGGGTGGTAGTGGTGAGGTGAGCCTAAAATACAGTTGGACATTTGAAACTGGGAGGAAAAAGGGGTAAAATCAATTGCCGACTACTAAATTTAATAAAAAAAAAAATACAACATGGTCACAAACTTATGTATTGTGTGACCATTAAAGTGTGTGATATAATTTAAATATATTAAGGAAGTCTGGTCCAAACATATATTTTACAATTGTATATCTATATAATTCACTACAAAAAACAATAGGCCATGGTTATTTGTATTCCCCATACTCTACCTTGGTTGTTTGAGATGGTCAGTACAGGTAGGCTACTGTACTAAGCATGTCAGTAAATAAATAGAAAGCCCTGCTGTTTTTTTTTGTTTGTTTGTTTGTTTTTATATTTATGAAAAAATACTGAGGCTATTAAAATGCCACAATTCTGCTACTATTTCAAACTGTCTGACCTCTCGGGTAATCTGTAATCCAGAGCTGCTACATATACATTCCAGAAGATTACCGTACATTACTGTATCGCAAGCCTGTAGTCTGAAACCATGTGATATGGCTCATGTATATAGAACAGGATCTTTATTTCATGATAAAATATAAACATTTGCCACTTTTTCATGTTCATGTAAACATCCGATTTAAGGTGTGTAAGACAAAAGTATCTTGCAAGGCTATGAAGGTTCCTTTAAATAGTTCCACGCTCATTTGCATTTAGTCATGCGAAAGAGCATACTAAATGGGCTGAAATCAGAACTACATTTTAACACATTGTGTTGTAATAAAAAGCTGGTCCTGTCGAAATGTGTCATTCAAAAATTGCATGACAACAGGGTACCTGAAAATTGCTTTTGCATGTAAACTTATCCACAGTTCCAATAATGTTACTAAATCCTGTGGTTGTTCTTCAAATTTCTGTGGTGAAGTGGGCTTGTGTGTAGGTAGCACATTATAATTTTTGACAGAGGGAACATTGATCATTGGTCAAATTATACTTTAAAAAAAATATATTATTTTGAAGACACATTTACTAAATCTAAATTAAAAAAAAAAAAAGTTTTGGGGCATTTACAGGCATGTTTGTGCATGATTATTATTATTACAATTAAAAACCAAAACTTAAACAAGCACAGTAAATGTATCCATTGATTTTATATTTTCAGTTTACAGTGATATATTAAATCAGTGCTTGGAAATTCTGGCCTGTGATTGGTTAAAACCTCACCATAGGAGCAAAAATAGATTGAACTATTACCCTCACATCCTTACACCACCGGGCAATAGTCACCATCTGTCATGTGATTGGTTCAGATCACTGTCAGTCCCACCCCTTTTCAAAGGACCACCCTTCATTTCCACTCATCACAACAAGAGAAAATGGCTGAATGAAAAAACTGCTGAGCAGCGATTCTGTGACTTAACAGAAAATGAATTGCAAAACATACTACAAAAGAAAGAAAAAGACTTGCAGTAACTTCAAAAACATTTTCTGTTATTTATTTATGTTATTTAGTTATTAACTTATGCTGTATCAGCTATATTTAAACAAAATGCTGTAAAGCCATAAATATTTGCAACTAAAATATTTGGTTAATCACACCCAGAAAACCTCCAGGTCACCTGTTGCACTGGTAGTAGTATATTACTTCATTATATGTACAGCACTAAGATATTTTTTCATACCCAAAAAACGCATAATAAAAGGCAAATATTTATGGCTTTACAGTATATAAAGTCAGATTTACTATCCAACCTTGCCTCTCTTATTTTGACTGACTCCTATATTAAATATGTATTGCAGACTCTGCTCATAGTGGAAAAATAAATGACCCTCGGGAAGACTATTGTTACCTCCTGCGGCTTAGGGCATTATCTCTACCTCTCGGTAACAATAGTCTTCCCTCGGGTCAATAATTTCCCAATATAGCCCTCTTCTCCAGTCCATACTATCTATCTATCTATCTATCTATCTATCTATCTATCTATCTATCTATCGTTGTTTGCAGAAGTGTTCACCCCCTACCAATAATGTCACATTTTGTTGAATTACAAATAATTTATGCACAGTTTTTTAAACAAACTTTTTTTTCAAAGCTGTAGTGGTTTCACTAAACACTGTTATATGAGGAGGAGGTTAAATGTCAGCAAAACTTGCAAAGAAAATATACAAAATGAAATTTACTGGTTGCATAAGTATACAGCCCCTTAGGTCAGTACTTGGTAGAAGCACCTTTTGCAGCAATTACTGCTATGAGTCTTTTTGCCCATTCTTCACGGGAAAATTGCTCCAGTTCTGATAAGTTTGTTGGGGATCGTCGATGGACTGCAATCTTTCCATAAATTTTTGATTGGATTCAAGTCAGGACTTTGACTGGGCCACTCAAGAACAAGAATTCTCCCCTCTATCCTGACAAGCTTCCCAGTCCCTGCTGAAGAGAAGCATCCCCATAACATGATGCTCCCACCACCATGCTTGACAGTTGGGATGGTGTTGACTGGGTGATGTGCAGTGTTGGGCTTGCGCCAGATGTAACGCTTGGAATTTAGATCGAAAAGTTTATTTTTTGTCTCGTCTGACCACAAAACCTTTTTCCACATGTCTGCAGTATCATCTACATGATTTTTGGCAAACTCCATACATGCTTTAAGATGAGGCTTTTTGAGTAATGGCTTCTTTCTTGCCACCCGTCCATACAGCTTTGTGCAGGGACCGGCTTATTGTTGATGTGTGAACACTGACTCCCTTCTGGGAAGTGATCTACAATTTTAACCACTTTGAATACACACAGGCTGAAACCATTTCACTAATTTTGTGACCTGTCAAACAAATCATTTGCACCTGAGCTGATTTAGGGCTGCAGTAGCAAAGGGGTTGAATACTTATGCAACTGAGATTAATCTGTTTTTCCCTGTAAGTCTTACTTATTTATATTCTGTGTGCATTTTTTTAAACTTTATCATTGTGGAGTAGTTTGTGTAGATTCTACATGTAAAGTCTAATTTGAAAGCGTCGTGGAATACGCTCAGGTGCCAACAAAATGTGAAAACTTTGCAGGGGGTGAATACCACTACCTTTTAAAATATTTATGTTAATGTGGATTTATGAACTATACATACTTTGCAAAAATATACTGCACAAGCTGCTGCACCATACACTCTCATGTTAAAATATTATGGAGGTTGTAATTCAGTAGGCCTTACTGACCATTAAGGTCCATTCATAAAGCATTAACACCACCATAATTGCCAGGGCAGAGAAATGATTTATGAATATGGCACACTTTTATGTTTTATGGATACAACCTTAATATATTTTGAAAACTTTGGTTCAACATTATTTGGCAGCCATGGGTTTAGGATTTTCGAAATGGTTGGTCACTTGGTCCTTTTGAAGTGAACATTTTATTATACTGAGCAGATATTATCCTTATGTTTCAGAAATGTTTTCAGTTCCTAGCTAGAAATTCTCCTGATTTACCTTTTATTGCTGTCCTAATTTAGACAGCCAGTAGCACGTGTGTTCAATAATTCCAAGCTTGTCTTGATAAATTATTTATGCAGTTTCTGCTTCACTGAAGTCTGCTTCACTGCCTGTTCTAAATTACTTTTAACACAGGACCGAGTCTCCTTTCCCAGAGTGCAATGCAACTCAATTCCAATCCAGAAGGGTCTTTCCAGTACACAGCCAGCTATCATAGTAACCAGACCCTTGCCCTGAGCGATTCATCAGCATCGCAGTTCCCTACACGCAGTGGTCAAGTTGGAGGTGCAGTTCAGAGCTACAACCAGGTAGGGATAACGTCTGATAGTCTTGACAGTCCTTCAGTCTGCTTCTGTTAATTGATTTAATTAATTTATTTACTAAAAAACTGCATACAGTAATGTGGGCACAAGCATGTTTAACAACTTTAAACACCCTGATTTAATTTCAAAAGCGTTCTTTGAATACAAAACACATAGATTAATTCAGCTTCTATTGTCATTATAATCCAGTGAATGCAAAAGACAATTGTCATTGTAGTTTGGATGGGGTTCTTGTGACATTTATCTGTAGCTGATGTCCAAGTTAACATCTTTTTTTTTTTTCTCTCAGCAGAGGACATACTGTAATAATGACTATTGTGAGACATAAAAATGGCTATTAACTTTTTGGAGTATGAACTAAATTTATATCTCTTCCTTTGGCAACATCATCCAGCAATATTCTGATAAACTGACTAATAATTGATCCGTGTCGGTTAGGTTTCAATTATCAGGAAAGCATATTTTAGCTGTGTGTGTGTGTGTGTGTGTGTGTGTGTGTGTGTGTGTCTATATATATATATATATATATATATATATATATATATATATATATATATATATATATATATATATAGATAGATAGATAGATAGATATATACTGTGTATATATATATATATATATATATATATAACAAATAGATCACAGTTGCATTCCGGTAAGCCCTCCTCCTAAGAATCACAATGAAGAGACTGATCAGTTGGATAGAAAAGCTAGTATAGACCCAGCATGAAACTTGTCCCTGGAATGTCTACAGAATTGCTGATCAAGAGGCTGCTACGATATATTTCACTGCATTTTTTTTTTTTTTTTTTTTTTGAGGATTTTAATGTTCTCACGTTAGCAGCCGCATATGCTGTCTTGAGCCTGAGATCCCTGATAAAAACCTAAATGCTGTTCTCTGAGCACACATTCTAAATGCTGTTCTCTGAGCACACATTCTAAATGCTGTTCTCTGAGCACACATTCTAAATGCTGTTCTCTGAGCACACATTCTAAATGCTGTTCTCTGAGCACACATTCTAAATGCTGTTCTCTGAGCACACATTCTAAATGCTGTTCTCTGAGCACACATTCTAAATGCTGTTCTCTGAGCACACATTCTAAATGCTGTTCTCTGGGCACACATTCTATGTTTCACCTGTTCACAAAGAGTCTCTGAATTTTTTTTTACATTTTTTTAAGTATCCAACAAAAGATGAAAAACAAAACACTACACATTATTAAAAAGAACTGGGTTATGATCCTGGGTTTATCGGTATGCATATGTAGCAGAATAAAATGTACCTGTAAACAAATATAAATTAATTTCTGGAAAAAAATCAAGGATCGCCTCATTCAGTCAAACCCTCAAACAGATAGGCATAAACTTTGTCACTAGGGACAGCTGTCAGTTTGAAGCCAGCTACAAGAGCTTGCAAAAGGCGTTTATGCTATTTTTTTTTAATTTGTGCACACTGGGAGTGTGACACAGTCACTGTTGCTTTTCCTTTATGTGTGTGTGTGTGTTTCGATACATGTGTGACTACAGGGGATTCCTGCCGTGCTGATTATTTTCCCACTGCAGGGGACTGATTCGAGATGGTTTTTTTTGTTTGTTTGTTAAGGCAGTAAAGATAAATCTGAAAATAAAAAGCATTCTCGGCACACATTTGCCTTCTTATGTATCACCTTCAAGACTTGCAGCATCCAGGGATGGTGGACTTCATTTTTCAAACTTGAAGACAAGTTTATAGTTATAATATGGTTTTGAATTAAAAATGTATATATATTTTTTCTAGACGTCTCTTTATTTATTGCTGTATTTATTTGCTCAGGTCACATCCAGTCGTGCAGCCCATTTAGCTGGATCTGATCCTTCTCAGTCCCAGTCGAGAGAGTCCTTTGTGCCAAGCCATGGGAGTGCCTTCCACTTGCCTGACTCTCAGCATACCTCCACTTACTACTCCAGCTCCACCCTGCCAGCACAGCGTGTGAGCTCTCCGCTGTCCATGCATCAGGTAGGATCTAACAAGCTTCAGCGTGTGGGCTCGACCTCAGAGAACTCTGGCTACTGCACCACCCAGCGGGTCTCGTCTCCCAAGCAGTCCCCGAGCCGACTGGCCAAGTCCTACAGCACCAGCTCTCCCATTAACCTTGTGGTGTCTTCATCTGGGCTCTCCTCCTCTCCCATCCGGGTCGCCTCACCACCAGGTGTCCAGGCCGGCCTGTCCTGTTCCTCGCCAATTCACCAGATCAGCTCCACAGTGGGCAATTACGCCACGCTGTCCCCAACGAAGCGGCTGTTGCACACCTCTGATCAGTACAAGCACTCCCATGACCTGTATGCCACTGCCACGCTGCAGAGACCTGGCAGTCTAGCAGGTAAATCGATTCAAATTCATTGATGTGCATATTTGTTGTAACTTTCTGGGTTTTTTTTTAATCCTTTTATTGTGCATTTCAATTTACGGGAGTTTCCGTTACAGTGCGGTATTGTATGTTAACAGAATCCTTTTGCATCAAGTTCTTTCATTATTGGAGCCAGAAAATGTATTATATAGATTTCTGGAAACCTTTTTTTATTGTGTTTATTTTGACAAACGTGTTGAGTTTTAAGTGGAATTCTGGAAGCTATAAACAAAAAGGAAACAAAAATAGGTATGCAATTCTATTTACATTTATGTTTTAAAACAGAAAGTAGAAATTTCCCAATAATTAAATGTATTATTTTATTATTTAACACTCCATGATTTTTTTTCTTCAGGATATTTTATGATGGATGCCTAATTTAATATGCCAATAAACGTACCGAATAAGATCATCTGTTATTATTTTGTATGAACCATTATTGTCATGTCCCCTTAGGACAACTTAGTGATACTATGATTGCAATTGTTTCAGTCCCCTATTAAAATTTATTTCTGAGCATGAGAATTATAATGGCATTTTTTTGGTATTTATGTGGAAAGTGACATTAGGGAATAATATATGGTATACTTTATTTGGCCTGAGCTGATTTGGTAGTGCTTTCCAACTAATCATGTCAATAACTTATTCTTTTCTGGTTGTATCTTATTGTTTGCTGGTTATAGATTTTGACATTCAGTGTCCATTTCTTCAACTGTCCAAAACAGGGGAACTTTAAAAATGGTGTTAAAAAAGCAAAGTATGCTATTGTCTAGGTGCAGTATAGTTTCTAATTAATACCATCAAACATGGGACCGCTGTTAATCCAATCACTCTAGACTCTTGCCCAAGGTATAAAATCCTGGCACGCTCAGAACTATATACTTAGAAATCCAAACTGTTTTTTTTTTTTCAACACTTTGCAGAGGATCAAAGCACTGCAGTATAAGCTATACTGAATAACACATAAAACCATTTTCAGACTAATTGGCTTAAAAACGGTTGCATTCTTTTAGAACTGCCTTTGTTATGGATGTTTTTGAAAGCTATAGTAGTGCAAATCTATAAGAGGTAAACTATAATTGTATTATGGTCTCACCAGTCTGAAATCCTCTATACTGGCACAGTATCCCCATTATCAGCTTATTAAAGAATTACTAATATCCTCTACTTTCAGATGATAGGATGATGTTCCACATCTTACTGTTCCATTATGAGCAAAGCTGGAAAATTGACAATCTGGAAGTGTGCATAGTTTTATTGATTTTAAAGACATTTGCTGCTGGAGGAAATTCCTCAAGGTACTTGCTTGAAACTTGCTATGTCATTAAGCCCTTATGCATTTCATTTATTTTTTATAAAATATCCTATGTTCATGGGTAAAACATGAACTAGACAGTCCTAGACATTTATAATGTGCAAGTTGATATTATGTTCAGTGTTTTGGCTCTTAGCTTGTTTTGTTAGTAATTTATTTTGAATTATTATAATTATTTTATTTATATTTCCTTTGAAGCTATTCATTTCATTTAGGTCTTCCACATTTTCTCCTCATCTTCTATGTGCAAGCATTACCAAATTCGCACAGGCATTATGTATGCTGCCGCAGATCAAGAACTAAAACCCCTTACGGCTTATAGATTAAAAATCAGATTAGAAAATAATTACGCTATTTAATTAACATCTTTTCTATATATGTTATACTTGTGTTTTTAGCATCGTATGTCTTGGTGAGCAATACATTGACGTTATTTATCATTTAAAGCCTGTAAAAAGACAAATGAAAGATATAGGATTCTGATGCCAAGTTTTCTACTTACTCAATATCTGCATCAGCTTCAAAAGCTGTTGCAAGTGTTTTTAGCTGAATTCATGATGGTGCATATCTTCACCCTTGACAACAGGTGTCTATGTATCATAAATATACATTCTGGCTTTTGTGGTTGGCATACACAATATGCCTCAGTGTGGGGCAATTATTGTGGCACTGTTGCAACAGTCAAAGACATTCCTGGGTTAATAGTTGGATGGGTGCTTAATCTCCAGCCTGGACTCTTGACCGGAGGGTTGTGGGTTCAATCCCCAGTGGGGGACACTGCTGTTGTACCCTTGAGCAAGGTACTTTACCTAGATTGCTCCAGTAAAAACCCAACTGTATAAATGGGTAATTGTATGTAAAAATAATGTGATATCTGTATAAAGTGAAATAACGTATAATGTGATACCTTGTAACAATTGTAAGTCGCCCTGGATAAGGGCGTCTGCTAAGAAAGAAAGAAATAACACTGATAGACGTGTTTAGTCTTTTCACAGTCCTGCGCCACAGACAATCAGATTTATCAACCAATTTGTGACAAAATGATGTTTCTATTGGGCTTATTCAGTATTTACTTATTCCTGAAGATCTTCCCCTGGGACAATCAAATCAGGTTTTGGAAGAGAGGTGGACAGCTGGCCAATGCTGATAAGGTGATTAAGAAGGGCTGCATCTTAAGGTTCTTATTGTCTGTAAATTAAGGGAATTGCATTTCTTCCGAAGCTAAATCAAGTAAAGTTCCACAGGGGAATTTATATTTTTTCTATTACTCTTAACCACATAGCTCTAAAACTGTAGAATCTAAAAAAAAAAAAGCCTCTAATCTTCTTTCCCCTTTTTTTTCTGTAAGGGACGCTGTTGCTGTTTTAGGTGCATTTTGAAAGAAGGATCCTGTTGAACACATTGCTTTAATCAAAGTTCAAGTATGTTATGAAATTAAGCTAAAGCTATTTCCTACAGGATCCCGGGGGTCATATAGCAGCCAGCATAGCCACCTGGGCTCTGAGCTTCGCACTCTGCAGTCGCCAGAGCATCATATTGACCCCATCTATGAGGACAGAGTCTACCAGAAGCCCCCTATGAGGAGTCTCAGTCAAAGTCAAGGGGATCCGCTGCAGCCCGGGCACACTGGCACTTATCGCACCAGTACAGGTAAACCTTGAGGGGTGAATTAACCCTCTTGTCAAATCCCATTACAAACTATGATGCCTGGGCCAATATCAGTAATATCATAGTATCAACATCTTGGGTCAGTATCAGTAATATTGACACCTGTCATCTTCAGTGTCATCATCATCATCACTGCTGCTTTCTAAACAACAGCAGTAAACCTTTAAAGCTGCACAATGCTTTTGAAAATAGTTTGCAAGGGGGTTGGACTACACATTAAATAAACAAGAAATTCCATAACAATATCAAAAGTTTTGAGGAGCACCATTGACAGCACTGACTCGATATGATCCAGCCATTGTATGTACATTGTTTGTTCCATATACAGTATAGCGCCTACAAAACATTACATTTTTATGTCTGAGTTACACTTAAAAAAAAAACAATGTTAATGTGAATTGGCTTTTTCTTGATGAGAGATAATCAAGCAGCAATCACAGTAGGCGTCTGTTTACTCAAGATTGTCCCCATTTTGCTAAACTGGCGCTGTCTATACTGGTTAGTTAGAAGTAGAAACACTAAAAATAATAATAGATGAACTGTCCAGTGAGCATCCAATTTAATTTGTTTCTGTAAACCAAATAAAATGCCATCTAGATACAAAGAATGAAGAAATGTAATGTGAGTTTATCATACGAAAATACTATATCCAATCAAATGTTAGGTATATATACATGTGTAAGATTGGACTTTGATTTTCATCCTGAAATCAACCTAGTTGAAAGAATAATAGCATCAAGAAGGATATTGCACTGCTCTGAGGCTGTTGTAAAAAGGGGATGTCAGCACAGCCAAGGAAAAGGGATGGGTGCCAACAGAGACCTGAGAAGCCCTTTTAAGATGAATCGTCTAGGACCACTAGAACAGTGAATTTAAAAAAAACAGACGTGACGTCTTAGAATTAAAGATAACATAATCCCAATGTTGGGGGTGCCTCAAGTTCAGGTTTCATTAAAAGCACAATCAAGCCATGGTGCTTATTTAAACGGTGCCCAAAAAGCATGTTCATTTTTAAAGAAAAATATGATTCCTGGGTACACTGTTTACTACATTCCTACATACATGCCATACTGCATCAGAAACCAGATCTTGTGGGTCAATGCAGTGTACCAGTGACTTAGTCCACATCAAGTGGACTAAAATGCAGACTAGAAACTACTGCCAATCTGTACTAAGTTAATCCTGATTGTAGCGTACCAAATAGATGATCCGGTAAATGGTTTAACTGATTGGAACAAGTGGAACAAGTTAGGGCGATAATGAGGACTCAGCTATGACCAAAAGTGTTGCATCACCCTGTTGAATTAACAAATTTTGCTTCATAAAGTTGAATGAAACCTGCTAAATAATATTATGTTAATATATTCAATTACATACAGCTTTGTAGTTTTCTGTATACTTAATGAAAAACTGACAAAAATTCGAAATCTAACGTGAAATAATGTACTACTATTATGCCTTCCGGTAGACTTTTGCGATATCATTTTGTAGTTTGTTTGATTACATGATGTTAAATAAAAGATCTGAATTATGTTCATATAGCTTTTTTTATTATTATTAAATATCAATCCTAAAATTCTAGGTGATGCTAAACATTTAGCCATAGCTGTATAATCTGATTTGCGGAATTCAGTGTCAGATAAATATTTAAAGGGATCCCTGTACAAAAAGAAAGACATATTTTTTTATTTTAAATGAAGGGCCTATATATTGTAGCGAACAGACAGCACGTCTAATCTAATTAGCATATGGCCAGAGCATGGCATGCTGGGACTGAGCGTCTGGATTTTCTATCAGCTCCGAAGGACAAGTGGACTGTTCTGTTCGCCTTTGCGGACATTAACTCTTGAGTTATTGTTTCCCCTTGTGTGTACCACCATTCTGTCCTGTCTGGGGCAAGTGTGCTGTGTTACCATATAGTGTGTGTGAGTCGTTTGGTGTGACCCCCCTGTCTCTCCCCATGTGTGTTGAATGCCTTGACCTGTGTTATGCTTTGCTGCTGTATGGGTTGGATGAACAAAACTTGTTACAATATATTACTTTATTCTCACCGATCTGACTACCCAAACGTGACAGACATAAGAAATCTGCGGAATAAAGTTTTCAGATGTACTGTCTCTGCAAAAAAATATAAGCAGTAAATGCTTAGGATGAGCAAGCGTACTAAGTTAGTCTTATCCTTCACAGTACTAAGTTAATCCACTTTTACAGGATCATCACGAATCTGATTTGGAACGCTGCAATCGAGATCTTGTTTAGTCTGATTTAGCAAACGATGCACCTGTTGTGGTTAACTTCTGGTACGTTGCAATTGGGATTAGCAGGTGTACTAACTTTAGTCCAATCAAGTGGACTAAAACTGCTTAATCCACTAGTTAGATACATCAAGTGGACTAAATTTGGTATTCTGCAATTGACCATGTTAGTTTACCCATTTGTTTACATTCTCTAAAGGCAGTTGCATGTACACAAAGCTTCATCCCTCTGAATAGATCATCTATAGCTCTGGAAAATAAAACAAAAATATAAAAAATGGTGATCTTTCTTTGAAATTGAAACATATCCATCATAGTAATAATAATAATAATAATAATAATAATAATAATAATAATAATAACTAGAGTTGCCAGCAACTTTACGGCTTCCAGTTCCAGTACCAGTAACAGTACCAGTACCAAACACTTTAGCAAATAGTGCAAAATGCCAGTACCAGTACTAAACACTTTAGCAAATAGAGCAGAATGCAGTACCAGTACCAAGCACTTTAGCAAATAGTACAGAATGCCCATAACCATGACCCTATGTGCAGTCTATAAGGAGTTATAAGCCAGTTTTACATTTGACCTTTAGGAAATGTCAGAGGTCACAGGCAATGACATTTTTTTATAGAGCACACATGTGTTACTATATGTGTTCCATAGTTACCATGACTCTATCTGCACTGTCTCAGGAGTTATTAGCCAGTTTTGTAAGTGGATGATGTCATCCAGTGTGGTCATCCAGGATCAATTAACATTTACCAACTTCCCATAAGCATCTACTATCCTACCGAATTTTGTGAGTTTTCGAGCAACTTTTGGCGGGAAGAAGAAGAAGAAGAAGAAGAAGAAGAAGAAGAAGAAGAAGAAGAAGAAGAAGAAGAAGAATCATCATCATTGTTGCAATAACAATAGGTTTCCTAGCCCTATGGCCTGGAAACATAATAATAATAATAATAATAATAATAATAATAATAAAATAAAATAAAATAAAATAAAATAAAATAAAATAAAAAGTTATGTATTATTTTTGTGCTAAAAAAATAAGGAATTTTAATCTGACATTTACATTTAGACTATTATATTATTGAAATCAGAATGCTTCTGGAACATCATGTTTTAGGTCTACAGCTGTAAACATATTATAGCTGATTCAGTAGGAATACAAGAGTTGCTGGCAATTTGTGGGCTGAGTAATTAAATCTCATTATGGTGCAACAAAGTGTAAAAATGAACATATGTGCACTTCGCAGTGATTTTATTGGTCTCTGAAAATGTGCTTTTTCACTTGCACTTGCTTCAAAAGAGGGCTCCTTAATTTTGTGTTGCTTTTTATTAAACAACAAATACAAAAGGGTTCTGCAAAAGACTCCTTAATTGTATTTGTAAATTCAGTTGTTTGCTACATTTTACCAAAATGTTGTTTACACCTTGTGTTTTTGGTTACCACAAATACTTTCTATGAGAGAACGCTAATACCCTATACTTTTGGGAATGTTTTAGGTAACCTAGCAACAGTTAGTGCCATGGGATTGTTTCAGAGAAACATCCATTTAAAAAAGCTTCACCAAATCAAGAAGGATTCTTTAAGTAGGAAGGTTTTTTCTAAGGCTCATCTTTAACAGTATTTTCTTGAATGTGAATCTTCTTATCAATCCATATGTCACAATAATAAAGGTACCACTCAAAAGTACTTACAACTGTAGTTTCTTAATGATTTAAAAATTATAAAGTGTGTAATCACACTGCTAAATGTAATAGTGTTGGTATAATAATATTCGAGTACAGCATAGTTATGCGTGTATTAAATTTGCCAACGAAAGATGTGACAGGCTGAGTACACAAACAGCAACGTGACTGACTGGCAGTTGAAGGGTTCCGTAGTAGTTATCTTGCAGAGCGGGCGCTCTCCTCCTTGATGTAAACAAAGCAAGCTTTTGCTCAGCGCCTACCTGTGTAGTTATGGCTGTGGTGCAGTAGCCTCGAACTGGCGCTACTGTGTTCTTAAACAGGCGTAGGCTCCCTGCGCATGCCCACCCAGCCAGTCAGGACCTCCCGATCAGCTCAGCTCCAGGCAAGCTTTCCTGTTTCCCACAGCAGCAGCGCAGCTGAACAGGTGACAGGGTCTTCCCTGTCACAAAGTGCCATGGGCTTCCTGAGGAATTTGAAACAATTCCAGTGTTTCATTATTAGGTTCAGTTCTAATCAGACCCCTGTATTGTTCTACATGCCAAGCAACACCACAGTTCACAAAAAGGGAGAAAAACATGTTAGTAATGGAAATGAGAAGCAGTGCATAACTGTAATGCTCTGTGTGACAGCAGATGGCTGCAAACTGCCTCCATACGTAGTTTTCTAATATGAGTAAATGCGTCTTTGTAAGTGCATCTTTATTTTATTTATTTTTTTCCTCAAGTTGAGGGTGGGAAATGTGCGCTGCATCTTAAATTCGAGGGCATCTTAAATTCGAAGGAATACGGTATGCATTGTAATTTAGTATATTCTATTACAATGCACTAAGGAGGTATAATATTGCAAAATGACCTCAATTTTAAATTTCTTACATATATGTCCAAGCCAAGGTGAGAAATTACTGTAATGGAAATCAGAACATTTAGATTATTTTCCTCCAAGGGCAGCGTTACCCACTGTTCAGAAAAGCTAATTGGACATTGAAGGTGGGCAGAAAATGATTGGATAAACTGCAGGCCTGAAATCCCTTGTGCTTTTTTTGCTGCATTCACTTTTTATGTTCATTAATTTTCATTGAGCAAGGAACGGAAAGCCACTGTCGCTAAGAGCAATTGTCTTGTGAAATATTGGGAATGAATTCCTTTGAGACCAAAAAAGAATCAGATATAGAACTTTCATTGAGGGTCAAGTAGGGCCAAGGCCAACTAAAAGAATAGCCATCTACAACTAACTAGGTAACTGTTTACAGTAACTTTTAAAATATAATACAAACCATGTGTATAACACACCCTGTGTACAATGTGAATGACTGTATCCCTGGTTACATCAGTTGTATATTGTGCACCTCTTGCATACTAGCACCATTGTATAGAATACAATTGCCCAACTACACACCTCACATGCAACAAGCAACACGTAACAAACTAAAAGTCTTGACATTCCTGAAAGAGAGTACTGATTAACTGATGACATAACATTGTTGTTTTTCCTGACCTCAATGAGGTTAGAAAATGGTGCATCTATAATATGTATCTGTTTGCTTCGCATGGTTTCATACTCTATTTTGTTCAATCTTAAGATCTCTTGAGCTCTGTTTAATAAATAAAATCCGAAATCCTACGATTCTCACTTACATGTTGTTACACACAAGTTGCTTATACAGCAGCTGTAAACTGCCTTGGAAAAATACACCTGTTTTGCTTTAAGAACCATTTTAACTCAACTCAAGTTTAATTTGCCTACTCATAGGAGGAAAACTGCAAGGTCCCCCAGATAATATAAGCTTTTAAATGCAGAGAGAACTCAAGCAAGAGAGAAAAACCTGCAATGCAAAGACATAAAACAGATCTGACATCCAAGAACTGGAATGTGCTCTTTAATCTCATTTATAATATGCACCTAGGTTTTATCTGACCTCAGTTTTAATTCAAGGATTTATTGATATAGATTTTTCAGTTCTTACACATCTGTTGCCTGTAATGTCTTTTTTAATGCATTGCATTTCATTTCATTTTCTGTGTCAGTCTATGAATGCATTTAACATGGCTAAGACCCTGCCCCAATAAACTGTTGTGTGTTTAAGATTCCTTTGATTACACAGGTCACAATAAGCCAGGTGTCCTAAATAGAATATGTCTGTACTCAAAGGACACACATTTTGGGTCGGTTGTTTCCGGAATGCTGTTTTCAAAATGTAAACACAGATGTGAAATGACAATTGAGGAGTTTCCAGATGAGTTAAAACCTGAAAGAATAACGTCTGTCATTGATGGAAATATAAATGGAATTGGATTGACTGTGTTAGTCGGAGTTCTGCATTGTTGTTACTTTTAAATGATCAAAACTGACTTTGGCATCTGTAACAGGGGACTCGGTACAATGCATGAAACGAATGTTGATGATGACGTGGATGCACGTTCGCTGCGTGTTTGACAGGAGACCAAGACTCGAATGTTGGGATTGACACACCCCACAGGCGAGCTGGTTTATTTACATACAATATTGTTTATTTACAATATTCTATAACAGAAGCCCCCTCCTTGTCTGCATGGCCCCAACCCTATTACAGCATTACTCTGTCTTTAATTATTAATTGTTTTCAGTATTAGTTTGTTGCTGTCCTAAATATATCTGACCTTCAGATCATTCAGGACTCATGCCAGCAAATTCTAGTAAGTGTTCATACATTGCAGTAAGGACATTTACTTAATTTGCTTCTGAAATTTCCAAATGAGGGGCTAGATGCCCCAAAGTGATCATTAAAGTTTTTACTGTTCATGTCTGACATTTTATTTACTGTGACTTACAGAAGTAAGTAATTTGGCATTGGATCGAAACACTTATTCCATGAAAACTTGCCCTGAAGAGACCCCCTTCTTAAACAAGGGGGCAGTTTAGTCTCTATACCCACTCAACACTGTACTGGGCTCTTATTTTGAAATTATCTGTACATGTACTCAACTTCAAATTTGTCAAACTGTGTGTTGATTTTATAAATGCCATCCACGGAGTTGATACCAGACTTATTTAATTAATAATCTACAGGGATGAGAAAGTGTTCAAATGCTTGGCTGATTTCAGACTTTTCTTTTGTTTCTCTGTAAATTAGGTTCTAGTCCTAAAAAATGCACTGCAATGGTAGCGATTTTGGAAAACATATCTGCCCCAAATTCTGATCTTTCAGACTTCTTTGTATTTCTAATCAAATCCCTGGACCAAAACAACATTAATCCACTGCATCATGTAGACCAGTGGTTCCCAACCCTGGTCCTGGGGACCCCCTCTGTCTGCTGGTTTTCATTCCAACTGAGCGCTCAATTAGTTAACTAGACCCTTAATTTAACTGATAATTTGCTAATTAGACCTTTTTACTTGTTTTCTGCTCTAAGCAGTTGCCGATTTCAAGGTAGCTATATCATTTTTATAAGGGTTGGGAACCACTGATGTAGACAAACTCCCCCTGAAGTTTTTGTGTGGGACTTGCAAGGCAACAAGAGTGATACATTAAGGCTCTGTCACAGTTAAAAGATCAGTTTACTAACTCTGTTCGTAGTGTACTTTTTTAATGTGCATATCTACAAGATCACTTTGAGACAAAATGCAATATAGGTGCTCCCTGCCAGGTTATCCTTCTTGTCATTTGTGTTTGCTGAGGGCTGTTCCTTTTATGGCAATAGGAGTATTGGCTGCAAATTAGTGACACTGAGTGATGGTGATTGAGAATGCCCCCATATTTCTGCTTTGAAGATTTGCAGATTTATTAAACTATAATCTTTATCGTTCACTTGTTTTTTTACAAAATATTTAGCCGTTTGATTAAATCATGTTGCATTGAAAGTTGTCAGAAATGTAATAGGCCCATATTGCATTAAATTGTTGACAAATGACTACTTTTATTATTGAAATTTTTGTTTGCTTTTGTTCACCTAATGGGTCAATGGTGCTTCTGTTCTTATATCCATAGGTACAGTATACTGTAGTTTCTTATTCATAGGTGCCATGACTAAACATTCTGGGGTTTTTTTCCACACCCTGTGGCAAAGTGGTTTGTAGTGCACAGGTGTAGAAGTGATGCAGTGATTAGAAACAACAGTCCAACAACAGTTCAGTGGTGAAAACGAAGCTTTATTAATTGCTTTTAAATAATAAGAGTGACTATACACAACAATGTGTACAGCCAGTCAAAACCATGGGGTTCAGTCCCGAAATAATAATAACAAACATGCACTTTATAACACCTACACGATCACCAGTCCAACAGTGAGTGCTCCGGGTGCAAGTGCTTAACAGTGGAGAGGAACAGATAACTTGGCCACATCCCCTGATACACCTTCGGTAGCAAGTGCAGTCATGCCTCCTCCAATCCATGACTGACACATCACCTACCGTATTAGGGCGATGACTTCTGGTATTGTGACTCCTGGATAGCTGACCCGGCTGACCTTGGAATGAAATGTCAAACCATCCAGTCCGGGGCACACTGTTCCTATTACACAGCGCCCTCACAGGAGATTGTTGACTTGGATTCATTCGCTCTCTGTTACACCCCCCCCCCCCCCCCCCCCCAGTGTTGTAAACTGCACAGAATAATACAGACATTTAAAAAAAATTGATTCCTTGCTTAGTTACTTTGAAAAAGTAAATTCATTGTTAATCACACCCTTTGTTTAAATTCTTTCATGCAGTACCATTCACAAGGTTTTTTTTTTATAAAAAAAGCCCTTTCATGAGGGATGAGTAGATCACAAGTACCCTTCCTCTGTTCTGTTCAATGTTTCTTTGGATACGACTCATGTCTTTTTTCCTGATTTTTAGACCTCCCCTAAAATGTAAATCAATTGCCTTAAAAGTGAACAATAAAAGGTGATGTGACTCCAGTTAATGCAGAGATCTGAACTCCAGAACCCCACTACTGAAGCATACCTAATAATTATTAATTAATTATTAATTATACATTCATTCAGGAGACATTGTGGGAGATGATGGATTACGACTGTAACTAAGTCTGAGGGATTTTTATAGAGGTGTTAAAGGATAGCTGGTTAACAGGGTATTGGTTAAAACAAATTATAACCTTGTGTCTTTCTTACTGCTGCTGGCGAGAAAGGATTGGGGGGCAATCAGTCTCCTGTGAATATAATGTACGTGGACAAAGCGACATGAAAATTCAATAGGTGGCTAAAAACTATGCCACCCTAAATTAAAGGGAGTTTAGCCAACTGGTTTATGCGTGGAAGGATACACTTGTTTTACTCAGCCATCAAGTAATTAAAGCCTTATTTATATTTTTCACTAAGGCTCAAATATTTCAGTCGAAGTCAGATGCCCACCCACCATAGCATCACTTGATTCCTCTTATCTGTATAATTATCAAACCCATTATCTGTACATTGTACTGTTTGCACTTCAGGTGTGATATGAATGTGAATGGAGCCTTCAATAATGTTCTTATTTAGTTTAAAATATGGTTTTTATGGCCAGAGAACAGGGCACATCCCAACCAAGAAACTCCTGACAGAAACAATGTGGAATGATGTGTTATTGTTGGTAGGTTACTCTGGATAATAAGAGAAAGTAACTTAGTTTTTGTTTTTTAAATGCATAAACTGACTGCTTTTGCAACTCTCAACCCCCTGTTTTTTATTTTTTTTATTTTGTATGTCTGTTTGTTCCTTTGCCTAGACCTAGTAAACCAGTTCTGTGAACAAGTCCTGAATGTTCTGCTTTGTCCCTACTTTCCTGTCGTAGCCCCATCTTCCCCTGGTGTTGACTCCGTACCCTTGCAGCGCACAGGCAGCCAGCAAGGTCCCCAGAACGCCATGGGCACTTATCAGAGAGCCAGCTATGCAGCAGGCCCGGCCTCCAATTACGCAGACCCTTACCGCACTCTTCAGTACTGTCCTTCTGTGGATTCACCATACAGCAAATCTGGGCCAGCCATCCCACCGGAGGGGACCTTGGCAAGGTCACCTTCCATTGACAGCATTCAAAAGGATCCCAGGTGGGTGACACCCTATTTATACACTGTTTGGCATGAGGTAGTCTGCAAGCATATCTCTTTAAATATGAAACAGATTACTTTTTAGCCGGTTTTTCACTCATAAGTTGATTTTAACAAGGATACAGACTTTCATTTCATAAATAAAACAATTGCTCTATTATATATGTTTTTTATTATTATTTTTTTTTAATAAGACCTAAAGGTGCCGCAGTTTTAAAGTTGGTAGTTAGTAGTGTTCCTATGTATTTGAGTATAGCTGCAATATGTTTTTCATATTCAGTTATTTGAATGTACAGTACAGTATATCACTCTACCTATTACATTATCTAATATGTGTTGCTTAATTCGCACAGATCCTATTTAGATAATTGGAAATTCTGTGAACAATTCGTCCATGGGAATCCTTGGGGGCCTTTTAAATGATGTAAAGGTAGCTGTTGCAGAAATAAACAGCCTAAACCATCAAATGATTAGCTGTGCTGTAGATATTTAATTAAGTGTTTTTGATTTATTTTTCACATTTTATTTGTAAGACACATTTTCAAGCATATATAAATAATTAGCTTCCTTGGCTGAATTTACTTATAACAGTCATTCAGCAGAGCACATGGTGTCAGAGCAAGCTATGGTATAAATAGTGGGCTTAGCAAATGTTGACAGACTCTATTTCGTGTGTAGGCGCAATAGTGAATTGACAACATACCATTTGTTTATTAGGTTCAAGGGGATTACAGAAGATACAAAGTCTTGAAATGCAATTAAAATAGTTTGTCTTGTTGTTTTAATTTCCATGATAAACAAAAGGTTGTTATGCATTAATATACAGTTCAGTTTATTTTAAATTAATACAAACATTAATGGAAGAGAACTGTGTATACAACCCATTGACAACACAAGCAAGATAGATGTAGGAAAGTAAATCAAGGCAATTATTTGTAATTAAAAAGTTGATTTAATTGTATGAGACTAAGCAGCTCAGTAACTAATCTGATAATAAAATTTAGAAACGGTGGCTGGAGGAGAGCTGCGATTGTTTTTTTTTTTATTATTTCCTGTACTTTCTTTTAATTAACGGCATTTACAGCACATCCTACATAAGGACAACCAGTGGCCATGTCTAAGTGATTTCCAATCAACACACTTATAAATGTGACTGCAACAGAAGGAGAGTTGTCATTGACTTAAATAGTAAGTAGTGGGGTTACGAAAAATGTAACGTTACACGTCCCCACGTGTTGCTGCAACTGTTTAAATAACGTACCTGTAATTTTTTCTTTTCATTGTTAACATCCTGATAACTTTTTACACTTATAACTTTAAAGATTATTGCCCACATTGTCAAACAGGTAACACAGCAATAACGATCCATGATGTGGTACGGAACAGAAAAGCCAGAGCACTTGTTATGTTTTTTCCTGCAGTGATTTAGAGGACATATCTCAAACCCCAGTGCACTAGAGCGGACATTTTGAAAAGAACTTTGAAACAGGCTTTAAAGTTATAAGTGTAAGAAGTTGCCAGGATGTTAACACTGAAAAGACAAATTATAGGTATGTTATTTAAACAGTTGCAGCAACACGTGGGGACATATAACGCTATATTTTTCGGAGCCCAGCTACATACATTTTAACATTAAACACTGTCTTTCCCTAAGTAGACAGGCACTTGTTTACAAACTTAAACTGGAGAATGTTGAGTTAGATTATGGTTATTACTATATCTACAAACTGTAAGACATAACAGATGTATTGGGCTGTATTCATAAATCATTTAAAAAAATTAGGATGACTGCAGTTTCATACTGTACTTTTTCTAATGTTCAGATGTTTTATAAATATAGCCCAGTACATTATATTATTATGCATGCACGTTATGCTAAACAAGTAGATTCTCAAAGCTTTTTACTCCAAATCGTCATTAGGATGATTTATTTTTTTCAGAGAGCAAAATGTTCCACCAATAAAGTAATCAGAATAACTGAGACATTTCATTTAGGGCCTAGTTATAAGTTGTTTTCTACTGTCTGCGCTATTATCTAAATTACACTTTTCATCTGTCCACCAGTTTGTCTGTCCGTCCATCCTTCATGTTCCGTATCACACAAACCCAGTTAGTCATGGAGGTCATTGTTACACAGGCATAACAAAACAGACACCATACCTCTTCACGACAGGACTAGAATCGGTAGTCCAATTTGGATACACATTTGTACAGTTACAGAGTTAGGTTACAGAGTTAGGTACAAACTTGGTTTATATTGCATTAGAAGGAAACCCTTGAAAAGGAAATAGGTCATGACAGCCATCGAAAGTAGATTCTTACATCTTTGTATAAATACACAATTGGAATTTTCTAGGATATCCAGTAAATGGAAGTAGCTCATTGCCACCGTCTTCTGTAACACACAGTGCAGATGCTATGACAGTATTGTCTGTCTAAGGTAATGGCTAAGATATCAGATTCTAGTTAGTTTTATAATTGTAATTGGTGTTTTTTCCTTTTTTTAGAAACAAAGTTCTAATAACAATTTGGAGTAAAAAACTTTTGAGAATCATGCCTGTGATGTTTACAGATATACTAAGGGGGAGATTCAATAAAAAAAAATACAGCTTTTCCTGTTCTATGGTGCCATTCAACCAAACTTAGCGCTTGGTGCTTTTGCACTGCAGAGATCTGTTTGGGGGTGTTCTCTTATGACTGGATGCTTGATTGATTAGCACCATAAAATAAAAATAACAAGGATCTTAAATGGGTGCAGTTTTATTTTATTTTTTTATCAAATCTACCCCTAAGAGTATTTTAACAGAACACACCTTTTTAATGTGAAACTCCTTCATGCCAGCCACCTACCCTTTTCTCTCTACCTGTCTCTTGATAGGTACAGCCGTGAATTCCTTGTCTGGAATCAAAATCAAGCCGAGCAAAGAATCACAAAGTAATCAAATGTTTATTTACATTTTATTCCTGATTAAATCCTCATCTTTTAAAAATATTTAGCATTATTATGATTCATCTTTACCCCATTATAAGGACATGTAATCCTACCATTAAAACTCTTGGTTGGTTGTTCATACAGTAGTTGTTCATACAGTAGTTTACGTGAATGGACATATTCTATGGCACAGTGTCAGCATGAAAGGAATTGCTCTTTGACCTGAATTGCACTCTCAATATGTTTTATTAAAGGGGTAATAACCAAAGACTTAAAAAAACAGAACATTTGCTGTTCATGCTAGCTTTATTTTCACTTTGATTTTGAGAATGTTGTATTCTTCTTCTTCTTCTTCTTCTTCTTCTTCTTCTTCTTCTTCTTCTTCTTCTTCCTCTTCTTCTTCTTCTTCTTATTATTATTATCATTTATTTCTTAGCAGACGCCCTTACCCAGGACGTTGTAAACATATATAAAATGGTTTTCAAAGCCTTGTTTATTACTCCTATAAAATAAATATTGTTTAACAAGCTGTCTGCAACAGTCTGTTTATTTTGAGAATTCTAGTATCCGTTTCCAAAAATATTGTTATGTTTAGTTGTCCATTTCTATAGAGCATTTTTATAGTACAAGTTTTCTTGTATGGTGAGAGTACAGTATATTGGAGATTTAGCCATTCTGACACAAAAGAGTTAAGTCTGGGAGTTGCTTACGAGATTAAGTCTAGCATCAGACTGGGATGTAGACTTGGGCAAAGGCTGTAACGGAGCTCACAAATATCACACCACATATGTACATGCCTTTAGATTACTGTAGACTTCTAATGCAGGGCTAGCAGTGCATTATTCCCTTTTGGCTATTAGTTGAACAAAAGATGTACCATAGTCGTTTTTATGAAATAGTGTATTGTTATTGTGTAAATATGCTATAAGAAAATATATGGAATTGTTGCCTACAGTACAAGGATAAGTGTTACAGAAGAGGCTATGAAACTCACACTATTATGACTCCAAAGTAGTCAAAACTCTCCAGCATACAGTAGATTAGCTGGAGGACATAGTTCCATACCGTAATGGTTTTTGAGTACTTCCTTTCTGTATACATCAATGAGCTTTGCATGAAGATGGTTTAAGGTTCACTGCAGTTCACAGCATGAACTTCTGTGCAGTAGGGCTTTGTTTTATTTTTTGTCATCGATTTGCTCTGCAGAAAATATTTAGCAACAGCCACATTCAGTCAGTAGCCCGCTGTCATGTGTCACCATTGCAATGATCTTCACAGTCTGCTTAGCACTCTTTGAGGAAGAAATGGTTGCAATACCATTTTTGTGTAATTGCATTCTTCCAAGAAGACATATCGTTACATTGGTAAATGTTTAATAGTCAAATTGACCATCATTAAAATAGTGGAGATGTTTAAAATAATGGCTCACTGTCAGTTCTAATAAGATAAAATAACAGGTGTAATTTCTCACCAGGTTGGCTTCTGGAGATTCCTTCATAAAACAGGGAGATGTGTCATTTTAAACCTTTAATCTCTCCTTTTTCTCATGCTATTTGTAGTACCTTTCAGGTAATTTTGGTTTCCATTAAGTTTTCTTTTAGGGAGAGAAATTCCTCCTTCCAAATACAAATGACCTAATTAATATGAAAATACGGGAGGGTATATTTAAATGTTTCAGCTATCCGATCACCAAAAAAAAATATCTTTCTGTTCTTTGCAAAGGGCTTCATTATTTATTTATTTATTTATTGCAAAGTGATGCATTTTTTAATTTGTAGAAGCTTCAATATTGTTTTATAACCTTGCTCAGAAAACTACTAAACTAATAAAGCTGTATCATTTTATGGCAATAATTTGAGACGTTGAATAAACGGTGTCAAATGAAAAAAAAATACTGAATGAAGAGATCTCTTAACCCCTCGTAGTGTATCTTTATTTTTTCCTTCTTGCAGAAGACCTCAGTTAGTAATAAATAATTGCTTGGTATTGTCTTTAGTTATAGAAGAAAGTCACAAGCGGGATCTTCAGTGCTGAAGCCTCGTGAACATAAGGTACGGCTTTCGGTCATATCAATTTGCTCAGCTTTTTAGCATGACAAGGTGACTTACCCACCCTTTTAAGCAGTACAATGTTTTGGCCGTGCACTTCCTATAATGGGAAAAATGTGCGTGGTATGTATATGCTATGTCATATTCTCAAGACAATGGAGAGAGAATTTGTAGTTCCTAAACTGCATTGAAACCCCGCCTTTGAGAAAGACTTATAGTTGAAACATTTATCATTTCATGTATTATGTTTGTTTTAGTATTTCTTAACAATGCAGTGAGAGTAAACTTATTATTCTTTATTCATGATACATTTAAGACCTCTACATGTGTGTGAGTAATTAATCCATTATTAATTGCTGTTTTTAATGAGCCCTGGGCATTTTAGATTAACTATGTTAGTTACAGTACTTCATTCATTCAACTTTTCTGATCTTCAAAGCTTCCAATAAAAACAGGGTTTAGACTTTTAGGCACTTTACATGCTGGTCAGAACTAGAGTATAATTACCTTTAAGTTGACCACCCAGCGTCTCGGATTTTGTGGTATTGGGCTTTTTTCTTAATTTAAATAACACCAGCAGACATCAAGGGAATATAATGGGCTTCCACTGACATTACCAGTATTAAAATATAGCCCATTGTGGGGTTCTTTTGATTTCAATGAAATGAGGGAGAACCGTTTACTAGTAAATACAATTACAATGAATGATTAGCAACAAACTCCTGGACTGTTAGCCAGCATGAAATCCACTTCCAATAAATCATAACAGTTTGTGTTAAAATTCCAATTGTAACAACCTTGCATGTTTCATTAGGATTCTACACTTTAGTTACAGAAACAACAACCATTTACTACCGGTTTGTCAAAATGTATAACTGTTTATAGATGGTAGATTTGCTCAAACTGAATATTTTAAAATATATCTTTTCTTTACTGAAATACAGTACCTAGATTGATGTATGCATATATATGCATCCACCCTTTGCTCTTGTACTAGCTTGAATTCCACTGCAAGCTATTCTGAATTATATGTGTATGTGCAATACTCTGTGCAACATAGCAGCCATAAAGTTAGGAAAACTACAAAACGTGGAAAACCAGATCAGTTTTAATTCACAAGTCTAGACAGAATCTTTAATCAGTACAAACGTTTGATTAATTCATTGTTATCTTGCTTATTCTCGTTGACCTAGCTCACTGCCCCTTACAAATTCCTTCCTTTCACTCTAATCATGATTTTTTTTTGGTTTTGAGGTATAGCTTTTTTTTTTTCTTCTTCCTTCAATCCCTTGTATGGTACTAACTGCTTGATCATGTGATCACTTTTGTAAAGACCTTCCTTTATGTTTTAATCCTTTAATAGTGAGTCATTGTGACCTGATTAAGCCTCATTGTTAAGGGCAAGTTTTGTCTAGTTGCAGACTTTCAGGGGAAAAAAGTTTTAAGCTTACATAAATTACATTACTGTACCGTGACCATAGCATTTAATGATGCTTGCTTGCTTGCTTTTTAACTTGAAAGAAAGCCACCACCTGCTTCTAACTTTCAAGATCCCGTACTGCTTCTGTGCTTTCATTGCAAGAAGTTTCAGCAGATAACAGTAATACCTGCTGTGCAACAAAATAAACTGCAATACACTATAACGATGCAATAAAAAAAAGCACTACCACGGTGGTTTTGTTGTTGTTATGGTTAAAGTGCCCTTCTAGTTATTTCTTTTCAGAGAAAGTCAAAGTACTGAGTCTTTGACCTTGTTGATAAGACAATGGCCGTGCTATTAAGTTAGAGTATCTCTAAAGGCATCATTGCTTTTGCTCAAGTGGTGAGGGCACAGGCGAGGGCAAAGTAAGATGGAATTGTCAAACCACAGCATATCCTTTTTCTATTATTATGTTCAGTAACAGCATGAATTGCTTTAATTATTTTAAAAGACAGATAAAATAGGATTCTCATTAGACTTTTAGACATATAGAAAACAGTGTGTTATGAAATTGGATCTGAGGTAAATAACTGAAGTAAAATATTTCAGCTAAATTACCTGCTCTCCCTTTGTTTTATTGTTTTAACTATGCTTTACTACCCTTTGCTTTGCCTTATCCATGGTATATTGATTATTATCAAATATATTTGGAAGTTGTCATATTTTGTGTGACCAATTGTAATTGTGTTGTTTCTGGTAACTTGTTTCTTATCCAAGTTACTACCGTATTTGCTCAAAATAGCGCCCGGGCACTTATTTTCTCAGTCTTCTCTTTCCCGGGGCTGTTATTTGGATAAGCGTAATGACCGGAATACAGTATTTTTTAAACAATTCACTCAAATCTTTTACAGTAATTGAATTCTGATCTCCATGTCTCCACTTCTGATCTCCACATTGTAATTCCTGAAGTTAAACGTTTCACATTTGATCTCAATAACAATATACCAATATCAAATGCTTTGAATGTTTCATTTTTATTCTGTCTGAAATAATAAAATATGTTATAGTATAACAAAACATTGCATCCCTTGTATGTCTAATTAGAAGATCCAATGACATTCCTGGGGCAATCATTCAAACCAATAAATTGTTGGCAAAATGTTGTCATGAGTGATGAGTGTGGCAAATAGCTATATTATTCAGTCGCTTCTGAGTCATGACTTTAGTCTTGGAAGAGCACTGAAGCGCCGCTCAGATCGGAGCCTGGATCCAGGATCAGATCCCTTTAGTATAACCGGCCCCTGAGGCAGCCTTGAGCGCTGGAGTGAGTGTGGCATAATGCAGATTTAATGAGAGGCATGAGAATTGCCCTTGAAATATATTTCTAGAAACGTTGAGGTTTCCCCATAATTGAACTACTTAAGATAAGCACAGTTTTGCTATAGAAATGATGCTGGTACTGTACTAGTATAAGGAAAGGGTGTTTTTAAAAAGTATTTTCAGCTTCCATCCACTTAAAATATGCAGATGTAGCTCAAACCACAGTGTATCGATGATAACGTAAATAACACCAAGCTCCAGACAATGAGTTTCAAACTTTAAAACGTGTTCCTATGATGAATACGATAATGTTTGTTATGGTAATTGTTTATTTATTAGTTTAATAATGTTTAGTAAAATGTGACCAAGAGTGAGTTTTTGGAACATTGATAAATAGAGATGTGAGAGTCTGAGTGATGTATTTAAGCACACAAAATAATTTAGAATCAGTAATGTATCATGATTAATTTGGTATAATAATTGTGTAAAAAGTTCTTGGTAATGTATAGTTTTTATTGATGTCTATGTTTATTTGCACAAGGCACAAAGGTCATTTTGCTGTTTTAAATGTACTGTTTCAATTTAAAATGAAAGTTAAACTGTAAGTAGACAGAAACTGCAGTGTGATAACATTATAAGTAACACAAGCTATGGTGAATTACAAACTTAAACTATTTTCCTGTTTTGGATACATCAACGTAGTGCATCCTCCTCTGTCTTTGTCCATCTATTTGCCATTTCCCCAACATTACTATGATCTCAGGCTGTATACAAATTTGTCACGTACATTATGTTCACTTCTCATCGATCAGCTTCCCTAGTTAAGGTGTGTGCAGCTCCAGGATTGGATCAACATTACAGATCAGTGAAGCCTGATACAGATCCTCATAGTAAAACACCATCTCATGATCCTGCGCCAGTGATCCCTGATCCAATCCCATTTTTCTTTCCATTGACTTCTATACCAACTAGTGATTATACCAATAAATTATTATGAAATAAAAGTTTTAGTACTCCTGCAATGTCAGGGGGACATTTCCCAATTACTGAAAAAGTGAATGTCCCGCGCATCCCCGTGTAAATTACGCCTATGCACCTATCCGACAGACTCAACAACAGTACATCTTTTAGTAGTACTTATATACTGCCCATCAGTACAACAGGCTTGGTTTTAAATCCTAACAAATATCTAAAACAAAAAAAAAAGACATATATGATCAGTTGCATTCATCAATATTACCTCCAATTCTAAATACTTACAAATATACAGGGCCGGATTAACCCATCACTGGGTCGTAGGCAAGCATACACTTGTGGGCCCCCTACCCCTGACAAACAGCCACACACATATATACTTACAAACATACATACACACATCTCTCTATATATTATAGCCTTTCTAACTGGCGCGTTGGATTTTTACTGGAGCAATCTAGGCAAAATACCTTGCTCAAGGGTAAAGCAGCAGTGTCCCCCCCCCCCCCCTCGAATTGAACCCACGACCTTCCGGTCAAGAGTCCAGAGGCCTAACCACTACTCCACACTGCTGCCACATGCCTAGTTTGCCTGCCCTGCAAATATACTATAAATGTCAAGATGTTCTGGTTGCTACTGGTGCTGTACATCCGAAAATACAATTAGTTGCATAATGCAGTTTAACTTACTTGAGTATAGGACTCATCATAATGTTCCTCATCTTTATAATCAAGGAGCATACAAACTGCAAAGCATATATCATGTACAAAAGCATTACATTTGCATTTCAGAAATCTGTGCTGATACAGTGTGGCTGTTGACATTCTAATTATTATGCTTTTTGTAACCAAGGCCTGTTTTTTGTAGCAAAAGCTTGTTTTTAGCTTTATCTTTCAATAGTTGGTAGATTAAATCAAGTATCAGGATCTAAAGAATCTAAAGAGGCATACACAATGCAGTTTAAAGTATCCTGCCATTCCCGCTACCCACTGAGCAAACACAGAGGTGTATGCTACAACCTTTGTCAAATTCCTATTACCCCTGCTCAATCACATGCTCTTGACTGGACCGATTTACACGTAGGTTTATTTAATGTCAGGTCTCTGTCTAATAAGACTCCGTTAATCAGTGATTTTTATTCAGGATTACAACATTTGATATTCTCTCTTTAACTGAAAGTTGGCTTGGACAGAATGACAATGTTTCCCTGGTTGAGGCTTCTCCACCTACCTATTCTTTTCCAGAAAGCTTGCTCTACTGGGCAGGCAGGTGGACTTGCTACTGTTTTCCGTAGTGAACGTAGAATCAAACAGGAAATTGTTGAAGGTTATTCATCTTTTGAAGTTTTAACCTTGACATTAAACAGTCAATTACCTGTTCATATTGTAATTATTTATCGACCACCTGAGTCAAACCCGCTATTTCTGACTGAATATGGGGATCTGCTATCTATATTGACAGTCAAATATGATAGGATTCTTTTAATGGATGATTTATAACCTTCATGTTGACATTGACTCTGATTCTAACTCCTTGGAATTTTTGAGGCTACTGGATTCGTTAGATTATAGTCTGCATGTCAAAGGTCCTATGCATAATCGTGGCTCTACTTTAGATCTGGTAATTTCTCTTAGTTTAGCGTCATAATGCTAGATCTTACTATTTCTGATCATTTTCTTTTTGAAGTGAATCTGTCAGTATCTACAAAAGACTGTGGAGCGTACATTTAAATCCCAGGTAATTAATTATTCAACTACTGTTAAGCTTTCTGATGTATTGAGCTCATTACGACTCTCTGAGTCCTTATCAGTAGATGGGCTGGTTAATACCTACAGCACCACCTTGACTGGTATCTTAGATACTGTAGCGTCAATCAAAACTTGGAGAGTGTCTTTTAAAAAAAAGCTCACCGTGGTTTAATGATACAACTTGTAAGATGAAATATGAGGGTCATAAACTAGAACCGAGATGGCGGGAATCTAAATTGCATGTTCATTACATCTCATGCAAGGGTCACCTGGTTAAATATAGGAAGGTTCTGGTGTTGGCTAGATCATCATATTATTCTAATTTAATTGCAACAAATAAAACAATCTTAGATTTAGTTTTGCTACCCTAGATAAATTAGTTAATCCTTCCCCTAATAGCCCTACCCTTGACATTAGCTCCTCTCACAGCTGCAATGATTCCACAGACACCTTCTATTAAGGAGGACTCAAGCACAATTTTACCAACTACACCTATTAAGGCTACTATGGGGCTTTTTCTTTGATTACCTTACAGGAACTGACAGAGCTAGTTCAACATATGAGAGCAACTACATGCTCTCTTGATCCTATTCTGACAAAACAATTAAAAGATTTTCTTGGTGTTATTAATACCCACATTTTAAAAATTATAAATGCTTAAGAAACACAATTTCGACCCTAAAGTCCCCAATAACTAGGCCAATCTCCAGCCTACCATTCTTAGATAAGGTTCTAGAGAGAGTTGTTACAATTCAATTACAAAAATTTCTAGCTCTTAATGGTATGTTCAGAAAGTTTCAGTCTGGTTTTCGTGCTGCACATAGCACCGAGACTGCCCTTGTCAGGCTGTCCATCAGTTTTAATTCTTCTAGATCTAAGTGCTGCCTTTGATACTGTAGACCATTCCATCCTACTGAATTGTCTTGAAAGCACAGTAGGACTGTCTGGCCTTGTCCTATACTGGTTCAAATCTTATTTGTATGTTAGGTTTCAGTTTGTCTTGAGGTAAAATCGGCATTATCGGAAGTTGTCTGTGGTTTTCCACAGGGCTCCATTCTAGGTCCCTTGCTGTTTTCATTATATATGCTACCATTAGGTGACATTATCCGCAGACACAGAGTGAACTTCCATTGCTATGCTGATGATACCCAGCTATATTTGTTCCTAAAGCCAGGAATTTCTTCTTCCTGGGTGTTATTAGCTACTTGCCTTACAGACATCAAGCACATAATTTTCTAATGTTGAATTCAGATAAAAAAAGGTCTTGCTAGTGGGCTCACAGAACCAACTAAATGGAAATGTGGGATTACATGAGCTTGACTCTTGCAGTCTCTCATCAAAACTTAAACTAGAAATTAAGAGTTTGGGGGTCATCTTTGATTCTGAGATCTCATTTGAGACTCATATTAGGGAAGTTACTAAAGTACCTTTTTACCATTTGAAAAATATAGCCAAACTTAGACCAATTATTTCTGTATCTGATGCTGAGAGAGACAAATGCATGCCTTTGTTTCATCTAGAATTGATTATTGTAATGCACTTTATTCTGGTGTCCCAAAACGTGTGGTATCCCGCTTGCAGTTTGTTCAGAATACCGCCGCTGGAATTTTGACTAAAACCAGGAAAAGTGAACACACTACCCCTGTTTTGGCCTCTACACTGGCTCCCTGTGCAGTATAGAATTGATTTTAAGATTTTGCTTTTAACTTACAATACCCTGAATGGATTAGGCCCTAGTTATTTGCAGGAGTTACTGACCCCGTATCTTCCAAACCACACTATGAGATCACAGGATGCTGGGCTGCTGGTTATTCCTAGGGTCAACAAAAGCAACACGGAAGGTAGGGCTTTTTCTTGTAGAGCTCCTAAATTATGGAATGCTCTGCCTTCATTTGTCAGGGAAGCTGGGACCATTACAGTTTTCAAGTCAAGACTAAAAGCACACTTTTATAAAATGGCTTTCTTATAATTGCTGCTTTTGTATTGTGTATACTGTTATTTAAATGGTCTGATTATGGCAGTTGTATGTGTGACATGCTATACAAATATACTGTGGTTTGTTCTTTTTTTCTGCACTGTACAGTGTTTTGCGATACTTTTGTATAAAAAGCACTATATAAATGCAGTAAATAAATAAATAAATAAATAAATAATTTACACTTGCTGAGTGGGAATAGGGGAAAAAATATAAGAAGGAAAACTATTTTCAGTAAAAAAAAAAAAAAAACTGAGGGTAAAAAAATAAATATAATAGTCAGGAGAACAAAAGTGAATATATAACCACATGGATATGTTAAATGCCATAAACTGTGACCTAAATATGGATACATGTACTGAAATGTACTAGAAAAAAAAAACATGAACTATATATGGAATATAGTATATGGCAAATGGCATTTACTTTCATCTGAGATTACAAAGCTTGCTATAACTCAGCATGTAACAGTTTGGCTAAACAAATCATTGAAAGGACCTATTACATGCAGTAGCTTGGTTACTGCTCCAACAAATGGATTTGTTTGATTGTTTGTTTTTTGTTTTTTTGGACAGAATGCATTTTATTCATAACAGAACCTCAAAACAAGGAATGGCCAAATCACGTGTCACACAATAGCTACTGTATAACTTACTCAGAGACAGTTTCCCTCACTAGTATATAATAATGTCTACAATTAAGGCACTTGTTAGACTCTTATCACCTTGTACATTTGTTTCACCCCATATTAATTAATAGATGTATAGTTACGTTATTTTATATAGGGTAAATGGACAGGAAAAAAAGTCAGAAATCCCAAAACACCTAAGGTTTTGTTTGAGTTTCTGTGATTTAAAAAGGGTGCACCATTGAGCAATATCTGTGTCGGAAACAGCGCAAACTTGCCCATCATTGTATTCTGTATGCTGAAGTAAACTGACTAGTGATATCATACATTTTCTTTTCGCTATCTAAGTGGCATTGTAACTCTTGTCTTTTCAAAATATGCATGAAAAGTGTTTACTGTCCTGATCCTGGTTTGACACCAAATAATTTTCACAAAACATAGATTTAGTTGCTCTTGCAGTTACATTTCGTATTTTTTTTTTTTTTTTTTTTTTTCAATTTCAGACACCCTCAGTGCTACTGTAAGAAAATGGGGTTAAAAAAAAAATTACAAATATTAAATGCTGGTTCCGTACTGCATTTAAGGAGCCCATCTTGCCAGCTGTCAAGCAGGAACTTGCATACACAACAGTAGCAGAGATTAACATGTGTTCTGTTTTATGTTCTCAGCAAGTGCTTGATTGCAGTGCATTTTATTGATGAGAGTACATGCATTAATCAGAATTTCAGAGCAAACCTTCTCTGCTTCTGAGGCCTTGTGTTTCTATGCCTTTTCTTAAAACACTCTCTAATTCATAGAGGGAACATCAATAACTAGCACTGCAAACTTCAGTAGCATTTATAATAAAAACTGATAGGAGAATGTGGCAGAATGTTGGAGAGGCTTTTCACCCATCAGTGGATGGGTAATTGTTGATGTTGATCATGCTAGCACGTGTGGTTTTGTAAATGGTAAATATTATATTTTTTAGAGGGGTAGAATCTGTGTAAACTGTCTTTGAAAATCAGTAGTGTTAATAGAACCACTTGAAATGTACAGCTCATGCAGCAAATTACTTGTACTTCAAATGAATGCTGGTAGGTATCCCCATTTGTGTTTGCCCTCCTATCTGCAGTACCATAGCAACCGCTTTCATTTCAGGTCCTAAATATAGTCCTCCTGCAATAAAGCTAATAGCTAGCAAAATAATTCTAGTCTTACCTAATATGAATTGCCAATTTGTACTGTAGGTCTCAAAGACGAATACATTATGATAAAAACAAAAATTTGGTGATTGATCATATTTATTTATTTTTCTTCTGATAGAAGTAACTTAGAGACACTGAAAACATGTAAGCCATTGGAAAACCAGAGATTACTTACAGGAATGGATTTTATTTTTTAATTAATTAATTAAAAAATAATAACAATTAAAAAAGCAAACATCGGGTCCCCAAGTGGTTCACTAGGCAGTGTAGCACAGGTTTGCATCCTGGCTGTGCAAAGTTGCTGGTCTTTGCTGGGGATATCACTTCTGCTCATCTTGCTACAGTGGACCCCACTGACCAGTGCACTTAATGTGTGCGTCTTTCATATACCGTAGAATAATGTGTGTGATTCCTATTTAAGATTTACTGGGTTTTAATTGTTTGTTTTATATGCTTTATGGAGTGTTCAAACAAATGGAGTAGACATAGTTAGGACACTATGCTGTATGTGTTCACCATATTATGATGGTAATGTTTGAAATTTCACAGGCATACTGTAATACAGAAAACGGAAGGTCTGCCATATAGCCAGTTTCACAGTATGCGTTAATAATGAACAAGCCTTTTAACAAATAACCTTGTCAGAATAAACATTGATCCCAATGGAACATTTCTTTACTGTTTCATATTTTCTGTACTGTATTACCATTTTTCTATCTTTTTCAACCTTAAAATAGTAGAACGTTTGTAATATTTAAACCCAGATTGCTTTTTGTTACGTGTTGCGCAGTAGAAAGAGTTCTGTAGTCATTACCATCAAAGCAGAGGGATTTGAGTTACGGTGGAATGCACCGCCTGTTATCATGTTGCCCAGGACCAGAGACAATTGAAATCTGCAGGAATAGATTTTTGTTATTAAATATTAAAGGCACCGAGAGTCAACTAGGCATGAAACCTGTTGCAGTTATTGGGGTTTATATGTGAACAGGGACTTTGGGAGAGATAGAGCAGCTGTATGTTTTAGAATTCAGCTTTTTCTGTTATTAGTTTACCTATCCCTTTTCTAGAAGACGCCACAGAACTGAATGGCAAACCCAGGTCTTTGTTATAATGTTTTTTGTCTACCCCTGGTACATCATAGCACCTTAAACTGTAAAGTCGACACGTAGGATAATTAGTAAGAAAACTCTTACATATGATCTTTCATAAAAAAGTAAAGTATTTTAAAACCTTCATTCAAATATGAATTGAACCTCACTGAATAAACACATTAGAACCGTCAGGAATGCTGAATTACTGAAAAAGAAACCTGCCATGTACAGTGTTGATACTCCACAGAACAAGATCAGGATGCCTTGGGTGAGTCAGTGTCCTCTGACATCATGGCAAATCCGCTCATTCTCACATTCCTATGAAGCATTAACTAATTTGTGTAAAGTGTTCTGCAAACTGTTTTAGTGTTAATTTCTGCTTCAGAGAACAGCAGCTAGCATGCTTTTGCAGCCATCAGACACCATTACACAATATACACAGCCGGCAAAATACTCTGTTAGAAAAGATTGCAGTCCCTTATCTAAGAGACATTTCATTACAGGTGTGTTGTTTTTGTTGTTGTTGGTTTTACAATATCAACTTAATTAAAGGTTAGCATTTTAAATTCCGGGCTTAATCGAAAATGCAGTGGTCAATTGCGTTGAATAATTTCTTCCAAAGCAAAACAAGAATTAATTCCTTAAATAAGCACAGGCTTAATTGATAGTAAATACAATACATAATTAAACAAATAAGACTGCATATAAAATATATGAACTGCAACCCAACGATTACTTTCTTTGTAATCAAAATGTCTTTTTATAACAGTCAACCCTGGTTATCCCCCACCCAGGGATGAAAGGGAGGCATACACTGTTCGTTTCACATACCTAGAGAACTGCTTGTGCAACTGTCACAAAAAGTGCTGAAGACCTTCTTTAATGCAGGTTATATAATGCAATATCATCTCAGAGTATATGGAGGCTATGTGTCTGACCAACTGTCTTTCTGTATGTCATTTCAGAGTTTTGCATATATCTAAAAAACATATTTTCCAATAGCAGTGAACTTTGCTAAGAACCCTCTTTAGTGCAAGTTATTGGTTATAGAGACTAACCATTTTGAGTTAAGATTTGGTACAGAGCTGTATTCTATAACTAAGTTTCGTGACCAGTGTAAAAAGTACCGGTAACTGTTTTAATGCCACATTGCTTTAACTTCTGACCATATCAATCATTCAGACCACAAACTTTGACATCTTTGCAGTTGATACACATTCTAGAAAAACAAGTCTGGCAATAAACATGATTTTGTATGAGGAAATCTATTCTATATTTCTGGACAGTACTTAATTCTGGCTTTATAATAGATAATACAAATTAACTATATTGAAACATGGGAAATAAAATCAAGAAGACCTGTTTTCTCAATTTGAAAAACATATCTATGCAACACATTACTGTTTTATTAAATTGATTTCCAAATGGTTGTAGTTTAGGGTTTTTTATTCTGACTGTGCTTAATGCTGGGATTCCAGCTTGCATTGACACTGTTTGATGGGGTTTAGTGAGGTGAAGAGGAGTTTTAGATTTTTTAGGAAGCCAGAATAATAATAAGGAAATCAAGCTATATTCTGTGAAAACAAATGGGAAACAAGTTGGTGTTTCCTTTAGGGGAGATGTAATGTAGTGTAGCGTGTGCCCTTTCAAGGACAAGGTATCTGTGTTTTTCCATATTAGGTAAAGAAAAAAAAAGGAAAAATAAATGGAAAAATGTTCCCCCAGTAAAAGCATAGTAAAGTGTAGTAAAGCATTAAAACATGGTAAAACAGGTAAGTATTTGCAAGAATAGCAAGGTATGGTAAATGCATAGTATAACCATGGGAAAAGCCTGGGAAAACTGCAAAAATACAGTGAAAAAATACCATGGCAAACTTTTGTAAAGGTAATGTTTAAACAATGGTTGGATGTCATAAACTTTTTTTTATAGTTACTGCAAAGCCATTTTATAAATGCAATAACGCTGCAGGCGGTGTGGGTGTGGCTGCTTATGTGATATACGGTACAGTACACACTTCTCGGGTATGTTGCTTTGCCTTGTGCCTCACACACCCTAGGCTTGGTATATTACACAATATGCTCTCATCTTATATAGTTGCACTCAGAACTAAATGATAAAGAACTGGGACTGTTAACATTCTGCCAATGCAAATTGCCAATGTGAAAGCTTTGAAACAGTACAATATAATACATATTGTACGCAATTGGTTTTCAATTCTCATTATAGTGTTCTGTCCATCTTCATGTCTTTCTGTATGTCAGGTTTCTGCATTTTACTCTTGATTGTCATGAGCTTAGCCTTTATATCACAGGTGTTAAGCTTAATTATTATGGAAAGCAAAACATGTCTGATATATTGTATCCTAAACAATTTTGAATACTGTAGTGTTGGATTAAGATGCATCCGAATTAGGTCTAAATCATCTGACATTCACAGTTTCTTCCTCTGAGTGATTTGCCCCCTGCAAAGACATTTATTGTCTTGTGTCAAGCACAGTCTCCCAAATTCATTTTTGTCCAGGCAAGTAACTGTGCATTTTTGTTTCTTTTTAACAAAATAAACAATTAGAGAGATGGGATATAGCTTCACAAAAAAACAGAAAGAAAAATAGGCACGCCTTTTATTAATTTAATTTATTTCAGACAGTAATATATGTTTTAATGGTGCAATTACCAAGCCTTTAATTATTAAAGGTCACCACAGTAAAAACATAGCACAGGGCGGTAAAGTGCATAGTGAGAGCATATTAAATTGCATATTAAGCATGTCAAAGTCCAAATGTACCTGTATGGTAAAGCATGCTAAAAAGATGGAAAACCATGAAAAAGTATGGATAATAATGACTATAACCATTCACTATACTGTAGGTTTTACATTTGCAGTTTTGAAACACATATTACAGCAAATACCTTTTTTTTTTAAAGGGCAACAAGGGGTACCCCAGCATGTTTAAAATTGAAATACCTCAAAGCCCTACATAGTCTCAGGAGTCACCTTATATGTAATTAAATTTATTTTGATGACAAGCACGCCATTGTCTGGACTGTTTCAGTAAACAAGTAATCCTTCTGTAAAGTCCACATCTTATATTTGTGTGGATTGTGTATTGCGAATCAACAAATTAATTGATCAAGTGTCACAGGAACAGATAGAACAGATAGAACAGATAGAACATGGAAAACATGCATCAAGTGATGTAATTGTTGACTTTTTTAGCATTTGCCCTCGGCAATGCTGATAAAGCTTGTGTTTTATTGTCAAATCTGATACTGACTGACAATACTATAATGTTGGTGACAACCTATTTACTTTAAACATGCAAGGTCTCTGTGTGCTTTAAAATAATCTTTTATCGGATTACTTTTGTGTTTGAATAACTTTTCATTGAGGTACAGATGAGAACAGTGAGTTTGCTTTACAATCTATGCAGTGTGAGGTTTTAAAAGGTTGCTGGCTCAGATCAAATATATCCATTGTGCTTTCTTTGTATCATGCTGACACATGATTTAAATATCTGGATTGTATGGAATGCTATTGTCTCCCGGTAGCTTTTTTTTCTGTGCCTGCTGTCAAACACCTTTTTGAAGTTCATGTAAACAGAATTTTCACACTCAATATTTTCTTTGATTGTTGTATTGTGAAAATAGGATCTATACAGGATCCTTCTTTTATAAAAAAAAAAAATCATGTCTGTTATTTGTATTGTTTTTCAATGATGTTCAGTCCTTTTCACAATAACATCATTTATTTTTTCTCCGAGCTGACAAGACTGCATTCTCCATCCAATTGTAAGAAGTTCTCACTGGAAAGTTTTATGAAAACCCCTTTCTTCCAATCTAATGACATTTTCTTTTCTTTTAATCTTTCTTTTTCTGATTGACCATGACTTCTGCTCCAAGTTCTGTATAAAAGTACAATTTGCCTGGCCCGTTCTAGGATGTGTCTGTTGCTGCTGCAGAACGAACTACTTACATATCTTGGATTACTGTTTGTTTTAAAAACTTTAAACATTACAGAAATTACATAGAGAATGGAAGGGGGCTCATTGTAGACACTGTATATATCTTTCGAAGTGGCACAGCGAGTGGAGGCGTTTTGCTTTGACAGCAGGGGCATTTTGTTTTGTCACAGCAAGTGGAGGCACTTTGCTTTGACAGCAGGGGCATTTTGTTTTGTCACAGCAAGTGGAGGCACTTTGCTTTGACAGCAGGGGCATTTTGTTTTGTCACAGCAAGTGGAGGCACTTTGCTTTGACAGCAGGGGCATTTTGTTTTGTCATTGTTCTCTAAAACACACGTTTATAGTAAGATTTCATTTCTGCTTATTTATTTGAAGCATTTTTGTCTTTTGGGTCATTTCTCTTTGTATCTTCAAAGCATTCTTTGCATTTGATCATAATGTTACCATCTTTGTCATCACTGCATTTAACAGTTGCACTCTTCCTAATCATTTATTTTGATCTTCTCAAGGAGAGCCATTACCACTTCTGCTTATTTTTTTTCATGTCTTGAAAAAAGACATTATGGATACAAATATATATGCATTTGTATCCATGACAGTTTCTTACACTTTATCCTCAGACAATTATTTGTTTATTTATGTATGTATGTAATTGTTTATTATATATATATATATATATATATATATATATATATATATATATATATATATATATATATATATATATACATTAAATACAATGAAAAGTGCATAATACATGATAGTAACATAATACATGAAATAGTAGCAGCAACACAGCAGCTAATAGCAAACATCAGGCTTAAAGAGCATGGAAAGCAAGAGAGAACAGGTGGGTCTTAAGAGTTTTTATATATATATATATATATATATATATATATATATATATATATATATATATATATATATATACACTGTATATATATATATATATATATATATATATATATATATATATATATATATATATATATATATATATACTGTACTGAATTGAGAAGCAGAAATCTGTGATACTATTTTTTTGTTGTAAAATGCACCTCTGGTGATTTAAATTTACTCAAGAATGAAAGCTGTGTGTGGTATTTAACCACAAACGAGTTGGACAAGTGGTTGAGTTATTCTGTGTCTGTGAAGGCTACAGAATCCATACTTGGAAAAGCATAAAGTGAGCATACAGCAGATCTGGGGGTTCTACCACTTCCTTTACATAGTCTTCTTTTGCTTCCTTTATAAAGTTTAAGTGGAATCGGCATTGTGGGAATGTCTACAGTATTTGGAAAGAATGTAAAATACTACAGAATTGTTAGTGTCTTTGATCTTATAATGCTGGTAGCTTATTGCACACACTTCTTGTTTAAAAGGTGAAATATGGTTTTCAAATATTTTCACATTTTCAGGGCTCAAAATCCCATTGCAAATGATCCCTGCTCCACAGAACACATTTCCACTGCTGGTCTGTACTAGTCAGCATTGGTCTATGAGTTGCTCAATCATGAAACCTCATTTCACGTGCCTCCTTGCAGAGTATGTTGGTGAAATGGGTTTGCAGACACTGTTATTCACCTCACCGCCGTTGTTTCTGCTGAAGCATGCCTGTTTGGAAGCTGTGCTAGGTATCTCATCTCACGCCCTAACAATTTCCTCTTGATGCTATTGAACTTCTTGCTCAAGGAGGTTTTCTCCCCACTTTGTACTTCTTGTTAGCTGCAGTGGCACCACAAGTACATATTTACTTAAACTGGATTGAAACCATAAGGTGAATCTGGCTTATCTTTGTCTTTTATACAAGTAACAGATCATTTGAATCCCCCAGTTAAAGTCTCAGCACATATCAATTGGGTGCCTCCAATTTTAGAAAGTGTGTCAAACATCACTTCTTTGCTGAGCAATACTGAGGTTTACAAAAAATGTACAGACCTAATACATGTATTTCTCTATAAGCACATATTTTGATGCAGAGGTTAACCTTACCTATGTTTCAGTGGGTGTTATCAAGATTCATAAGCAGTTACTATTAAATGACTGTGGACCAGCCATTTTCAACTCCCGCTGCAGCACTTGCTCAAAATACCCTCTGTATTTAACAGTCAGCATAATGGCTTCTCCTTTATTAAAGTATGTAGTTGAAAATTACACTAATTGTTCTACATTGCAATTATAAATTAGAGATTAGATCGCAGTCAGACTTAACTGTTGTAGACAAACGTGTATTAACAAACGTGTATTAACGTAATAGTCTATAGTTCATTAGTTTTATAATTGTATGTGCTACATTAAAATATGTATTAATTTGTAACAATAGTGCTTCAAATATAGAGCAAGGAAAAAAATGCAGAACTTCTGAAGATGGATTTTATAATGGCATTTTTGCCTCACTTTATATATAACCACTACAAATCCTCTTATGTTACATTTTGGACATATTCATGTTAGTATTCCTGTACTGCAAGGAAGACTTGTCCCTTTTGAATATATTTTATTCTCTCTTTAACATTTTAATTACAGCAAATACAGTTAACAGCCTTGTTTTGGCTATGGGGGTCATGCATAAAAACAGAGACATTTCCAGATCATTGTAATTTACTGTGTCAGATATGTTGTCAGATTCATAAAACAATCAGGATAAGAAAAGCTGGGGTAGCAAGGCTGTAAACTGACTTTTCAGTGTAGGTTTACAGCCAGATGAGATGAAAATATTCTTCCAATTGGCTTTTAAACACTCAATGCACGGAAGTTAATTGCCATTGATTGGTACTCAATTGTAAACATGAGGGAGGACCGCTTCTCTTGTTTTGAAATCAGCATGTTAATCAGTGTGGATTTATTGAATACCTGCTTATAAATACTTCTTATGGTGCGTTTACACTGGCCGTTTTTAGGGTGGCTTTTGGCCGTCTCAGCTGTCTACTTCTGCAGTGTAAACTTACACGGCCAACTAAAGACGTGGTTCAGCAGAGCTGTCATAGCGTTGTAGGGCGAAACTCAAATCCAGAGTGCACTAAGCGGAAACACAAAATAAATACATATACCGACAAATAGCGGCAGACCTGGCAAAAGATCTATGCAACCCCCTCTCTGTATTTTTTGATTATAGTTGATCTGTTACACAATTGTGTTTTACATGTTATGTTCTAAGTTTTAAATAAAGATTGTTTTAATAATTTGCGGTCCCTGTCATTTCGTTTTTTAAAAAAGGAACGAAATTTTTGGAATTATTACAAACAATTTAGATAGTGTACTTGTATAACAAATTATTATTATTATTATTATTATTATTATTATTATTATTATTATTATTATTATTATTATTTATTCATTTGTAGTAGTAGTATTTGTAATAAGGCTAATCTGAAAAAATAACATTTGTTAACTGCAATTGTATACAGTAAGTGTTTGTTCTCTGGTATTACTGTGGCTGCTTAGCCTATTTTAACTAAAAATAAAGGATCTATGCATCATACAATTATGTATATATACAATGTGAGATAATATTGGTGAAGAAACAGAACATAGTTCTTTTGAAAACAAATGGGTCTTTATTATTACAGTAATAAACAGCAAGTGTACTTATCTTACTCAAGGTGAAATTCTTCACATAACAAATGGGTCAGGAACCGCTATGTTGTGTCAAACACTGTCTAAACGAATAACCATTTTTCTTGTAGACTGCAAGATTAGTATATACTTTTTAAGATGAGTCCCCGCAATTGGAACACGACACTGTATTGTTTGCTTGTAATACCACTCTGCCTATTCCGTTTGTGTGGTTTGTGGAGGGGAAAACTCGTAATCCCTTCAGTGGTCGTTATGACGTTATGCGTTATGCGTGTGCATTCGGACCTAAGCCGGCTCAGACACAACCACAGTGTAAATGCTACATAAAAATAAAATGATAAGAATCTCGGCGATTGGACCTGAGTCGGCTTAGGTCGAAGGTGGCAGTGTAAACGTGGCATAAAAGACAATTCTGAGCATGAGTAACGAGTTTTTGCACACCCATGCTGTCCAAATGTAATATTATTCTTAAAAACTTCTCAAGCCAACCATTATCCCTCCTGGGTGATGTTGTTTTCAACCTCCACTTTCATTGCTGTTAATATTCTCAGTGCTGCCAATGCAGTGCCATTTATGAGACCCCAATGTATAGTACAGTGTGAAAAGAGAGAGAACTGTGTATGCATTGACAGTGAGTATACACCTCACCAAATCCAACAGCCAATCAGCTTGCTAACACCAACCATTCTTAATGATTCTATGGTTTAAGTAGAATAAAATATGACAGGTTATTAGATTCAGTATGACACCAATTAAAATAGTTCCATTAAAACTGCATAAATGTACATTGTACTAAGGCAGGCTGTCAGCAATCATCAGAATAGATAGGAAATTATCACATTATCTTCCAAAGGCAGTACTACTGTTAAAATTGAAGAATAATTCTAATAGCACTAATTGTGTATTTGCTGTTGTGGGAGGGACACTAGTACTGTATGTGTGCTCATTCCATCTCAGAACTGTCCAAGTTTTTATTTTAATTTTTGCACTGGTCTTGTTTAAATATCTTATAATATAATAGTCTTCTTATTTCTCTGGAAAGGTATCCTCTAATTTGAATTACTCATTTTCATTTTCCAATTCATATCAGCAGAAGAGTGATGTATACCGTGTGACTGATTTATCCTGTGGTTCTTTCTGGGTAGATAGTGGTCCATGACAAACAACAGGACGGATAAGCCGTTTTCCTGTAACAAAACACTTTCCAAAGTTGTACTTTTCACTTGCATCCAGTTTTCCAAGTTTTTCCAAATTTCTCCTTCACACACTCCTCCGTAGCACCCAACTAGTTTGAGAACACAGGTTAGTCATCTTAACAATCAATTGACACATAATTGACTCTTCAAGTACATTCAGTTGTTTCCCATTGGTAAGCTCAATGCCTACTAGCCATAAAGGCATCTGGGAAACATTGTTTTTATAACCAATTTGTAGCCAGACGGTAGCCCATTTTTTTATAGCCAGATAACCAATTTAATCCATCTTGACATGCACCTATATATATAAACCATGTATGTGGATATACTCTTTTGATGCAGGTAATAAAAGCTGAATGGATTAATGGCATTTTATGTAATTTACCTTTCAGACAAATGAGGTAACAAAAATTGGAGGTTGCTAAAAATATGGAATTAGTATGAGGGCTATCAGTGTCAGCCATTGAAGTGCAATGATGACTTTTATGTCTGATTATTTCCATTTGACAGATCGAATAAAGTGCTGTCTACACCAATTTCAGTATCACTGAGTTCTGGCCATCAGCAAACAGAATAGCTTTCTGTGTGGACCTGTCAATCAAAGATGTTGTAGATGCCAGTTGCCCACATTTTCAAAGCTGACTGAGTCCTTGACAGCAGCTTTGAACATTCATTGAACAATCTTGTAGCCCTCAAGCTCTGCCTATTATAAAGATGTATGCATGAGGATATATATATATATATATATATATATATATATATATATATATATATATATATATACACATATATATATATATATATATATATATATATATATATATATATATATATATAATATATATACAGGTGCATGTCAAGACTGATCATATTGGTTATCTGAAAAAATAGGTCTGCATCTTTATTACTGTACAAATATTAGGGTGCAGGCTTCATTGTTAAATATTAACATAGGCATTCTACTTTAAAACCCAGTGTGAGCCCTTGGTAACGAAAGTCACATAGAAGTATTATTTTAAAGCAGCTATATATGATCATCCACTTTATAGATGCTGTAACTTTGAGTTATGGGGTGTTTTTCTTTTGGGGGGGGGGGGGGGGGGGGGGAAATAGTTAATATTCAATATTCTAACTGTGTTAGCATTACAGATCTCAGCTCTGCCCCAGAAATGTTCGTTGATTTAGGTTAGCTGCTGATTTGGCTTATTTGTACAGTAACTTACTGAATCACAATCTAGTTGTATTCAAAGGCAAACCACCAGAGCCCTCTCAAATAATATATAGTGGGTCATTACTTAAATGACCCAATGAACATTATTACATAAATATTACCGTAGTTACTTTTCATTTGGAAGAATACATGGTAAATGGACAAATTATGTAAATGTTATTGTCATTTTATTTTATTTGATTTGAGCTCCACATAGTGACTGTCATATATTTTCCAATAGCTGCTGTAAGTGTTGTGTATGTTTGAATACATTATTAATAACAAGGCTGTTCTTCTCTTTCTATAGGGAGTTTGGATGGCGAGACCCAGAGCTTCCTGAAGTTATCCAGATGCTGCAGCATCAGTTTCCATCGGTGCAGTCTAACGCTGCAGCCTACTTACAGCATCTCTGCTTCGGAGACAACAACATTAAATCAGAGGTATTCTTCTACATGATATAAAATATCCTTTAGTGCTGGGGTGTCAAACTCAGTTCCTGGAGGGCCGCAGTGTCTACTGGTTTCCGTTCCACCCGAGCTCTCAATTACTTAATTGGTCTAATGATTTCATTAATTGGACAAATGTAACACTTCTCTCCAGGACTCAACATGTTTCATAGGTCGTGTACCTTGAATCAAGTGCATTTTTTAAATCATCAACTGTAAAAGACTTTGAAAAATATGAAATATGTCCAAATGAACAAATAATTAGATCAATTATGTTAATTGAGAGCTTAAGTTGGAATGAAAACCAGAAGACCCTGCAGCCCTCGAGGACTGGAGTTTGACACCCCTGCTTTAGAGGATAAAAACAAGTTTTTGACTCTTGTTTTAAATTAAGTGTTCAGGGTGTGTCCTCCCATGGCTGGAAGTTTGGAAGATTTAAAGATTTAATAGCACCATAGGACAGCAAAATAACTCAAGCCACAAAGTCACACTGCATTCAATCTAACTCCTAGTGAGACTAGACCTGAAGTCACCCGAAGTCATCAAAAGTTGATTACAAGAAAAATAACACACTGGCATATGTGTTGTTGGATTCACTGAAGCACCATGAAGTGCAACAAGGAAAGTAAGTAACAGCAGGGTGTAGTGACTGGAATTCCAAAAACAAGCTTCCTTATTGCACAAAATCCCTTCTAATACAACCACGGAGATTGATGGTAGCTTGTGTGACCAATGATGTCCTGACTGAAAGGGCAGATGAAGGGAGAGGTAAAGGACAGTGTTCATTTAAAGGATCCTTTTAAGAAATCAACTAACTGCTTATTAAACCTAACAGAACATAGACAAGGAGGCAAACATTCTGTACGTAGGATGCAATTTACTAATAACTGCTGTTTGTGGGAGAGAGGACGTACTAAAGTGACTTTATTGACTGACATAGTTCTGAAGCCTCTTGGGAACAAAATTAAATTGTTGGTTTGTCGTATATTGATTCCTGCAGTACAGAATCAAAATTGTGTGTGTTAGGTGATTGTGCAGTTTAAATATTCTTTGATGAAGAATGCACAGAAAAATGGATTTTACAGAAAATCTAAATAATTGATATGCATGGGACATTCTGATCATGTGCATTTTTACACAAATAAGATCAACATGTTATGAACTACCAACCAACCTAAAAAAACCTGATGCAACATGATGTAATGTACTTGCAATACTATTACAAACAAAAAAAAGTGCATTTCTAACAGTTTGCAAAAAAATAAAATTTGAATAAAAAACATCAAGAAGTTTTAACTGTTCAACATTCATTTTTAAAATAAATTAAATGTACCTTCAGTAGTAAAGCTATCCCTCTAGTAAGGACACAGGGCCCTATGTGCTCCAGTATTTAATTAAACCCTATGGTTTGAACCAAACTATATATTTTAAGTTCTTTTCAGCACTCTAAATGTGTTTGTTTCTCGTTTTGTAACATTTAAAAAAAAATTCTCCTTTCAAAAAATAAAATTAAAGAATGGAGAAAATACAGCCTGTATTTTGTTTGTCCCTTGACTGGCCTTAATCACAGGGTTTCATTGTATGCTAGTATGAGTTTGCAACAGTAAGTTCCGCATTTAGTAGTAACCCTATTAGCTGTAATGCCACATTAGCATAACCTAATGTGTAGCCCTAAAAAAACAGTATTGACAAGCATTTCTGGCACCTGGAACCAATAATTGTTTCCCGAAGGCTTAATTGTTTGTCAGGCAGGGAAAAAATACATCTGACTGCTTCTCAACAAAAACAAGTAGAAGAGGTATCAGCAGTCAGCCATTAAGCCTTGTCCCTGTGGTAACAGCTGTAATGAATAAGCAACCAGAAAAGTTAATCCTGGTTTTGGAGAGTACATCATTGTATACAGGCTCCACTCTTAAGATGCTCAGCCATTTTATGTTAGTTTTGTGTAGTGAGTGAATTAGGGTGTAAAACAGTGAAGCCGTTTTGATTTATATCAAATAATACAAAGGAAGTTGTTATTGCTGCTTTATCTCAGTACTTAATATGAAAGCTTTATTTACTTGTACAAAGCATATATAAACAAATGTATACATATTACTGCAATCAATGGTACAATTACAGTACACTGACTTAGGGCATGTTTCAAATTATGCCTCATTTGAGGCTTAAAATATATTGTATATAAACAGAGTGAATCATAATTTGCATTGTCGAAAGCATCACAAAAACTGGATGATATGCAAAGAAAAAAATTTCTATGACAGTGACACTCTGTGACACACTGTTTGGGCACCCGAGGGTTGTTCAAGTATAAAGGATGTTCTTCAGTACCCACAGCAGAAGAACAGGACAGCTGTTAATAATGGCACAGCTTACACTTGCGGAGTGCACTGAGCTAATTTTGCTGTAAATAGATGTACAGGTGCTTCAACAGCTATGGCTTTTGCCAGCAAGCACCCTGACAGAGGCACAATTCCAAGATCAAGTTAACCAGATTAGTGGGACAATTCCTTCAGCCCAGAAGCATAGCCAATCACAAGAATCAGAGATCCGACATCTGCCACCACTGATGAAGTCACAACTATCGTTCTGGGACCTGCAGTTGTCAGCCTGAGATGAGAAAAATAGCACAAGCTACTGGTACTAGCCAGTCGGCTACATGGAGGATTCTTCATCTTAGTAATTTTCATCCAAACAGGTTATGTGCAAAGGTTATCAGTACTGCATGCCGAAAGCGATTCTGTGAATCGGTAAAAGAACAGACTGCCATTGTCACAGATAACATCATCTTCTCAGGTAAGGCCATTTTTCAACTGAACAGGACCATGAACTGCCAGAACATGCATCATTGGGCTGATGACAATGCTCCTGTGCACCGTTCCGTACATGTGTGATCTTGGTTAGACAACAGTTGCCAGGACAATGGATAGGAAGACAATGTCCCATTCCATGGTCTCCACGGTCACCAGACCTTACGTCACCTAGACTTTTTTTCTCTGGGGACACTTGAAGTCACAGGTTTACTGCTGCAAACATCGTGACATAAATGAGATTGCTCTGATTGATGCGACGACTTTGCAGACTGTCAGGATGCGCTGGTATCTATATACTGGAACAAAAAAGTTCAGCAGAAATCTTTGGCTTTATGTTTGTGTTGCAAAGTGATAACAATAGGAAACATTTTGAACTGTTTAGTTAATCTTTTTTTCATTATACTTCAGTATTTGTAAACTCCAATTCAGTAGCATTTGATAGTTTGTTGTTTCATGTGTCTGAGTTATTTTACCCTTTGTAGTACTTTTTCAGTTTCATGTTTGTGAAATATATTCCTCAGCTGGATACCTTACCCCCGGGTTCCTTCATACTGCCCTGTGCCTTTCAATCTCCTTTCAAATGCAGTGCCTTCGATGGCCCCAAATTGCAAGCTCTCTTTAAAACAAATGCAGACACTGTGTCAAGTGCCCTCAGTTTCAGGGGGCATATGTTTTAATTTCAGCAAGAAAATGACATCAAGTCATGGTCTTTGAAACCTTTTTTCTAAATGTCTCTGTAAAGCAATTGAAGAAATCCATTACCTCAGAAAAAAATAGTTAAACATGGCACAATGTAGAAAGAATTATTTACACACTCACAGAGCTGATGTAAAATGAATTGCTCATCTTGAACCTCAGATCATGCAGAACATCCATATGACATTTAGAACGTTCAATAATAGAACACATTTCTTTGTTTTATATGTGACCTTTAAAACATCTTAATGGATCTGTAAAAAAAAAGTAGATGAAAAGTAGTTTAACCTCTTAATTGCAATAACATTGTATTCCACCTTTATTTAGGTTTCATGAAAAGACATGGTTTGGACATAAAACGAAAAACATCTTCTACATGTAACACATACTTTTGAGTAAATAGCCAGCCCCTCACATGAATGATTTATTTTGTACACATACTTCAAAAATCTAGGGCGATCAAAATGACCAAGCTGCAGTGTAAGTCTCCTTTCATTGGAGCTTAATGGTATAATTATTAGGACAGCAGATTTCTGCAGACAACCTCATTTACCTCAGGTCTATACTGTTTATAATGACTGCCAATTTGGATCTGCACTTTTCTTTCACACATAACCTTCCTGACCGGAGTTACTACTGTATATCTTTTGAAGAGATATTTTATTTTAAAATCTGCTGTTTGTAATGTCACTGGGGTAATAATAATAATAATAATAATAATAATAATAATAATAATAATAATAATAATAATAATAATAATAATACACAAATAGTGGCAGATCTCACTAACGCCTCCTTAAAATGTATAAACCAAAAACCATTTATAAACCTCGTTTCACTGTGTTTTTATTGTGTGCACTTAATAAGTGTGTCTACCCCACATGGATTATGCATCAGTATTAACATTAGGTATGTTTAAATCCCACTTTCAGTTTGGAGCTGAAAAAATGCATCCATATAACATCCCTCATTTTATACAATTTGATATAATTAAGATGTATAGTAGAACAATAGGCTGGAGTGTCGGAGGTAATGTGGTAAAAATGTTATAGTTATGTGATCAGCTTTATACCTGAAAGAGGGGCATTTACAGGAAAAGGGAAACACATTTTGCAATCAGTACATTAACAATTGCAACTAGTGTACCCGTCTTAATTAGGGGGAGAAGTGGAGAACAATGTTATTGATTGGTTCTGGCACAATCTGGAATTGCACATCTGCCAAGCTAGCACTGAATCTGAGATAGTAAATAGTCACGGTTGTTTCCCAGCAGTTAAACAAAATGGAATTGTTTAAAACTGCAACAGCTGAAGCAGTGTTTGTAATCAATAATCAATATTGTACTCGACATAATTGATTATTGTTTTGTCCAGCTCTTAGATATACTGTATAATGCAATATGATATAACACATTAAGGATGTTTTTTTTTTTATCAACACTTGTCATGTGTTTTGTAGATAAGGAGACAAGGTGGCGTCCAGCTTCTGGTGGATCTCCTTGATCATCGAATGTCAGAGGTGCACAGAAGTGCTTGTGGAGCGTTGAGAAACCTGGTGTATGGAAAGGCAAATGATGACAACAAGATTGCCTTGAAAAACTGTGGGGGGATCCCTGCACTGGTCCGGCTGCTGCGCAAGACCTCAGATCTGGAGATAAGAGAGTTGGTCACAGGTAAGCTCACTTCACTGGACAAAGAAGTAGTATGGATTTGTGACCAATTGGTTTAATAGCATCTGCTAAGAAATAAATAATAATAATAATAATAATAATAATAATAATAATAATAATAATAATAATATAAATTATTATTTTATTCTGGTACCGTACTGTATGTTTATGTTGAGTGGTAAAGTAGAGACATTTTAGGGTTATATGTGGTGTCACACTCTTTTGTATCAGCAGAATCATATTTAGTATTGTCAAAACATGGCTACAGCTACAGTGGGAATCAGACTTCCATCAGTGTAAAAAAGCAGGGACATACACATTTTTTTTTAATTCTCAGACTCTAATCTCAGCACATCTGTGAAGTGCCTTTCCAGTCAAAATTCTTTGTTTGAATTAAAAATGTACAGTATCTAAATTAAGCTCGCTCTTGCAGAGCATTTTCTTTCTGAGCTATCTGGACATTTCCAGGAGCTAATCGGAGTGCGTCTCAATTGGAGCGTTGAGCCCTTTCACCACACTGCCTTGAGCCAACTTTATTGTTCACATTCCGCTTGGTTACGTGTTGTACCTGACATTACTTCCACCTGACTTTGCAGCAGCACGGACTGACTGTGAAACTAGTTGCTGTATGTCAAAGTACTCCATTTCATTAAAATGTTGTTAATCACAATGCAACGTGTCATACTCAGTGTGTAAAAGAATTGTGGGAATACAAATAGAAAAATATGAAGAATCTGGTAGAAATGAGCAATGTTCAGAAAACCTTTTTGCTATTTGTAAATGCATTTTTTCTCTGTAATGGATCATTTCACCATGTTTATAACTCTTGATTTGCTCAATTAGGCTTGGGGAGCTTCATTACAACCTTTACCATTCTTTTTCCTAAAGCTTTAAGATAATCTTCAAAAATCCTATTAGCCAGAAACACAGCTATTGTATGTTTATTGGTGTGTATTAAAGCTGTATTATGTTGTGTAGGTAAAGACAAAAGCTCACATTTTTCATGATTGATATTAAATAATGTTTTAAATACTGAATTCATGACTGAAAAAAGAACACACAAAGTCAATGTATTATTATAAAACTATTAAAAAAAAAAACTAAAGACTAATTACGAGCCCCTCACATTAAAAATATAAGATTATTTGTGGTTTGATTACTTTATTGGGTGCGTGTTTCCTTTCTAAAAAAGAGAAATGCTTTGGTAATGTACCACAATGTGTCAGCCTATTTGGGTCCATCAGAAATAGGGTAGTCAAAACTGATGTAGCAACAACCATCTTCAGAATGCATTGCAATGCAGTATAGAACACGACAAATAAAGCTGTCTTAACTGATCTTTTCCCCACAGTCATTCCTTCCGTTTCACCAGAATCCTGTTTCACTGGCATTAGTCATGGGGAGGGGTGAAGCAGAAAAAATCTATTACCGGCCTTGACCTTTAAATGGATTCCAAGGTTGTTTTTTAGCCCTTTTTCGGTTATAGGAAAGGGTCCTATTTGTGGGTGTCACTTTTTGTTTCATAAATCAGGACTTGACAACATCTTTCGTGTGAAATCTTGTTAAGGAAGGGTAATTAGGTGCCATGTGCAAAGTGAGGATACTGTGAACTACATGATATACTGGTAAGGTTTTTCAAAGACTGACAGAACCAATCATCACACACCACAAATGTGCATGTCTACTTGTTCTGCCAATTGCATGCAGATCACTTGAGGGGGCTTAGGCAAGCACTTCACAAGCAAGTTATAAACTGAGGATATGACAGAACCATTACTGTTTTTTTTTTTTTTTTTAATCTTTCCATTATACTTACAAGGCAGGCAATTACAGATATCTCTCTTGAATAAACACAACAGCAATGTAAAACTTGGTACCAGATTTGTGTCTCATTTGAAAGGAGGTGTTGTGATACAGACATTTATAGATGAGAAGCAGCTTGAAAACCCCAAGCGCTTATTCAAGATTTGGCCTTTTCACCCGAGCCTGGATTGACATTTTAGATGAGTCTGTTTCTGTAGTTCAGCTGGTCCCCCTGGAATCTTGCCTGTTTTTTAAGGTTATTTTGTCACTGATAAAACTAATTTTACCCATTTTAATGTGTAGGTACCTTTTAGAACAAGCCTAGTTAGTAAATAATTTACTATTCCAGAACAAAAATATATATGTTCTTTAATATAAGCTTACATACATACAAATACTATAGAAGGCAAGCAGATGTAGATTAGAATTAATTTGGAAATTGTGTTATCACTCAGAAACAGTTTTCTTGCTTATTCTTGTAAAACCCCATCATCATCATCATCATTATAATCATCATCATCATCATCATCATTATCATCACAAAGCACCAATAGGCACTTATATGCATCATTGTAAGCCACATCCCCTTTGGAATCTATTAGCAGCAACTACACTTATAGAGTGAGTATAGAGTATTCCTATTTTTTTCATATCTCAATCATTTGGCAAGCTCTAGGGTAGGACCACACATGGCTATGGCCAAGGGTTTTGCATCACCCAACAGAATTAACTCATTTTGCTTCATAAAGTTGAATGAAACCGGCTGAATAATATTCCATTAACATATTGAATTGCATACCGCTTTGTAGTTTTCCATATATTGACAAAAACTGAAAAATGTGACGTTTCAAAATCTAACATGAAAGACTTTTGGAATATCATTATGTAGTTTTTTTTTTGGTTACATGATGTTAAATAAAAGATCTAAACTATGTTCATATAGGTTTCTTTTGTTTTTTTTTTGTTTTTTTTAATTGTCTCAATCCAAAAATTCTAGTAGATGCAAAACTTTTAGCCATAACTGTAGCTCCTATTGCATTGTTCAAGTGGAAATAGGTGTGTCTGCTCCAGAGGTGAAGGTTTCTGTGATCTGGGCCACTGTCTGTAGCATATCTGTTTCTTATCAGAATAGGTTGCATCTGCTTTTCCATGACTGCTAAAAGTACCCATAAAATAGCAGTTTAAATGTCAATAGGATGTGATGACTGAAACAGAAAATGATGCAGAGTAAATCTAAACATGAATCTAAAATGGATAGAGTGTATCTGTGTATTGGCTTTTTTATCCTTTCTCAGCCGATCAAATCAGTGTTTGGATGGATTTTTAAATTTTTTTTCTGTGAAAGTAAATTAACATGCAAATTAAAATAGCCATAATACAGAGTTTTTAAAAAATACCGTATCACAAATCAATCGGATATACATGAGTTAACCCTTGTGTAGCCCAAAGGGACTGAAACTTAATTCTTATTTAATAGTTATGAAAGGCATTGCTTGTATTCCTGTGTCTGTGCTTTAATACATTTAAAGCTTTCTAGTGTGAGTGGGAAATGCCAGCTGTCAGTATGCTAAGACTGAAGGTGCCGTGTCAGGAGATTCTTGAGAACAGTCTCCCCTATGCTGCTTGAAAAGCAAATCAGCTTGTTTTCCATTCTCAAGAGGCGGCGATTCTAATTCTGATGTAAAAATCAATAGCTGCATGTCAGTAGCACTAAATTAGATATTTGCCTTTTTTAAAAGTAGTAGAGAACTTACTGCCATAAATGAGGTTTCATGCTCCCCTGTGTATATGACTTGCCGCATGTGATTTCTTCAGAATCCGTCTGTAACTACCTCAGCACAGACAGCAAACAAGACCGACACAGTAAATATGCAGTACCTGATTAATGTCTTCACATAGGCACCACTGCACAGTATATTGAAAATAAACCCACATATTCACAAGTCCTGTACATGTAAGTCTACCTTAACGATGTTCCACATTTCCTCAATCACTTGATTGGGAGCTTTAGTATGTACATATATACTATAATAATATTATAAGGTATGTTTACCCCAATGCTACTGGCCTGATTGACTGATTTCAATATCCTGCTCTGTAGTCTAGCCAAGCACTAAGCTCATCAAATCGCATAAAGCTCTTCTCCTTCCTCCTCTCCCAAAACCCACACACTAACTCTCATTTCTCTGTGGAATGTCCCACTAGGAACATGCTCCAGTTCCACACCTAACCATCTTGATTACCACCAGTGCCCAGCATTGTATTCAGCTGCCAGGTCTGCAGCAGAAAAAAGTTAAACGAGCCAACAAACTTGAGAAGCCATTTCAGTAAATCACCATCTAGTTTACCTGACATCAATAAATTTACTGCCTTTATTCCAGAGTTCTTCGTGATAAAAAATCATTTTTGATAGAGCTATACTTTAAAAGTTGATTTTTCAGGCTCTTAAAGGTGTTTAAAGCTCAACAGCCTGTAACCCACTAGAAGACTCAAAATTAGCTCAGCATTTGAAGCAGCAGAATTGAGTATATGCTTATAAACTCTGGCTTAAAACCTTAAAAACAGGATATATTTGGTTGCAAATCAGATGATTTAACTAGTTACTTGTGGATAATAGAACAGAATAAAACATTTCAAACTTTTGTGTTATGCTTGAAAATAATGTTACCAAGAAAGACATGTCTACCTTAACGATGACCGTTAATGGCCTACATGTGTATTATATCATTTTTCTAACATTTAAAAAAAAAAAAATATATATATATATATATATATATATATATATATATATATATATATATTATGTACACTTTGCGATGAAAGTTTATCAGTACAGTGGCAATTGAATAGTACTGCACTGCCCCTGCATTGCATGTGGACCAAGATTACCGAATGAGGTGTGAAGTTGTAAGAAAAATATTTATATTTTATGATGCAGTCGAATTTCACCTAAGGGAGAAGTGATTGGATCACCAGTCCAAATGTTTCAAGCAGTGATTGCAATCAGTGAGCAATTACATGTGGACTCTTTGAATTAGTGTCGGTGATGAAGGCAGTGCTGGAGATTAGAGAATGGATTGTTTTCAAGGTCGTCTTTTGTGCCTGCTTTAACTGTTCCCTGTCCCATTCCCTGTAACCTCCTGAGAGCTCTCTGTTGAATGCTGAGTTGCTGTACCTGCCAGTTCGTGCAGCTGTATTCTGTGGTTTGGAGTTTTAGACTGGCACATCTTTTTAGAAAAGTCCAGTCAGATGGGATCGATTTCAGCATGCTATATCGAAAGCACTCTTAACTCACAAAATCAGAACCCTCCTATATTTTGTTAATGCAGTTGATTAAAACAATAACAAAATCTTATACATACAGTATGTTGCACTTACATTTTTCATGATCTCGGGGCTTCAGAATCAAGGTCATTGTCTGGATATTGATAATTAATCTATTCAGTTGATCAATGTATATGGCAGCAGGTAGAGTGAATTGGTACAGTATGGGAGTAAAATATCAGTTATATTAAGTAATGCATTCTTGTTTAGAATCACTCTGTATCATTGTCTGTTTCATTCATCACATCCTGTTGACGTCCTATTTTTTCTTTTCATGGCGAATGCTAGATGGTGAGAAATCTATTGCCCAGTTGATTTATTAATTTATTTACAAATTTTAAAAGAGGTGGCATTATGTTTAAAAATATAATGCTGCGATACGGACAGCAAAGGTACTGCATGTCTTTCTTGTAAACTTTGCAGGGTGTTCTGTAACACTTTAACTACTGTGTAAATATAGTGAAGTCAGAGACACTTCAAGTGTTACCGAAAACAATGTAAGGATGCAATTGAGGCCCACTGTGTGAGGGAGTACAACTTTAATGAAACCACTGCAGTAGACCAATGCTACTCTATCCTGTTTCAGCTTTCCTGATACTTTCTGTCAAAGGTGTATCAGTTTGTTCTAGAACTTAATCATTATAGAAAGTATCAGAGTGGAAATAGGCTAACTGGTACAATGTCTGGTATTGCTGAGTGACCAGACATTGTCTTAAGTTTGATCATGTTAATTTAGATTTCACAGTTAAAAGATGACCAGATACGCTTTTCATAACCATTAGCGTTTGGGCCACAGCAGAGTCACTTTGTAACAGGCTTTTAAAGGTCTCTTACGAACAGTTTATTAATGTATGTCTTGTTTCACAGTTTGATAATTTATTCAAAGTATAAAGCTGCATCCACACTGGACGCGAGCGACGTGAGCAAATAATTTTGAAGTCACTGCAGTCAAATTGGAGTATCCACACCAGCAGCGAGCGACGCAAGCAACGTCGCTTTGAGAAAATCTTGCGTCACTAAAATAGAACCTGTTTCTATTTTTTTTTTTTTTTGTCACGCAAAAGCAAGGTTTAACACCATTGACATGTCAAACACACGCCTCAAAACAAGTCATGGATGATGAAAAGTTAATTTATGAGGTGCAGTAGTATCCATTATTATATGATTGCAAATTTAACTACAAAGACATCCAGAAGAAAGACAACGTCTGGGTGGCTAGCGGGTGGTGCATTTAGCAGCACTGAGACATTGTCTTTCCGATTATTTATGTTGCATAAAAATAGGTTTATTAAGCAAAAATAAACTGTATCATACATGCAGCATTTAATGTGTGCACTTTTGCTGGCTTTTAAAAATGACACAAAAAAGGTCCCGCATTCACACAACCTGTTCACACAACCTGAACATGTAACCCTAATTTTAAGCTATGGCTTTTTATTTTATTTATTTATTTATTGCTTTGTTTGTTAGTTTTCATGATAAATAACATTTTGTTCACTAAATTGTTCTGTGGCACAAATCCGTGACAAGAAGGTCTTTACATACGCATAAAGCGAAGTTTTGTGGTGATTCACCAAATAAACAAAAATATTATCGAGGTCCTACTATTCTATACATTGTAAAACAAAGCCAGCAACATGTTTGTATTCTATGTGACACATCCCAACATTACTAAGCTCATACACAGTTTTGAAGATGATGAGCCATATTTATAAAACATTTTCTGTCAGGTTCACCGGACTGTTTTAAAAGGAAAAACTAAATAAAAGTAAATAATAATACAAGGTACGTGGTGACCTGCGCATAATAACACAGATTTTAATAATAATAATAATAATAATAATAATAATAATAATAATAATAATAATAATAATGAAGATAGTGATTGATTATGTAGTGCTTAACAATAACAACAACATAGTAGTAGTAGTAATAATAATAATAATAATATTAAATGCTGAACTGTAAAATACTTTAAAAAGTTAATATTGCTCTTATTGTATTACTTGTATTACTTGTATTACTTGTATTGTAACACTTGCAATGTATTTGCTTACGATTGTAAGTCGCCCTGGATAAGGGCGTCTGCTAAGAAATAAATAATAATAATAATAATAATAATAAACAAAAAGGATCAAAGAAGGAATTTGTAAAGAAACACAATTGAGATTGCAGTAAGTTGTATATATAAATGTATAACAATAAAATAATTTTGTTGAAAATATCAGTTCAGCTATACTACTATTGTCCAGCTGTCTTCTGACAGATGTACTGGGCTTCAGATCAGACTACTACTACAACAGGTACCACGAAAAAAAAAAATACTACTACTACAACTGTACAATTACTACTAATATATGATAACAATAAAACTGTTGGATATACTGTATAGGGATGTTCAATAACTCTGATCTATATATTTTACAAGTCCAACCTTCATTTTACAACAGAGTTGCCAGAGGTTAGGGTGGTAACCTTTTACAAAGACCTGTTTTGTAATGGGACAGCCCATCTTTTGGATCATTTCCAGGTCACGTCTGGTGTGGATTGACATTCGGCAACTTCGCTCGCGTCGTTACCGTCCAGTGCGGATGCAGCTTTAGACTTACAATATCTAAGTCCTAATAATATATTATTAACATAATATTTTGCGAGCTTTATAATATGCCTTTTGATTTAAATAAAATGAAAGTAATCCTAACTTGTTACGTATGGCTGGATTGGAGACATTAGCTGTTTTATCTAAAATCATTGAAAGCAGTGTCACAATTACTGCACAGCTAATCAAAGTTCTGTATTGAGTGATAATGTATTATGTTTTAACACGAGGCAGCTAATGTTCAAGAATAAGCTCTCATGTGCTTCGTTGGTATTATAATTATAAAATCTTATTAAACCAGACTGATGGTAAAGCATTTCACTACTGAGAGATCAGAGTGATTATGTTCATTAAAGCAATAAATGTACTGAATGATCCATTAACTAATACAGCATCCAATACAAAAGTTTAGCACGCTAAATGTGCCCTGTAATTTTGCAGTTTGCTCTGCTTATGCACATGCTTATACCATGGTTTCTATTCTATTTTTTACTCTGATTTTACCCAACTTAGACCATTGACTTAGAGTAAGTAACGGGGTTGTGAAAAATATTGCGTTACACATCCCCACATGCTGTTACAACTGTTTAAATAACGTACCTGTTTCATTGTCAACATCCTGACACATTTTTACACTCATAACTTTAAAGTCTGTTTCAAAGCACTTTTCAAAATGTCTGCTCTAGTGCACTGATAGTGTTAGGATTATTGCCTACATTGTCAAACAGGTAACACAGCAATAACAATATATGATGTGGTACGGAACAGAAAAGCCAGAGCATTTGTTATGTTTTTAGTTTTTTTTATCGCTCTTCCTGTAGTGATTTAGAGGACAGATCTCAAACCCCAGTGCACTAGAGCGGACATTTCGAAAAGTACTTTGAAATAGACTTTAAAGTTATTAGTGTAAAAAGTTGTTGTTTATTAATGGTGTACTGTCCCTTATAACAGTTTGCCATAGTGAAACCATGGCAACATATAATAAAGCATAGTAAAGCACAGGTAAGCATTGTGAAGAATAGCAATATATGGTAAGCACATTAATAAACATGGCAAACCAAGGCAAACTATGGTCAGAGCCATACCGATCACTGATGACGCCCTGTGCAGAATATAAATACATTTTTTTTTCATTTGGCTTATTATTCATCAGCCAATTGGATGCTGACTTGAGGAGGCGTCGATTGCATGACAAATAGTAAAGCACTTTCATTTCGTAATTTTGGTTTTGAATCGTTATTGCACACAATTGTTTTACTTATTATTCATCAGCCAATCAATCGATGCCCCCCCTCAGGTCGGCGCCCTGTGGGGCCGCACTGCTCGCACCCCCCTTGGTACGACCCTGACTATGGTAAATGCATAGTATAGCCATGAGAAAACCTTGTTAAAACTAGAAAAGGACCGTGAGTACAAAACTAGTTTACCTACCCCCCCCCCCCCCCCAAAAAAAAAAATATACAGTAATTGAATAAATACATAGAGAAAGACAGAAAAAACTGCTTGTCATTCTGTCACTGTTACTGTGGTCATATGGGGCACATCATGTTTAAATCTCTTAACAAATACAAGCATAGCATCTGTTCAGCCATCTGATTATAATGATTTTCTATCTGATAGGTCAAAGATGGACTGTTATGAGGTCTCATGCTTTTTCTTTTTATCTTAAATACAAAGATGAGGAGGGAAACTGAAGTAATTTCTACACTCTTGTCATTCATCATTTGGTGGTAGCAGGGATGTAGCAGACAATTAAAGTTCCTCCTGGTTTAGGGGCTCCCGAGTGGCGCATCCAGTAAAGGCGCTCCACGTGAGTGCAGGATGCGCTCTATAGCCTGCAAGTCGCGAGTTCGAATCCAGGCTATTCCTTTGCCGATCGAGGACGGAAGCTTCCAAGGGGCGTCGCCCGGGGGGAGGCAGGGTTAGGTCGGTCAGGGTGTCCTTGACTCACCGCGCACCAGCGACCCCTGTAGTTTGGCCGGGCGATGGCAGGCTTGCCTGTAAGCTGCCCGAGAGCTGCGTTGTCCTCCGACGCTGTAGCTCTTGGGTGGCTGCACAGTGAGTCTGCAGTGTGTGTTCGTCTTCGCCCTCCCGAGTCAGCGCAGGGGTGGTAGCGGTGAGCCGACCGTAATAAAATAATTGGCCATTCCAAATTGGGAGAAAATAATAAAAAATAATTGGCAACGACTTAATTTTTTAAAAAAAAAAAAGTAGTTCCTCCTGGTTTATCCTTCCATACTGTATTTACTAGTGAGGTTTCTCTGACAGAGTGATAGATAGTAAACCTATTTTCTTTTTTTTATTTTACAACGTGCTTTGTTAAGTAAAGCTTTAAGTTGTGAAATGTTTCTGACTTTGATTGGTATGTGAAAAAACTGTGAAAGTTAATACCCTTTTTCACAGCCATATTGTAAAATATAAAGATTTTACTTAAAGCTAGTGGTGAGGGGTCCTGTAATATAACTTGCCTGACTAGTTCCCCTTTCATGTTTTTTTTTGTGTGTGAAAAGCACTGTATTGTTCTGTCCAAGGATACTGAAGCTTGATAAATGCCACTGAAGACTTGCATGTTTTTAGCCTTAACCCACAGTTAACCACCCCTATATAACACAATATTAATTTGTTTCCGCTTAACCCCTTTTGCTAACTTTATTTTGATTTCCACTGAAGTATTTGAGAATCTAGGAACATGACCTACAAGTAAATCGTATCTACGGTGGTCTACATTCAGTGTGATTTAGTCATTTTCCTTCTTGTTGCACATTCTCTTCTCGTTTTTTCATACAGTTCAGTTTTTTTCATCAGAAAACAGACAAACATAGGAGCAAAAGGCAGAAATGAAAACCACAACCAGTGTTCCAGCAAAATGTTTCCTGGTGTGCAGCCCAAGGAACAGTGTGATTGATGTGTATGTATTGGTTGTTGCTGTTTGGGGGTTATTTATTGTATTCAATCTTGAGGGGTATAACAATCACCCATGGGGAAGACAGTGACTTATTAATTAATAGCTAAATGGAGGTCCCTAAAATTTTAGTGAGTGGTTACCCCTTGCTGTTCATGAAGATGCGTTGACTCAGGTTTCAATTAAAAATGCCTGACTGGGTGGTGACCATGTTTATTTTTTTTATTTTTTTTACTGTTATCAAAATGGCTGCTGTTGCTGTAAAACCTACATGTTCTGTTGTAATCTGCATATTGTGAAATATAAGGTGTTGTGACTATAGTGTACCACAGCTACTGAAAATCAAGTTAAGGTATATCAGATTGGGCAGTAATGGGTTATTCTTGTTCCAGGCTTTTCTTGCACAAACAGAATGAGAACTGTCTCTAATGCCTTCCACAAGCTCCTTACAACATTCAAAACAAAAGACAATACTAACTATGTGATAGTTGATTTAAAGCTGTTACATGTTACCGAAAATACCCAATAAAATGGCTTTTTATAACTGTGTTGCTAATCCTAGCACAGCACTGAATTACATCATTTAATACTGCAAGGAAAGACTATTTACGAAAGTGAAAAGGAGATCCATACCTGGAATATATTCCTTATACACTTGAAAATGAGTAAATAGCCTTGCTTGGGGTATTGATAGAGAAATCAGAATACCCTTTCCCCCTTGATAGCACTATATTTATCAATCAATAGTATTTATCTTTCTTTCTCAATGTGTATCCTTATCATCTTTAGTCCTTTTCTATGCCTTTTAATATGTGTGCTGAAGTACCTATCAACATTTTGAGGTGCTATGAAGATTTTTTTGTGGTATCTTTGGGGAAGAGGGGGGTGTACCAATAAAAAAGCAAAAAAACAAGGGTTTGGGTCTAAAGACACTACAATAATCCTCAATGACCCACATAGGCTAAGGCAGTAGTGAGCTTCTGGGCAATAAACTCAATGATCTTGCCTACATGCTGGACAATAAATGCATTACAGCATCATAATGCCAAATTCTTAACAACACCAATGATTTCCATTCTCCAATCCTACAGCTGACATTTCAAACACATGCTGCTTTCAGCTGAGAAAAATGAGGAAAATAAAACTGTGGGTGTATTACATAATCTGATATTTTAAAAGAAATATGTAGAACACCTGAGGCAAACATGAAGCTGCAAGCACCAATTTGCCTGATGATGCGAGAAAAGCAAGATTAATTGTACAAGAATATTAATATGGACAAATGTATGGACTGCCGTTACCACCGTGAACTACTGCTGTGTCGTCCTCGGATCCAGTAAATGTAAATACCAGTGCTGGTCCCCACAACATTTCGAACACAATTTATTGCACTCACTGAGTTGTCAATTTAGATCGATGTACATTTAGAAAACACACCGGAATACAAGGACGAGGTGGGTGGGAAGCAGTTTGAAAAACGAAATGATTGGAGAGTGTTTCCAGTAGTGTTAAGAGAAGTAAAGGAGCTGGAATCGATCATTCACACTACGGTACAGTTCACAAGTCAAGCAACACTTATAGCCTCTTTTTGTTTCACATTAACTTCTATTAGTATATGCAGCTAACCTCTCCAAAAACGTATAATATGGAAATAGGGATATTCCTATCCCTGGCAACACTGTAGCACATTTTATATTGTTTAAAATGAAAAATACTAAAACTGTGGTTTTAATGTTTTGTTTTTTTTGTTGTTGTTGTTTATTTTAATGTAGTCATTCCAACTGAGTTATGAATATTCAACACAGTGCGCTTCTGTTATGCGCAGTGAAAAGGCTGGGACAGCCAGATTACGTTTTAGTTTTTTTTCCTGAGCAGTGAAAACATGCAGTAGAATCACCACAGATTAGAAAGATGTGCATTTACGTGAATGCTAGTAGATTTTTTAAAATTTATTTTTTAAATAATGCTGGTGTGGCAAAGTGGTTTGTAGTGTGCAGGTGTAGTTGGTGCAGTGCTCAAGAATAACACACACATGACAGTGTGTATTGCTCCGTGCAAAACAAGGATTTCAGTGCTGAAACAGTAAGACACTAGCACACAACACAGACACAGTCACTTCTGATAGTGAGTGCTGTTGTGCAGGTGTGGTGAAAGACAAACATTTCGTGAAACAGTGGTGTAGTGTAGTCCAGGTTTAGTGCTGGCTTGTAGCAACAGCTCCCAGCTAGTGCTTAGACGTCTAACAAAAGACAAATGACAAACAGTTAGCACAACAAGCAAACAAAACATGAAACACTCACTATAATTAATTACTTCCATTTCCTTAACGGGTCCTTTCAGTAACCACATCAAAAGGAACAGATTACATCGTTACACCCCCTTATACCCTTAGTCACGCCCCCTGCGATAGCTGGTTCAGTCACGTCTCCTCCAATCCATTACTGACACATCGCGTACCGCATTAGGGTGATGACTTGAGGCATTGTGACTCTGCCGGCTCCCTGGATGGATGGCTTCCGACTGACCCTGGAATGAATTGCCAGACCATCCAGTACGAGGCACAGGTCGGGAGGGAGATTGTGTTTTATTTACCCCGTTTTTCTCCCAATTTGAAATGGCCAATTGCATTATTTTAGGCTCAGCTCACTGCTACCACCCCCTTGACTCGGGAGCGGCGAAGACGAACACATGCCTCCGAAACATTTGCCGTCAGCCGACCGCTTCTATTCACTCTGCAGGCCCGCCATACACCTAACAGAGCTACAACGTTGGAGGACAACGCAGCTCTGGGCAGCTTACAGGCAAGCCCACAGGCACCCGGCCAGTCTACAGCGGTGTGCCAAGGACACCCTGCACGACCTAAGCCCACCCCACCCAGACGACGTTCGACCAATTGTGCACCTCCCCTTGGGAGCTGTTGTTCACGGTCGGCTGTGGAATAGCCTGGAGTCAAACCAGTGACCTCCAGGCTATAGGGCGCATCCTGCACTCCACGCGGAGCGCCTTTACCAGATACGCCACTCGGGAGCCCCCGGGAGAGAGATTGTTGACTAGGATTCATTCTCTCTGTCACAGCTGGTTAAAAAAAAAAGTATCATTTTGACAAGACAGATGTGGCTTCATAATGTGTAACAGTTATTCAGTTAGTATTTATTTCACATTGTTCCAGTTAATGGCGGCTTTCAAGGCAATGCTTGGTATTGCATCAAAGGGAGCTGCAATATTTATTTATAAACACACCCGTAATAAAAGAAAACAGATAAAGGGGAAAAATGCAGACTACATACATATCTTATTATATATAATGTGGTTAAAGCTGTTTGTTGTGTTGATTAGTAATACATATTATAGTAGCACAACATGTGATTCTGTAGAAATGGTTTATTGCGTAACCGAATTTTGGGAGTGGTTTGCGGACCACAGGTTGAGAACCACTGTACTAGGCTATTAAGGTTAAAGCGATATGAAACACTTGGTAGTGTTTAGAAAAAAAGCATAACTTACCATTGTTGATGCGCTTCCGGCTAAATGTCAGATAAATACTGTTGGTAAATGTAACAACACCCAACACATCACAGTGAAGGAGACAGAAATGGTAAGTAATACTACAGTGTTCCATAACACTTTGAAATGGTGATACACAATATGTAATATCATTAAAAGATATTAAACAGCATGACCTGACTGAAAAAAATACATACATTTTAAGTATACACGGAAGGTAATTTATACAACCAAAAACACAAATTAACATGCATTTACTGTATGTACAGAAACCACACATTGTAACAGATGGAAACATGCTAATTGAGTAGCTGTTCTTGTGTACATGCATTCTTTAGCTGCTGTTAGAGCTTAGTGATATTATAGATGCAGAAAGATTACTTTAAGCAAATCAGGTGTTATGTTTATATTACATTGTGACCGTATGCAGATAACTAAGGCCCCCCATTCATCATTTGGTTATTGCGGTAACATTAAAAACATTTTCACTGGGGCATACCACCCCACCTCACCTTCAATATTTTTTTCCACAGTAACAGCGGAAAGTGCCCAGGTTTTTTTATTTTATTTTTTTATTGAAAGATGTGAATAATTACAATTTACATAGTTTTCATCTTGAATATTATTTGTTAACACCTGAGGTAATGAAAACAAAGTTGCTGACAGCAAAAAAAAATAATAATCTTTGCTCATTCGTAACAAAGAGAAAATATCAAACTCCTTTGCACTGTGTAGTCTTCATTGGCAGTGCTCAATTCCCGTGAGCAGCAAAACTGCTAATGTGCTCATTCATGTGCATTGGATGCTTGTAATTTTCCTTTTGTAAGCTTAATAACTTGGTTTTGTGTCTAATAATTTATGCAGATCCATGGTCTATTTTTCTCCCCAGCTGACTGACATTTCATGTATATAATTGCAGGGGTACTCTGGAACTTATCCTCATGTGATGCACTGAAGATGCCAATCATCCAGGATGCCCTTGTTGTACTGACAAATGCTGTGATAATCCCCCACTCTGGCTGGGACACCACTCCACACCAGGAGGATCGCAAACTGCAGCTCCATTCATCACAGGTGCTGCGCAACGCCACAGGGTGCTTGAGGTCAGTCTCAAAACTTTAGCTCTGTTCTAGTTACAACACTTTTTGACAGCAATGATCTGCACAGGGTCCCATGACTCATTTAAGCCAGACATTGCTGGTTATATTTTTAAAGTTAATCAAATTAAATTCTTGTTTGTTTATTTGTTTTGTTTTTTTAACCAATACCTGAATCAAAGCACCCAAGAGAAAATATCCTGGTTATGTATCAAGTGCCCCAACTTCTGTATTTTTATTCAATATGACCTAGCATACAGTACATTGTTATGTTAACCTGTTTATAAAGAAACGATTGGGTATATAGGGTTCACATGGCTGCCATGTAGTGTTGGTAAATAGAACTAAACACAAAATAATTGCCCTACATTCTCAGTTACCTGCTTTATATTTCTTGTAGTTGAGCCACTGCACTTGCCTTTTTGGGCATCATCATCAGTCCAAAAGATAGCTCTCAGAGCACCAAGTGTCGACACCATTATGAATGCCTACCTATTCTAACCCACTCTCACTGACAAGACCCCATCCATTCAGCCACTCTGCTATGCAACCCATGTGCTCAGTCAAGGTGACAATACGAGAACCTGAACCATCACAAAAACAGAACAAGCTCCAACAATAATCAGTATTGCAGTGCACTCTTTGTATGGTTGACTGAACACACCATAGGGAGTAACCTCCTGACTATTTGAACAGAATTAGACTGACGTGAGGTCAGCTTATTGGTACGGAACCATTTCTACTTCACAATACATGCTCAAACAACAGAACATGACAGGCTGAAGCAATATATTAGGTCTGACTCTCAGCTTTCCTAGTATAGGAACCTTCCATCTAACACGAACATACTTGTCTGTTATTTTTAAAAGAAAAACAGAACTGTGAAGACAGACTTTCCTCAGAACCTTTGAGGCAGATTTCATAATGTGAATGCTGTGCTTTCATGGCTCATTTCAAGCAACTAGTGCTGTTAGTCACAGTCCCTGCATTACAGAATTGGCATTTAACTTGAATAACATAACTGAAACAAGAAGTCCAAATAGGCAATATTTCACAGAATCCAGGCAACCCTAACAGTTAGTTGCAAATTGTAATGATCATCAGTGGCTAAAATAAAATAATGGTAATGTAAAATTAGACCATTAGACTGCTGTTGCTGAAATGTGTTATAAGATAGCTGTTTGTCCTGAAATAAATGACAGCAGGAGATAAATTACAGTATTTCCCTTCTGATAATGGTGTTGATATGCTGTAAGGGTACTCTAGCAATGCTGCCAGGCAATTATCTGCACAAGGCTATCATTGCCTTGTTGCCGCAGATCCATACCACTGTTAGTTTGATTTTGCTGATGCAGCTTGTCAGCTTAACCCCAGTATATACTTTTAGTAACCAAGCAAGAACCTATTCTCCAGTGTTGATTATTATTATTATTATTATTATTATTATTATTATTATTATTATTATTATTATTATTATTATTATTATTAATAATAGTAGTAGTAGTTTTTAATGGCCAATAGGGGGACTACACCAGCTACCCACTGGTCGACAAAAGCTGTCATGTCACCAGCGGACTCCGCGTGGGCGTGCTCTAAATTAATCCGGGACCGGACGAGGGCCCTGAACATGGCCCCACAGTCAAAGAGACCCTCCCCAGTGATCTTACGCTTCCTGGTCTTGTAAATAGCCAGTTTACCTAGAGCCAGGAGCAGATTCACGAGGAGGTCCCCTCTTCCTGGTGGAGCCACGAACAGGGTGCCCGAAAATAAAAAGGGTGGGAGAAAAATGCAGCCAGAACTGCAGCAGAAGATTCCTCAATAGGAGGAAAAACGGCTGCAGCCTGGCGCACAAAAAATAAATATGAGCTACCGACTCGGACTGACTGCAGAAAGGGCATGCGGCGTCCGAGTCAGTAAAGTGATACAGGATCTCTGCTGACGCGAGCGCTCCGTGTAGCGCTCTCCATCCCAAGTCCCCAGCTCCTCTGGAGACCAGCGGGGAGTACAGGGCCTCCCACTGGGGAGTAGTAGTAGTTGTAGTAGTCGTAGTATTAATAGTAGTAGTAGTAGTAATAATAATAATAATAATAATAATAATAATAATAATAATAATAATAATAATAAAAAACATGGTGAACTGTAAATTTCATTCAACTATAAACTGCCTTCAACTATAAACTGCATAATTTAACAGTCTTAAGTTGCTGCCTCCATTCATGTTGCATCATTTGGTTATAATACTGTGAATATAGTCTATTAGACAATGATATTCAATAAATCTGCTCACACACAGGCGTCATTTCAGATTATTAACAAAATAATAACAATGTATCTGAAATCATACTGGGAAATAGGTTGTATGCCTTTTTCCCCACATAATAGGTGCATATTTATTTTTTTTAAAATCTGTCCAGTGTTTCAATTGTATTGTGAGAACATAATAATATACATGTCTGTTGTCCAGTAATATGCCCACAATTGATAAACCTCAAAAGAGTGTGTGGCAAAGTGCCGTGCCCCTGTACGTATTTTTGTGTTATATGTTGCGTGTGGTGTGTTAATTTTGGTGTATAGGTATTGGTGCACAGGATATAAATGCGTCTGTGTAGCACGAGTGATTTGAAATATATAGTTGTATTTAGGCATGGGGATTGCACTTCACGTGCAGATAAAGTCTGAAATAATATGTGAGCACGGGGAATGCACAAATTAGTTTGTACTAGGGTTCAAGTGAATAATGAATTAGTAATTGAATCCCAGCATAGCTGAATAAATAGTTGCACAATTCACTCATTCAGGGTTGTGTGTTCAGTGAGAAAGAACGGGAGTGAGAAGGAGAAAAATAATTAAAATAACAAATGCTACTCGTGCGAGAGGACTCGCATGATACTTGGCTAGTGTTTGTCCCTGTTTGTTTAGTTGGTGTCAGTTTTGTATTCAACCTTTTATTTTGCTCTGTGAGCATTGTTTTGTGTCAAACCTTTTTATTTTATTTGCAATAAACCGACACAAGCAAACGCCTTCACCATTTCACCTCGCAGTGCTGTGTGTTTCTTCCGGATCTGACGACACCGCTACAAGCCATCTGTTACATATGGTGTCAGAACCAGGACAACAGCTCCTCCAAGCGACAGACTGGGGATACTGCGGCTGAAGTTTTACTTTCCCTTTTTTCAAGAGGATTTGTTTTTTTGGAAGTTTTTTTGTGTGTTTGTAAAGAGGTGTGTGGGGGATTTCTGAAAAAGATAAAAAATAAATTGGCAATGGCAGAAGGACTGGATTATGGACAATGCTGGGCTGGAGGCCCAGTCCATGCCCATAGCCATCCGGGTCCTGTGGCTGATGGACAGGGAGCGATGGGAGGTCTATGAGAGGGAACACACCCCAAACACCCTGGAGGAAGGTGTGGAGTTGGTCCTCTGCTACCTGGAGGCAGTGATAAACAGAACAGCAGCCCAGGTAGCAGGGTCTCCAGCACAAGAGGGAGAAGCCCCACTGTCTCCAGCGTCCGGAATGGGGGAGCACGAGCATCCAGCATCCGGAAGTGGGGAGCACGAGAGTCCAGTGCTCCGAAATGGGGAGCACGAGAGTCCAGCGCCCGGAAGGGGGGAGCACGAGAGTCCAGCGCCCGGAAGGGGGGAGCACGAGTGTCCAGCGCCCGGAAGGGGGGAGCACGAGAGTCCAGTGCCCCGAAGTGGGGAGCACGAGAGTCCAGTGCCCCGAAGTGGGGAGCACGAGTGTCCAGTGCCCGGAAGGGGGGAGCACGAGAGTCCAGTGCCCCGAAGTGGGGAGCACGAGAGTCCAGTGCCCGGAAGGGGGGAGCACGAGTGTCCAGCGCCCGGAAGGGGGGAGCACGAGTGTCCAGCGCCCGGAAGGGGGGAGCACGAGAGTCCAGCGCCCGGAAGGGGGGAGCACAAGAGTCCAGCGCCCGGAAGGGGGGCGCACGAGAGTCCAGTGCCCGGAAGGGGGGAGCACGAGAGTCCAGCGCCCGGAAGGGGGGCGCACGAGAGTCCAGCGCCCGGAAGGGGGGAGCACGAGTGTCCAGTGCCCGGAAGGGGGGAGCACGAGAGTCCAGTGCCCGGAAGGGGGGAGCACGAGAGTCCAGCGCCCGGAAGGGGGGCGCACGAGAGTCCAGTGCCCGGAAGGGGGGAGCACGAGTGTCCAGTGCCCGGAAGGGGGGAGCACGAGAGTCCAGTGCCCGGAAGGGGGGCGCACAAGCGTCCAGGGCCCGGAAGGGGAGAGCAGCAGGAGCTACCTCTGCCTTCATAGCCTCCACCACCAGTAGGAGAGCAGCAGGAGCTGCCTCTGCCTCCACCGCCAGAGGGGGAGCAGCAGGAGCTGCCTCTGCCTCCACCGCCAGAGGGGGAGCAGCAGGAGCTGCCTCTGCCTCCACCACCAGAGGGAGAGCAGCAGGAGCTACCTCTGCCTGCACCGCCAGAGGGAGAACAGCTGTGTGTTTCTTCCGGGTCTGACGTCACCACTACAAGCCATCTGTGACAGTGAAGCATGGTTGACTGCAACGCAAGAATAGCCCCAGATGGAACATGAACATAAGGACTGGAAAAAAGCAGCAGCTCCTGGCACATCTTCCAGGTTGGTCTGGATCTTAGCCCACATCTCCATTTTTGTTCTCTGCTGGGAAGCTTGTCAAGCAGCATGCATCCTGCGTGGCTGCTGTGGCTATTTTCTGGGCTTGGCCTTAAACCATCATCTTTTAAAAATAATATTTTTACTTTACCAAGAAGGCCCTGGCTACTGTATATGGCTGCGAGAAATAAACACTTGCCTTACAAATTTATCAGCTTAGGTGTACTGTATAAAAATTCAAGTATTTTAAAGAAAGTGTTTTAACTACAGTATTAGGGGAAAAGTATAAATACATTTTTTTTCTTGATTTTATATATATATATATATATATATATATATATATATATATATATATATATATATATACTTTTTTATTTTTTAATCAGATGGTGATGGTTGTGGGTAGATCCATGCTACAGTTCTTAACATGTATTACATACTCAAAATCTCATTTGTATGCACAAGACAGAATCATATTTGAAACATGGTTGTGCTTATGTGTTTGCTTGAACGAATGTGCCTCGTTCGGTATGCATATACTGCACACAGTGTAGGAATTCAGAGCAGAACCACCTCATTACAGTTGCTTTTAATCCAGAATTACTCTATATGTTTAACCAATTAAATGGTTAGGGTATTTTTCCTCTTGTAATTTCACCCCTGCTGATGGGTAGCAAAAAGATTTAATAAATGAGACTTACAAAAAACAAAGTCCCTAAGCATTTTAGCAGTAACCCTTGTATTGTGCAGAAGCAGTATATGGGCGAAGACTAGCCACTTCCAAGGAGAAGGCCAGCTTCGAAATGCAGGCTTTGCAGTGGAAGGTGATTTAAAAAAATATCGACAAACTGATGGATGTAATGATAATGCTATACAGGTGAACAGAGATAAATTGTTACGGAGGTATAAATCCAGACACGCTTTGCCAGGGAAAAACTATTTCTAGAATCCCAGCAAGAAATGTATTCTAAATTTGGCAGTCTAACATGGAAATAGTAATAGCTAAACAAGCCTTCAGGTTTTTACTCATAGAATCACATTGTTGCCTCGTCTTTAATCATACAAAGAAACTGTGCTGGCTCTTGTGTAGAAAACTAGAACTCTGATAACAGATACTCAAAAGAGAATCAGGAATACATATATGTATTAGGTAGCCAGTTACTGATTCTTCAGTGGTGACAATACTAGCTCAGGTGTGCTGTAGTTCTATATTTTTGAAAAGTAAATATATTTCTGTCCTAAATCGCTTGCATCAGACCTTTGACTCATTCCTGTAAATAAGAACATTCTCAGGAGGACCCACTCAGAGTCAGTGAGGCAGTGACTCTAAAGATGTACTACCCCCAGAAGGGAGCTTGACCACTGCAAATCATCTCAGAGAGCAGAAATAAAATGGTATTAAACCCCAAAGCTCAGAGGGGAGAATAATCTACAACCCTCCAAGCATTCTAAACTACAGCTTTGGCCGCAGTGATGTCCACATTAAGCGTGTGGTCTGCAACCATCCTACTGTATATCTTTAGGATTCTAATGCAGTAAAAGGGGCTCAGTCTTAAAACGATTTTACATCAGTATGCCATTAAGACAAATATATTGTTCACAAGTGTCTCATAGGACTAAACAGGTGATTATAGGATTCTAAAAATGATTGCATATCTCGAAAGGTATAATCTAAAAACATAACTTGTGACAGCCCTAGACAGATAGGAACAGAGAAATTCATGCTTGATAGATGGTGTTGTCATCACTTCAGTTGAGGGTTGTGGAGACATGAACAACTTGTCAGCAGGATAAGCATGCTGAAGCTGGTATCTAACCCCGTGTTGTTGAATAATCAATTACTAGACTTATCTTGTTGAATTGTTACTGAGCAAAAGCACCTATTCCTTAATCTAATGTCCTAGAAGAAAAATTGAAATAAATGAATCGACAATCAGGGGTAGACCAGGAGGTGAGAGACATGGAGAGCATCTACAGTCACCTCCTTCTGTCAGGAATCTGCTACGAAAGGTAATCCATTTTGTCTTCACTCACCTGTTTACACTGTTGTGAGTGTTGCTCAGCACTTATAACGGTGTAAAAAAAAAACAGTAATGTAAAACACATTACTATTGTGTCATATATTGATGCAATACTAATGCATACTGAAGATGTGTAAGATGGGTAGCCTGTAGCCAGTCAACTGTGTGATTGCATGTGGTGTAGATAGATACCAAAAAAAAATAAAATGTAAGTCTCCCTGGAATAGTCATTGAGGTGCTTGTTTAATACTGTTTGTGGTATCTCTGTATGGTTAATTCAGAACATGGGAGATATGGATTGCTTAAAGGTTCTACTCCTGGAGCAAAATGTAGAAATAGAATTCCAACTTTGAAAAAAGTCCATCCAATAGTTAAAGTTCATCGAATGAAGCGAATGAGGGTATAAATCTGTGGCAGTTGAAAATGACAATGAGGTGACGAATCCTTCTTATAAACCCAAGTGGTAATATTCAAAGGCTGCTGCAGGAGAAATCATCAGAAACACAAATATATGGGATAAGCATTTTGATAATACTTTGACTGCAGATTTGATATCAAATTCAGCAATTAGTTGTGGGGGATGCTGATTGTTGTTAGACTTAATTTGTAACTCATGCACAGTATATCATCTAAACACTCTATCATAAGAAGAGAAACAGCAGAGAAATGTTTTTATTGTTATTAACTTATTATTTAAGTTATGTACACAGAAAACAAGCTGTAAAAGTGTGGCACATAAAGCGCTTTGTTATGCTAGTTATATTCATGGATATTAAGAGTTAAGATATTTTTTCAGCATATCTTCTGTTTACAATAGAGTAGCTATGCAATAGGAAATATGTAGGTTATGGTAAATATATAATGCTTTGTCACAAAAATGTTTTTTGGTATTACCTTTCAAATATACAGCAGATGTGTAGGGCCCTGGAAAAAAGTCGAAAGGTGGAACAGAACGGGAAAAAAAGCAAGTGGCATATTTGATGGAGCCATGATCTCGATTAGTTGCAGTTTATTTCAGACAAACATTGCATTAAGTTATTACATTGAATGTTAGGACACTAACCCACCAAGAATTGTTGGAAAATGTCTCTGTTTTTAATTGTTTAAAAATGAAAACTATTTGTAAACTGGAACTGTGGCAAAGGAAAGTTGCAACAGAAAAAAGAAAAAAAAGAAGTGGACTGCTGTCATTTTCTTTTAAGGCTGCAACATAGGCATTGTTCTTTCTATAGACAGGAAGTAAGTGCATTTTTTGATACAGACGGATAATTTGTCACACCGCTTTCCCTTTGAGTGCCGAGTTATCCAGAGTTTATTTCATGCTTCTTTGTTTAATTCGAGAAAATGAAGACATATGAACACTAATACAATAGCCTACTTGGCTAGAAAAAAAAAATGGAACCTGTATTAACCAGTATTTCATTTAGTTCAAACCGGAACAGAACGGAATCAGCCGTTCGGAACTTTTGGAACCGGAGCCGAAAATTCCGGTTTGGTTCAGAGCCGAACCGGAACAAAAGAAAATCCGGTTTGAATCCCTGGCTGAAACATCTGTCTACTTGACTGAGTGTCTTGTAGTTTTTACTCAGTGAGTGGGTGCATGCTTTGCTTTGTAAGGATGATGTCCTCCGTTTGAGTGTTGTAGTTCAAAAGTCTTGACAGTGGGAAAACATGCCTGGATACCATAGGAAACCGCAGATAGTAAATTGAAGTTTATTGTTGATTGCTGAAAGTGATTCTGACTGGATTGCATTGATGACGGAGGGGCTAACTTGATGTGGTGCCATTGCTGACTATGAACTATTTCTTGCTGGAGGATAACTCCAATTTGGTGCCCAAATCTTCTGGCAGAAGATCCTGTTGTACAGTACTTAGGTAGCCCTGAACTCATTAAGCAGTAATCGCTGGACATGCTGAAAGCTGGCCTTGATGGAGGTGCTAAATCACTTAACTGGACTGTGTTGCTGTTCAAAGACAAAAAATAAGTTCCTGCATCATTTTCCAGGAGATAGTTTACTGCAAAGCTGATTGCCAGTGTATTTATGTGCTGGTTCTCTTGGGTATCTGAATTCAAAATGAAGAAATTGACATTGCTGCTATGCTGGAAAAGTTGTCATTGTTAAGTGTGATAGGCTGAAATACATTTAGTATACAGTAAAACCTGATTATAATGACCACCCAAGGGGAAGATGGTGTACTGTAACAAGGTGGATATACAGTATTCACACGCAGGGCATCAATGCACTGGTTTTGTAGTACCAGATCATTTGTACTATTGTAAAATATACAGATTCTTCAAGGCTCATCTTAAGACACTGCAAATTACACGATTGATATTAAAATATTAAGACAATCCCTCTGTTTCTTACCCCATCTTGGTCTTCATCAGTGATGTGATGGGGCATTACACCTACACTACATTACACCGAATAAACATGATTATGACGTGTTTTCATTCATTTGGTTAAGAGATATATCTTCAATCAGGACATGGAATCAACTAGGGATGTCAAATGACCCCTTAAAAGAAAGTTTACAACAGTAAATGCACACATAATATTAATACTATTTCCACATTAATTTACATGCTTATACCATGTATTTACTTTGCTTTATCATTGTTAACCATGTTATTTGTTACAGTGCTTTACTATGCAAGTTTGATTTAACATGCTTACTTGTTCTTTCACGTGATTTAAACCTGGCTTCACTCTGCTTTGGTAGTCTACCTTCTTACCATGGTTATGCATTAAACTATTAAAAGGTTGCAAACCATCTATATATTGAAAGCTATACATATACATTATTTTCCCACCTTTACTTGTGCAGGTGACCTTGATTAGAAATGCTGGGCAGAAATCTAATAATGTTTTTGAATTACTATCTGGTAACTCACTGTTTTGACTTCATTGACCTTTAGGATAATGGTCTTTGAAGACCAATTATTTATTTTTTCCAGGGGTACCTTAATTTACTAAAATTAGGCACAGTTGAAGCACACTCCATTTCAACAGAGAACTAGATTCGATAAGAGGGTGCTAAAAGCATTGAATCTATTAATTCTATACTTTGTTTTCTGATAGTAGTGTCTAATAACGCAGCCCTCCAATAATGCATGTAATTGCAGTAGTGAACTATATATGTAACCTTGTATTGTGAATGGATAATTGGCATGCCACATCACTTAAATCCTTCATATTAAAATGTATCTCACTGATTTAATCTGCCTATGTACTTGAAACAAACTGAAATATATAAATACTCAGCACCCTGATACACATTAAAAGGCTTCCCAATTTTGTTAAAGACAATAACTTACCATTGGTAGTTAATTAGGGTATTATTAGCATATTTCAAATGATCAACAAGTGCTTTGTGGCAAGAAAACATATCTCAGTATTCTAATCACCTAAACCTTTTTTTTTTAATATATTAAAGATATTAGAGTGTCGCAAACGATGTCTTGTGAATCATCTGGTTTTTCATAGTCTGTGTAGTTGGGTTATACAGTTGAGTAAGTTATTTGATATGGATATTATCTTGGCAAAAAAAATCAATACAAACTGAATATTACAGAAAAAAATACTACCTAAAGGTACAAACCGGTGACGATATTTCTAAGAATATTTTGTAATACTACAAACTCTCCATGACTAAACAGCAGTGCTAAATAATGGATGTCGCTAATTTGATAGTAGGACCAATTGATTGACTTAACCAGCAGTCTCATTTTATAGGGATTCTTCATTAACAATAAAGAAACAATCTCTGCCAGACCCCCTCAAGAGCAGCACAGATTGTCTGAGGGTTTCTTTTGGCCACTGTTATCATGATAAAGAGGCATCAAAGCTGCATGCAGATTAACAATGGCTTATCGTATGACAGACAGCATGGCCTGAGCAGCAGCATTCTTCGAAGCAACAACCATTTCTTAAACGTAGTTTTAATGGACCATGAAAAATATGAACGATCATGCTGAGAACGGTGGTTCCACATTTTAATTCAGTAATATGTAAACCCATCATAACTCACGGCAGACTTCTCTCTAATAAATGTATTGTACAATAACAACTAGGCTTCTAATGAGAAGCCAGTTAAAATTGGTGTTAATTTAAAAATAGGGAGAAAGTGCAAACTACAATGCAAATTCATTAATCACGTTTCTCATGGCAACTGTGAATATTAAACAAGTTGGAAGATATCATGTAATAAAGCAAAGGCATACGCTGCATTTCTAATCATGGTAAATACACCAGAGGATGGTTCGGCATCCTGCTTTCTGAAGCCTGTAAAACGCATCATCTAACATTAAACAGACAAGCACTGTATTAGTTAAGATTCCATTGTTCTTCCATGACAGCTTCCCTCTCTGTACACAGAGCAGCTCTGATATCAAAAGCGTGAACATGTGCTGTAATTACAATATTGTAGCACTTGATTTATTCAACTATCATTTTGATGGAGTGCCAATTTACTGACAGAGCTTGCTCAATGATCAAAACCCTGTCATCAATATTCTAGGATCATTCAAATATTTAATAAAGCTGTGTATAAGAAGAGAACAATACTCCTCCACAAGAGCTGTTTTTTTTCACTTGACTGTCTTCATAAAGCATTTAGGTACACTGCAGTACAATGTGTAAATAGATATGGATTCTTTTTTTTTCTTTGGGGGGGGCAGTCATATTCATCGGAATATGGAAAGATAAACATATGAAGTGTCTTACTTTAGGATCATGTTACTCACCAATTGGATGTGGATTTAATTATAGTCACACTTGGCCATACTGCTTGTCACAGCCTGGTGTGCACTGCGCACAGGGAATTGAAAGATGTGATGTATGCAGTAGATTTGAAGATAAATGCTGTGAAATGTAATTGAATGTTACCTAATTTAAATAGCATGACAGAATATCAAGGCAATACCCTGTATCTCCACTTGTCACACTTACATTTTTGCATAAATCTGGAAAACCGCTTAAGAAATTGTGATGAAACGTATTATTAACATTATTTAGCACCCTTATTATTATTATTATTATTATTATTATTATTATTATTATTATTATTATTATTATTAATGACTTCTTAGCAGACGCCCTTACCCAGGGCAACTTACAGTTGTATACAAAAAATACATATCAAGAATTACAGTACAATAAAGAGCAAGATAAAAAATACAGTGACTTCAGTCCTAATAAGAGCAAGTACAAAACACAGTACGATTTGATATCAGGGCAGTTCAAGAGCAGATAACAGTTGATAGTTACATCAGGGTTAGATACGAGTGCAAGTGAAATACAAAATACTACAGATAGGGTTAAGTGCAGGATTAAATACAGTAAAATAGAGAGCAGATAAGTGCAAGTTAAAGTGCATTAAAGGCAGAGTGCTATATTGTCCAGAGTTTTACAGGTGTTGTCTGAAGAGGTGTGTCTTGAGGAGGAGCCGGAAGGTGGTCAGGGACTGGGCAGTCCTGACATCCATAGGAAGGTCGTTCCACCACTGCAGGGCGAGGGTGGAGAAGGAGCAGGCTCTGGAGGCAGGGGAGTGTAGAGGAGGTACAGCCAGTCTTCTAGTGCAGGCGGAGCGGAGCGGTCGGGTGGAAGTGTAGGGAGAGATGAGGGTCTGGAGGTAGTTGGGTGCAGTCTGGTCAAGGCATTGGTAGGCGAGTACAAGAGTCTTGAACTGGATGCGAGTGGTGATCAGGAGCCAGTGGAGTGAGTGGAGCAGTGGAGTAGTGTGGAAGAAGTGAGGCAGAGAGAACACCAGGCGAGCAGCGATGTTCTGGATGAGCTGGAGCGGACGGGTGGCGGACGCAGGGAGACCGGCCAGGAGGGAGTTGCAGTAGTCTAGGCGGGAGAGTACCAGGGCCTGGATGAGGAGTTGCGTGGAGTAGTTGGTGAGGAAGGGTTGGATGTTGCTCAGGAAGAAACGGCAGGTGCGTGCTAGAGTGGAGATGTGCTGGGAGTAGGAGAAGCAGGGGTCCAGGTTTACTCCGAGGTTCTTGGCTGAGGATGAGGGAGAGAGCATGGTAGATTCCAGAGGAGTGGACATAGAGAGATCAGAGGAGAAAAGAAAAGGAGGTCAGATTTAGAGAGGTTGAGTTTGAGGTGATGCGAGTGCATCCAGGAGGAAATAGCAGACAGACAGGTAGAGATACGGGGGGGGGGGGGGGGGGGGGGGGGTCAGAGGAGGGGAAGGACAGGAAGATCTAAGCATCATCAGCATAGAAATGGTATGAGAAACAATAGGCTGTGATGAGGGGGCCCAGGGAGCGGGTGTAGAGAGAGAACAGGAGAGGACCCAAGACTGATCCTTGGGGGACTCCTGTTGAGAGAGGGTGAGGTGTGGAGGTTGAGCCGCACCAGGTTACCTGGTAGGTGCGGTCGGAAAGGTAGGAGGAGAACCAGGCCAGAGCAGTGCCAGAGATTCCCAGGTCAGCGAAATAAATGATTCCACATAGTGTAAATCAGTAATTTAAATATACTTTACCATTATACCTTATTTGCTTACCTCTAGGTTTTAAATACCACTTTGAATTTTCATTAAACTGTTCATTGCCATTTCTTATTCTGTACTATTCTGTATATACTGTTGATGTTCGTCATTGTCATCATCCTTTTTATCATGTTGCTAGCTTTAATTTTGGATTTACAGCCATGGCAGGGATGTGTGTTACTGACAGACTTATTTACAGTTTATTTTTTCACCTTTTCAGTGGTTTGCTTTCCTTCTGTTTCACTTTATTAAAGCTAAAAACACTATATGGATATCCCACATCCATCTACTGTGTGGCAGTGCCCTGACATGGTTGTAGGTTGAATGTTTTGAGGTTTCTGAATTTTAATAGTACCAGGCATGCTAATTATTAGTACACAGGTTATCACACAGTCTGCCAGCAAGCATTTAAAAACACTGCACAAAAAAAAAGACGAAGCTTGTTTGCACAAGGAGATTTGATCTTATCCTACCTGCTGGGGTCCGAATCAGCAGCAGTGCATCACACAACCCCGCCCCTTACAGAAGGGCCCAGTGTTTTTCACACAGGTGTAAGGTAGAAATAATAAATCTAGTTCTATCACTTCTAATGTGCCAGCAGGTTATAGCTAACCTTGAATAGGTAATGAGTTTTGTGCTGCTTTAATGCATGTATGACTAATTTAACTTCTGTCGGTCTCAATAAATTTGAAAAAAAAATCAATTAGGATGTTTTATTATTTAATTACTTATCATATAAATGTAATCTTTTGTCAAGCCTAGAATTAAAATGGACATGGTTGTGAAGTTTTTTTCTTTCTTCTCTATCAGTAACCAATAATTATTAAGGTGATCTACCTTTTGCCCTACATGGATCAATAAATATGCCTGACTCTCATCAGCCTGTTAAAAAAAGTTTGTTGATTAGTGATTTAAAAACTACATGCATGTGTTGTGCTTTATACTTCTACTTTATAATAACTGCGACCATATTTTTTTATTCACAGTGCGCTCATCTCTTACTTTCTCCCAAGGGGGCATTTCTCTTGTCAGATACTTTCTGGGAGGGAAATAAAAATATAAAACACAGACTAACAACAGTTTGGTAACAAAAACATACAATAGAAATAGTTCATCATTATGAAATTATTTATGTATTTATTTATTTATTTTGGTCCTGTTGTCCAAACTGCATGAGATGATAACTCTTATATAATAAGCAGCACCCAACACATGATGTATTAAAGTACTGTATATATCCATGCTTGAATAGTCAATGTGTCCAATCTCACTAAAATCACAAACACAAATATAACTTATGCAGGGCTTCTGATTTTTTGGTGTTTTACCCCGACTTTTATACTCTCCTTTAAGAATTCAATTGATACCTGTTAAGCCATTTGTGTTTCTCAATCACAACTAAGAAACGTGTTAATAGTAAAATTGATTTAATTTACGTTGTTTTTCTGTGAAACAAATAAATTGGCTTTTAAATTGACCAAGCCTTCATTTCTGATTTAGAAGCAGGACGTACAAACGAGATTGCAACATGTTAATAAGTGACTAATCTTTATTAAAGCTATAATGAAAAATAAAGTATTTTATTACAATCGTTCTGCATGACTGTATTTACATTAATAATGAGGTGTCACTTCAGCTTTGAAATAAAAAAATTAAGACTTATGATTTAAAAGCCCATTCAGTTCAATTAAATACATTTTACTATTAACACATTTCTCAGTTGTAATTGAGATACACAAAAGGCTTAACAGGTATCAGTTGTTTTTTTTAATGGGGAGTAGAAAAAGCTGGGGGAGAACACAGAAAATCAGAAGCCCTAAACATATGCCATTATCATGTAAAGCACAGTGAGATACACCAATTAATGATTTTTTTGAAAATGTAAACAGGCACTGAACGACAGTGAAACCATTTTAAAAAAGCATCCCTGAATTAGGGGTTTCCGTAAAAGTGTAATGTGATGCAGATGCCCGTTTGGGTTTTTTTTTTTTTTTTTTTTTAGGTCTTCGTATTAAAGTATCTGCTCAGTGACCTTACTGTTCATGGTGAATTTGATCTTCTTCCTGTAACCTTATTCAAATTAAATTCAAAGACCTAGTCAGTCAGCATTCAACAGCCTGTCAACCTCATACCCAATGTGGATCTTCTGGCTGTAAGCAGTGCTCCCTGACAGCCCTTGTAATGAAAAAAACGTCTGTACAATGGCGTGTGCACTGAATGTGATGTACTGCAGCATCAGCAGGACTTTAAGTAAAGCTGATGGAGTACTTTCATGTGCATATCTCTGTTAGATATCTGTTTACGAGAGGTGGCTTGTGAAGTTTAGGAAGCCGCCTGCTGCCATTGATTTCTTTACCCTTGGTTGAGTCCAGATTTGGGAATACTTGTTATAGTTGGAATGCATTGTGACAGGTAGTGACCCTAATTACTTCATCAATTGGCAGGCATAAAAAAATGCTGCCATTTGCTATAGCAGTACCTATATAGTTTGTAATTTAAAATAACCAAACTGGTAATAGTTTTTTTAGTTTTTTTTTTTTTTATATAAAGCTTGGGTGAATGCTTTTGCACCACTCTGCTTCAGTCAGATAAAATAAGTGCAAGGAGTCCTGTATTGAGGTCACATTACCTTTTGGTTTCCGGATGATAAAGACATCACACTTTGAGTTATTGCCTTAATGCTTGGTACACAGCTGTATTCTTTGATGTTCTTAGTTAAGTTCTGTTACAGGTGGTGTCCAGTACAAATTAACTGTTTCACTGTCACATTGTTTTAACCTCTGGCCATATTTATGATACAGATCACATGCTTTGACATAGGGTCTTCCATAACATTAATATAACATTGTCACGCAACATCCAGGTTCTGCAACATCTAGTGTGTGCGTGCAGTTGTAGCCCATTTCTCTTATTATTAAAATCACTTGATTTATAAAGCTTGATGATGAGAATAGGGGTTTTATAACACCATTATAACTGGCGTATACCTCAGACCAGAAAGTTAAAAAGAGGTCCATTTTACATTTATTTTATTCATTAAATATTTGTTGAGAGTTTTGCAAGTATGCTTTTAAAATGTGTGTTGATATAACAAAAAGGTGTTTCCTGTGTTATTATTAGGCTGTATTTTTTCCACAGTAAAAAATGTCTTATTTCACGGTATTTCACGGTCTAAAAATAGGTATTTCAAGATATTTCACGATTAAACAAATGTATTAAAGCAGAAACAAGTAGCATTGTCACATTCAAAATTGATACATTTCTGTAGAATTATTACACATTAAATAAGTATTTAAATGTTTACCTGATAAACAGTAAATGTTAAATTGTAGAATGTTTAGTTTTTTATGTCCACCCTTTAAAGATTCTACAGTGAATTATCAAAAAAACAACAAAAAAAAAAAACATTGCAATCTGAGGTGCAGATAGTTATTTCTTGAATAATGAGAATTTTGAAAAGAAAAGGTTCTTATTCTCAATGCAATATAACACTGGTCAAATCAACCACTTTCCTTGAAGACAAAATAATTTTGAGTGCATTTTTTAAATGATCTAATCTACATCTTCTGCTTTTATTCTTTTTTTTTATTATTTCATTTTTAGAAATTGTTTATATAGAAGTTGCCCTGCCAAGGGATTAAAAAACATACATGCATTATAAAGTGTAGCATCAAAAGGAAACTTAACATGATGCAGTTAAACACCCTCCTGTATCCACACATATCTGAAAACAGATATTGAAGAGGGTTTTATTCCACAGTCTTGATAAAATAATTCAAAAAGTAAAACATTTTACAAATACATTATCACACTGAAAAATATGCTTTATGCTGTAGGAATTCTTATGATAAAATAATGCTTTATTATTTAAGGGAGATTATTTTTTTTTTTTTTTTTTTTTTTTTTTTAAATGCAGCAGGTATTTCAGTTTTCAAAGGCCCCAGATACAAAACTACACCTACTCCCATATTGGTGGTGATCTAATCATATTTAAATCATATTAGAATCTTTCCTAACATTTTAATTAGCAATTATACTCTAGCAATAATTCTTTAGCTCACCTGATCTGCTCTGTTTGCAGGGAGGGTGAATCATACAGTCAGGCAATTGGCTTCGTCGTCGAATTGGGGGAAGCCCACTGAGCTTCAGTTCTCCTGAGCTGTTGTTAGGATTCTTGCAATGATGGAACATAATTACACATTCTAAATTGTGTGGGGAAAAAACTGGTGTAAAATACTTGGGCACAAACATAATTATTCACTTAGTGTTTTTGAGCTTGCTGTCTATACTAGCCTGAAACATTTAACGTACTGTATACTGTAATGCTGTCTTTTTTGGAGTGACGGTGCTCCACTTCACCTCCCACGCTGTCTGGCTGTGATGCATTGGCAGTGTGCATTGTCACAATGAAGGTAAGGAGTGCAGTAGCCCTGACTCGTTGCTGCTTGTGTTTCAGGAACGTCAGTTCTGCAGGAGAAGAGGCACGCAGGAGAATGAGGGAGTGTGATGGACTCACTGATGCATTGCTATACGTGATTCAGTCTGCTCTTGGGAGCAGCGAGATTGATAGCAAGGTCTGGCTTTGTATTTCTTTTTCTTCTATCATTACTGGACTGTAATAAAGCAGAGCAGTAAACTAACAGAAAAATGGCAGACTTAAAAACAAATAAACAGCATTGTGGTTGGTTGCACTTTCAAGGTTGCTAAGACTGTCCCCATAATGGCATTATTTAATCATAATTTCATAGTCATAGTCTTTACAATTTCACATTCCAAATAAGGATTGCTGTTGTATTTTCACAATAATGAGAATTGCATGGGGGCAAAGCATTTAAGTGGTCATTTTGCAATTCTATTAACAGAGGTTTCACAGAGTGCAATCTTTCATCATTTTTGTGCTATCACTGTACATATATTCTCAACTTTGACACCACAGGTTCATTAGGGGATAATTTCGCAACTCGTGGGAATCAGAAAGCTAGTCAATTAGCAAGATGACTTGCACACGTTCCAGGCATCTTCCTTTCAAGTTGTCAATATGTGAAACAAATAATTTTATTATCTGCATTTGCTACATATTCTACTTTATTTTTTCATGCAGTGTTGGCAATGTAGTATATCTTGCCCCTGACAAGATACCTAGGTTCATGGTTTGTCAAGAAAAAAAAGAAAACAGCTGCAGTCGTATATATATATTGTGTTAAAAATCCCGCGCTCTCCGCTCAAGGATACTTTTATGTAAGCATAATACAAAGCCTAAAGCAAGAAGCCTAATTCCCTATCCTTTCCCTTAAGGCCACTTGGTGTAGTCACAATTGTTAAGGTCTGTCACACTCTGCTGTTCTCTGTGGTCCACAGCTAACTGCTGTATAACACTATTATCCACCCTTCTCAGATTTCAATACTGCCTTAATCCCATACCCTTGATCAGCACCAGGCTCCAGCAAAGCACCCAATTACAGGGGACCCCCACAGATTTGACTAATCATGAATCAGTTATTTATTTATTTTTTTAATCCTCTGCCTTATGAACAAGTCTTAATAAAACATCCATTCTAAGCTAAAATGCTCATTTGCTTCGTGTCATTTAATGTTTTAATATATGTTAGAGCTGTCCATTGCCCGATCTTCCAGCACTACAATACTGGCAGGAAATGTTTACTTTATCAGCTTTGTCCTTCTCACCGAACTCAAATTGGTTTTGTTACAATGCCACTGTCACTAAATACATAAACACTGAAGTGCATAATTTCTGAGATACCCCTGAAGAAGCCACACTGAGAATTATCTTTCTTTTCACAGGTAATGTTTTTGTCAAAATCCTACCTGACAATTACAAACAGCAACAAAAATTGCAACAAGTGCAACTGGTCAACATCCACAATGTTTCCCCCTTCATTACTATTCAGAGACAGTCTTTAGAGACAACCTCACATTAGTTCTCAGTTTATGACCTGTGGCATTATATCTTACTAATTACCTGTGATCAGTGATTTCCAAGCTCATTGACCTCTTTCTACATTCAATGCTTTCTTTTCCAAAAGGTCTATTTTAATAATACACCTTCAGGTTAACTGCTGACAGGTCCCATTGGCCAGCTTATTTGGTTAAATACATGGTGTGTGAATATTTGAAGGACGTGGACAAATCCCTCTGCTTTAATTGCTGAATTATGTCACATACCTTTCGCTGGCTCATTCTTCTTCTGACCTCTTTGTTTGATACCGTTATCTGTCAACATGCTGCCTCAGGCAAACAAAGTATTTGCCATTTTGTTGTCTGTTTAAACTCCCTCAAAGGATATGATAAATGATATGCTCTAAACAACCAAACAATTTGCCATGTGTTGTTTCAAAGATGTTAGATGGTATAAGGAAGTAAAATAAATCAGCACATATTCCTGCTTAAAATCTGTCTGTGTGGCAATAGTTAATTGATGCATATTGTGCTATTCTAAAGTTCCAAGGGTATCTACTGTAGAATAAAGGCACTCTACTCGGCCGATCTGTGAAATATACAATCAGTCAATATGCACAATTGACTCAGCTGATACTTTGCTAAATAGTCTCACAATAAGTCTTACACATAAAATGTCAGGGTCAACCGTGCAACATTGTAAATGTAAACTTACAACATACTGTACACATATAGATGTTGTTTCTTTGAATTCAGTTCATGCTGAATTATCCATTTGCACTAAATTTTTTTTTTTTTATTATTTTATTAAAGACCATTTCGCTTTTGTTCAAATAAAAAACCTGACAGATTTAAAATAAATCTCAGCAACTATGAGAACAGGCATGAAAACTGGCATTGTTATAAAACACCTACCCTAGGATTGAATTTTAATTATTTCACCTTTAGCGGCTTGCATACATACCAAAAGTTTATTTATCTTTATCACAGTAGCTGGTTATTTGGTTATTTAGTTCATTAAGAAAAAAAAAAAAACAGTGCCATATTTAAAATATAACCAAGGAATCATTTTTTTTTTGTTAGTATTTATCTTTTTTTTGTTTGTTTGTTTGTTTAGACCATTGAAAACTGTGTCTGTATCTTGAGGAACCTCTCATATCGGCTAGCTGCGGAAACATCTCAGGGACAGCAGATGGGGACGGATGAGCTTGATGGATTGCTTTGTGGGGATGCCAATGGCAAGGACACTGAGAGCTCGGGCTGCTGGGGAAAGAAGAAGAAGAAGAAGAAGTCCCAAGATCAGGTGGGAGATCTGTCTGCACCTGCTAGCAATTAACACCGTTTTGTAGCTACTGTGTAGGAGAGAAGGGTCCTCGGCAGATCATTATTAATTTGGCTACAATTATTTATTTTCATTACTGGAAATGAATACATCCACATTACCAAACCACAAACACTCAAAATCAAGCCTATTCAGGTTTTCTGTTTCAAATGTTATTTTTGAAAATAGCAGCTCCTGTTAATGTCTGATTGCAAATTAAAAAAAAAAAAAAATCTCTTAACAAAGAGATGCCCAATTGTCTGGAAAAGCTGCCTTGTTAGATGGACTGTTACACTGATGAAGTTGTTTTGCCAAAACATTTTTCTACTTGACTAATGCCCCTTTCACACACAAATGCCGCTACTGAGCCGTCTCGGAGCCATTTCAAATTATTTTTTAAATACCCATTCACGAAATTGCACAATCTATGCCGGTATAATACCGTCATAACCCTAGTACAACTTCCAAACCTGTCACTCAACAGAAACCAAACAAAATCACAAAACAAAGCAAGTAAATTTGGCTGCATTTTGTTTGCTTTTAATTTTCAGTTAAATTATACAATGTAACAATCTGTTAAGTGTCAAATTCCAGGAGCTTCAGGCACAATGTAGGTCATTTATTTTATTGCAAAGATACAATATATTTAAAAGAAAGAGAGTCCAGCTCTTCAGGCAAAAGCAGAGAGCGAAAATACGGTGGATACTGGTATTTGCTATATATAAAGGATGCTTGTGTGAACGCTCAGCTTGGGTAATGGAACGCCAACATGGTGATGTATTTTGCAACCACACTTTTCGGATAGTGAGTGGAAAAAACATTTCTGCATGGGAAGAGAAACATTTGAGTAGCTGGCTGAACAACTGCGTCCGGTATACAGTCTTGTGGGATGTTGACTTTCAATCCATGCCCACTGTAGCACTTCAGTGCCAGCATAGCATTTCACACAGGCAGTTAAGACGGTTCAGTGTCGTCTCTGAACCACCTCACGAGGTGGTTCAGAGATGGCATAACATTTTAAGGCTTTGTGACGGTATACGTAATTCACACAGACCAAAATGCTGCAGTAGAAACAAAACAACATTTGTTTAAAATGGTTTTATTTGAACAAATTAACATCAGTTTATTCATAAATATAATTAATATTGATTAAACGGGAAGCAGTGTGGAGTAGTGGTTAGGGCTCTGGACTCTTGACCGGACGGTCATGGGTTCAATCCCCGGTGGGAGACACTGCTTCTGTACCCTTGAGCAAGGTACTTTACCTAGATTGCTCCAGTAAAAACCCAACTGTATAAATGGGTAATTGTATGTAAAAATAATGTGATATCTTGTAACAATTGTAAGTCACCCTGGATAAGGGCGTCTGCTAAGAAATAAATAATTACATGCTAGTTTACTATTTCATCAAGGGATATACATATTTAAACTTAGTAAATGACATGAAGAAATCTGATACAACTTTAATTATAGATCAGTGATTTTTGGAATAAATGTTCACTTGAACATTGCCAGATATTGTGAAGTTTGTAAAAACATGCTGTGAATTAATTACTTAATTGAATGCTTAATTGAACTATTAATTTGCTTAATTACACCATTGTTTTCAGCTTTTAAACAGTTACAGATTTCAAGTTAACTATACAGTGTTATAAGTAACTTGAAATCGGCAACATTTTAGGAGCTAAGAACAATTAAAAAGGTCTAATTAAGCAGATTATTAGTTCAATTAATGGTTTAATTAAGTAAATTTAGCCCCAGGACCAGGATTGGGAAACTCTGCCTTACGGAACCAGCAAGAAATTCTGTTCAACTCGTCCTTAGAAAGTATACTAATTGTAAGAGGTCTACTTTTTTCTTGGAGCCAGTTTTGTCGGATATTCACAGCCCATTTAGAAGCCTTTTCATAGCAAGACAGGTACGCGTAGCGCAATGCAGTGAGTACGTGATTACGCTGTGGCCTGCGTAAATTGCGTAAACCACGTTGAACTCTTGAAATACAGTAGCTGGAGTCTCTGGTTTCTCAGGTTGCTGTTGCAAAGAAAGTTGGCGTGTCTTGCCTTGTGATAAGATGTGATTTCATTATTTTTCATTTCATGTAGAAATAAAAAAACAGAGATTCATTTTGTTTAGGAATAAAAACACATTTGACTCCTATTTTAAATACTGTATGTAACATTTAATCATAATGTGATGTCATTTCATTCTTTTTATTTTCATAGTTCAAGTGTGACTAACGTCGTCTCAAATGCCTCTCATTTAATTGGTACAGCCCGAGGCATCCCGATAAAGCAGAGCTGACTGTATATTAATGTAGTTATAATATATACTGCACTATAATATTGTACAGCAGTATTTAAAATCCTGGTTTCATTTATAAGATTTAAATAAATACATACATTAGGAAGTTAGTGTGCATCTCTTTACCCAAGGAACCAGTTGTGTGTGGTATCTATTTAGGAAAGCAGGCCAGGAAAATGGTTGTTATGCTCTTTATAAACTTTGATACAAGGTTTTTTTTTTTTTTTTTTTTTCCAAGCTTGTTTAATAACTTTAACTTTCCAGTGGGAAAAGGACACGTTGGCAAGACAAGGGAAGTGAGAGGAGCAGAGGAAATTCAATGAGGAAGTACATCAGACTCAAACTGCCTAAACAAACCTGGCCCTATGCAGAGGTCAGAGCACATGGTACTCACAAAGCATTTACCGCTGTTCTAAGTTACAGTGATTTATTTTCCCTAAAAAGAAAACAAAATGTTAATATTAAAAATATTTTTAAAAATAACACAGGAGATTACTTTAAGAACTCCTACATGGTTGTTTTTATTTGTTCTGTAAATTAAATTTAAAAAGAAATGAGAGGTAAATGCTTTGTAAATATGGATCGCTTGAGTATTTTGCTTTGTCTGGATTTTATATTTGTATAGATAGCGGCCATACTGTACAGCATGTGTAAAGCTCAAAAATTGCAAACCGACACTAACAGATTCATATTGACTGGTGTTATAGCAGCAAATAAAGATGTAACACACTTAAAATATTATTGAGCCACAATGAAAGAAATAATTTGGTTTAAAAAATGTTACCTTTCGAATGCGTGAATGTCAATCTATGCACTGTGAAGGCTTTGGAGGAATGTAATTTCATGCCTCCTAGAGATGCATCATATATTCAGATGGTTACATTTATATGAGCCTGAAAAAATACAGAAAGACGCATTCAAATGAAGGTCAAGTAAATTTGCTGTCACTGAATGTCACTGAAATGTCATAAACGTAGTAGAGTCGACCATGTCTACCTTTACCACAGCTCAAATAATACTTTTCAATTTGAACATCTCCAAAAAGCGACAGTGGCATTTTATAATTGTGTCGGGGGTTTGGTACAGGATATTAGATTTTAACAGTTGCATGGGTCAATATTCATGTAGTGTTCACAGACTAAAAGGAATCTTGGAGATCTCTGGATTGATTCGTTTCTTATATTTTAGTAATAATGCGTAGATTTCAGCAGGGCATTGTACAGAACCAGTGGATTCCACCAATCCCACATGATTACTGTAAATTGAGTGTAGTTTACCAATAGTTTACCATGGTTTTCAATGCTCGCCCATACTCACTTTGCTTTCCTATAAATTACCATGTTTCCAGTATACGTTTCTACACTTGCAATGTTTTTCCACAGTGCCTTACTGCACTAAACCCTTAATCATGGAACTTCTATCTACTGAGAAAAAGCTTAACCCAAGAAACAAAGATGTCAAAGATGCAAGTAATTTTCACCTAATAAATGGTTTTACTTGTACGGAAAAAATGTATACTAAGGTTTATAATTGGGAGATGTATTGGTAAGCGGGTGATTCAAAAGCATAAAAGCTGGCTTTGAATACTGAATTGTTGCTAGTACTATGATATCAATAACACCGTGTAACATTTTTTTTTTTTTTTTGTTCCTGGGTAGTAAGTGTTATTTCCTAATTGCTTATGCCTCAAAAGTATAGAAAATGGCTATTATTCCCCACAAACTTTGCTTTTTGTGACCAGGACAGTGATATTTTGAAATTTACCTATTTTCCAGAACATTCCAGATAGATTCAGTGCTGAGTAAACTTGGAGTAACTTCTAGAACTTTCTAGAACTTTCTAGAACTTTCCAGTAATATAAATAGTAGTATAAATACAGGGGCCTTAAGCCCACCAGTTCAGTTTAGTTCCAGCTGCCTAAGTGGATACATATCTGCATTTTTCTGAGATGGCATCAAGAGGCTGCAAGCATCCGGCAGACGCATTTTGCTATGTCTGCGGCCAATTTATCAAGACAAGAGCGAAAAAGTACTCCGTGGAAGCATCTGCTAAGATGTCTGAGACACTGGGCACCTCATTTCACCTGCGAGCACTGCAAAAAAACTCTGGAAGGTAAGATGGACAATTGTTGCTTGGAATTTTATGTTATAAAATTTGTTAAAATTTTTAAAATTGTAAAAGTTTTTAATTTTAAAATGTTTTACAATTTTCAATGTTATTGAAAAAATATATCATATATGAAAAATGTTGCGAGAATCTCTTACACATTAGTCATGGGTGAAATAAATGTATTTTTGTAGGATGGTACAGAGGGGAAAAGAGAGCCATGAAGTTTGCTATCCCAAGAATTTGGCGGGAACCCACTGACCACTCAAGCAACTGCTACTTCTGCATGGTGGACCCTTCCAAACGTCGGACTGGAAAGAATGCACCTGCTATCACGTATACGGACCTTCCTTCATCCATCGCCCCGGTGTCACACTGCCATGAGCTCCCCGTACCCACTCCTCCGGAGAGAGAGCAGCCATCTTTAGAAGAGAGCAGCAAGTCAGAGAGCAAGGAAGAAGTTCAAGATGACAATTTCAGAGGTGGAGCTGAGGAGAGAAACCCATACTACCCCAACCAAAAAGACCTCAACGACTTGATTAGAGATCTTGGTCTCACCAAGTCCAGTGCCGAGCTTTTGACGTCTAGGCTCAAGCAGTGGAACTTGTTGGATGAAAGTGTGCAAGTCGCAGATCAGAGGAAGTGTCACCAACCTTTTTCCAGCTTCTTCACCCGTCAAGATGGGCTCTGCTTCTGCCACAATGTGACCAGTCTGTTCGAGGCAATCGGAATCGCCTGTAACCAGAATGAGTGGCACTTCTTCATTGACAGCTCATCCAGGAGCCTCAAAGCCGTGCTGCTCCATAATGGTAACAAGTACCCGTCTCTTCCCCTGGCTCACTCGGTGCACCTCAAAGAGGATTACAACAGCATCAAGACCTTGCTGGACGCCTTGAAGTATGATGAGTATGGCTGGGAGGTCATAGGAGACTTCAAAATGGTGGCATTCCTGATGGGTCTCCAAGGCGGTTTTACCAAGTTTCCCTGCTATCTTTGCCTTTGGGACAGCAGGGACACCAAGGCACACTACCACAGGCGGGACTGGCCACAGCAGACCGAGTTCTCTGTGGGGAGGAACAACGTCAAGTGGGAGCCACTGGTGGACCCCCGGAAGGTGCTGATGCCACCACTGCACATCAAATTGGGCCATATGAAACAATTTGTTAGAGCTCTAGATAAGGAGTCGGCAGCCTTCAAGTACCTTCAAGACTTCTTCCCTAAGCTGTCTGAGGCAAAGGTCAAAGCCGGTGTCTTTGTCGGACCACAGATAAAGAAGATCCTGGAGTGCAATGAATTCTCCAAGAAGCTCACTAGTAAGGAGAAAGCAGCTTGGAACAGCTTTGTCGCAGTGGTTCTGGGGGTTCCTGGGCAATCACAAGACCGAAAACTATGTGGAGCTGGTTGAGACTCTGGTGAAGAACTACGGCACAATGGGCTGTAGGATGTCCCTCAAAGTCCATATCCTTGATGCTCATCTTGATAAATTCAAGGAGAACATGGGAGCGTACTCGGAAGAGCAAAGCGAGCGCTTCCACCAGGATATACTGGACTTTGAACGCCGCTACCAAAGACAGTATAATGAGAACATGATGGGAGACTACATTTGGGGGCAGATTCGTGAAAGTGATTTACAGTTTAATCGTAAATCTCGAAAAACTACTCACTTCTAAATCTTTTGTAGTCATTTTTGTATTACTTTAGTATAAATACATGTTAATTTGGATTCATATGTTGTTTTTTTGTGACTTTATGTGAACGAAAAGACACAAATTCACCCATTTTCTCATTGGAAATAGGTAAATTTCAAAATATCACTGTCCTGGTCACAAAAGCAAAGTTTGGTGGGAATAATAGCCATTTTCTATACTTTTGAGGCATAAGCAATTAGGAAATAACACTTACTACCCAGGAACAAAAATTGTGTTACATAGTGTAATCTAATGAAGTTTCCAAACAGCTCTTCTTGAATACAGTGTGAAGTAATTAGTTGGACATTTAAAGAGGACAGCTGGGCCTTGCGGCGGCAGCGTGTTCTGTATAGTCTTAAATCATTAATCAATGCAGAATGGATCCCTGTTTGCAAAATAAGGTTGCAGTTTTTCTTCAGGGGAGCCAGTATTTATCAGCCTTAATTGACTGAAAGCGATTCCTACAAGCAACTAAACCAGTTCATGCCGTCTTAATCCCTCAGTCTGTTTGTGAAAGATAATTACATGATGGGAAAAGAGAGATTCAATGGAATATTGTAACTTTGCCTGCATAAAAAAAAAAAAAAACAGTCCATGAAATTGAACGGACAGTATTTTACACCATTAATACAATGATTACTTGTGTATTTTGTTGCAAACTTTAATGCTGGTTTCACACAAAACAGGATCACATTGGGAGCATTTGTAAGAGCAATTGGTATGTGTACATATCTGAGAGCTGTTTAGACAGGGATGCCTTAAAATTCTGAGCTTTAACAAGTCACCAGGATGTGGTGACTGAAGCAAACTTTTATTTAAAATGATCCAGCACGAGTAGCAATTGTATTTGTACAATTCTATCAGTTCTTACTTTTTAAGTGCCACCTCTGAACAACCCCAAACCCGACTGAGAGGTTCCTGCCTCTTTTATGCAGCTGTACCTGAGCTTGATTGCTTGTCAATCATTCAGTCAAGCTCTGGCACATTTTTAACATAAATTGATTTGGAAATGGTGGCAATTAACCCTTTTTTGCCGAACTAAAACAACAGTGCAAATAAAATACATTTAAATAATAATAATACAAAATAATACAATCAACACAGGGGCTGGGTGTACCCCGTCACAGATGCCTACCTGCATTATTACAGTGATTTGTCCTACAATCCTCATTGTTCTATTTTCTATGCCTTTTTTACAGTAGATGTTGGACCTTTGTCCTTCCTACTGATCTCTTGCAGCATTTTAATTCAACTGCAAATAATTATGATCAACGTGAAAGACTTGAATACAAGTTACTGTATTCATCTGTATGTCAAAATCCATACAAATGCTTAGCATGGCAAGACTTATGTTAAAAAACAAACTTAACAAAAAACTGCAGTTGCTCAACCCTATAAGTTGAGCTTTGACCATCTGACCCCCACACTCTTAATTGATTTTATTCAAACAGAAATTGACATGGTTTTCCTGTTCTGATATATTTATATATATTTTTTGCAAGCTGCTGAAAAAATCCTACAAAATAAATGTTTGCACTATTTGGCTGCAATGTGTTAAGAAAAAAAGGAAATACATTGAATTATGAGGATCCTCATGAACTTCTAATGTAAACAGACCTCATATACTAAACTTGGCTTAAGTAAAGTGGTAGCCAAGGGCACTAAAGATACAATGTCCTGTTGTTACAGCGCCACCACCAGTGTGAAAGTAGATGCCTCTCATTTTTCACCCACTGCAGATAAATTACTGAAAACTTGGTAACATATGAATTAATACATTGACTTTCAAACTAGCATCAATTCATAGCGATTCCTTTCAGGACCAATCTTCACAGCTTTATGCTAGTCCTGCTTTACTGTGTGAAAGTAAAGTGTCAGAGAGAAAAGGGTGTTTATAGGTGGTTGTTTTTTGACTGTTAATATGAAGCCACACAATCAGAAAAGATCATTAAGTCTGCACTGCACTGCAGACCATGTGGTCTTTACAAATCATCTAAACATATAGTAGACCTCAATTTATAAACCTAATTCTGCTGTATGTTTACTGTGTGTAGTAATGCTAATAAGTGGGTCATTAAATCAGCCCTGGGTAAAACACCTGCACGATAAATGCAGGTCATTAAAACAACCCCCATTGCCGGGGAAAGTATGTCCATATACTCATATAGAACTGCCAGGATGCGAGTGGTGTGTGAGGGTTAAGCAGTCAATGTCTAGTCAGCACGTGCAATTATTAAACCCCTCTGGTTATTTTTATTCTCCAAATAAAACAAAAAAACAAACAAATAATAATACACTCCTCTACCAGCAATAGTAGGGAGTGTATACAAAAAAAGGGTTACAGTCCTGCACTTAAATAATAATCTACTCCACTACCAGCAATGCTAGGGAGAACACAAACAAGGATCACAGTCCCAGAAACAATAATAAACAAATTATAACTCCTGCGTGTTTGCGTCCAGTCATGCACGGCAAGATGCACTTTTCGCTCCAGTGCTGTACAAGTGTCCAGAGTGGTGAGCTTTGTGTGCGGTGATCAACAGCTGGCTCTGTGGCGGCGGCCTCCATGCTACTCGTACCCGGCAACAATAAGCAAAATGAAAAAAACAAAAACAAAAAAACAGAGCTCCGGCTTAGTCATCAATGTAAGGGGCTGTACTCACGTTAATACTGCCCAACTCGTCCTCGTCATCAGCTCGGCACCCCGGTCTATCCACTCGCCACGCACCCCACAGCTGATTGCAATGGATTTGTTTAGCAGCCCTGTTGTCACGTGACCTCCCCAAGATGGTCGGCTTTCGTTTTCTATCCCCCCCCCTCAATCCGACCTCTTCCTGGGAAATTGTACAACCAACCTTACACAGCGCCTTTTCAGATCCCTTCTCTTACTGTCACGAGAACATTTCTGTAACTTGTTCAGCAAGACGCTTAATTCATGAATTATCATTTGGTTTTGCTTCTGTATAATCCTGAAAATTCTAAACAGGTAGCATGATGGAAATAACACCATTTCTGATTTGAAAAAAGCATGTCATCTTTTTTTTATTATTCTACTGCAGTACAACCATGCCAGCAAAAGCTCTTTGTGTGAAAGAAAAATTATATTTTTAATTTACAGTAAATGTATCAGTTTAAATATATAGCTACACCCCCTTTCAAAATGTTCACCTTTTGTTGCCTTATAGCCTTTTTTTCATTCATCTACACATCCTACCCCACAACTTCCAAGTGAAAAAAAATATTCTAGAAATTTGTAGAAAAGTAATTAAAAATAATAACTGAAATAGCTTGGTTGGATAAGTGTCCACCCCCCTAGTAATAGCAATCCTAAATTAGCTCAGGTGTAGCCAATCGCCTTCAAAATCACACACCAAGTTAAGTGGCCTCCACCTGTGTTAAATTGTAGTGATGCACATGATTTCAGGATAAATTCAGCAGTTCCTGTAGGTTCCCTCTGCTGGGTAGTGCTTTTCAAAGCAAAGACTCAACCATGAGCACCAAGGCGCTTTCAAAAGAACTCTAGGACAGAGTTGTTGAAAGGCACAGATCAGGGGATGGGTAGAAAAAATATCAAAGGCCTTGAATATCCCTTGGATTATTAAGAAGTGGAAGGTGTATGGCACCACCAAGACCCTGCCTAGATCAGGCCGTCCCTCCAAACTGGATGACCGAGCAAGAAGGAGACTGATCAGAGAGGCTACCAAGAGGTCAATGGCAACTTTGCAAGAGCTACAGGCATTTATAGCCAAGACTGGTCAAAGTGTGCATGTGACAACAATAACCCCAGGAATTCCACAAATCTGGCCTGTATGGTAGAGTGGCAAGAAGGAAGCCATTACTCAGGAAAGCCCACCTTAAATCCCATTTGAAGTATGCAAAAAAAAAAAAAAGAAACACTCAGGAGATTCTGTAGCCATGTGGCAAAAAGTTTTGTGGTCTGACAAAACTAAAATGGAACTTTTTGGCCTAAATGCAAAGCGCTATGTTTGGCGCAAACCCAACACAGAGCATCACCCAAGGAACACCATCCCTACTGTTAAGCATGGTGGTGGCAGCATCATGTTATGGGGATGTTTCTCACTTGTCAGGATAGAAGGGAAAATGAATGGAGCAAAGTACAGAGAAGTCCTTGAGGAAAACCTGCTGCCCTCTGCAAGAAAGCTGAAACTGGGACGGAATTTAACCTTTCAGCATGACAACGACCCATAGCTCACAGCCAAAGCTACACTGGATTGGCTGCTGAGGAACAAAAAGGTAAATGTCCTTGAGTGGCCCAGTCAGAGCCCCGACCTAAATCCAATCGAAAATTTGTGGCATGACTTGAAGATTGCTGTCCATCAACGCTCCCCAAGGAACTTGACAGAGCTTGAACAGTTTTGTAAAGAAGAATGGTCAAATATTAACAAATCCAGGTGTGCAATGTTGGTAGAGACCTATCCCAACAGACTCACAGCTGTAATTGCTGCCAAAGGTGCTTCCACCAAATATTAACTCGGGGACGGAGACTTATCCAATTATGATCTTTCAGTTTTGTATTTTTTATATATAATTTTCTTCTCAATAAAAACTTTTTTCCCCCTTAACAGTGTGGAGTATGGTGTGTAAGTGGCACTATATATATATATATATATATATATATATATATATATATATATATATATATATATATTAGCTCAAAGAGCCAGCTGCCCAACGTTTCGATATGTTATACATATCTTTCTCAAGGGAGCCTGTGTTTGAATGTGTATGAAAACAGTACAGGTAATGTTTAGAAGCAAAGCAATGAGTACTTAGACAGAAGATTAATTCCACTGTAGATGTTGTTTATCTTAAAGAAAAAAGACAGCATTTAAACTGGAATTTGAGATCATTATAATAACATTCTAATTACTGCACTGTGTACTGCACTTTTTTATTTTATTTTTTTAACTGCAGTTTTTTATTATGTATGCTGTTAAAAAAAAAAAAAACTCAATTATCTGGGTCCTACTGTTCTACTGTGTGTATGTGTTCATTAAGTTAAGTGAACCCTTGTATAAGGAATTGTGTGTCACACAGTACAAGGTTTTTCTTCAAGCTTGCTCTAGTTGTTCTGCAAAATTTTCAGAGAAAGTGTGTATATTTTATCATGTTGACATGGGTTAATGTTGCAAGCAAGTGGAGTTGTGTTTGGTTTAGAAGGTGGTGCTATACAGATGATATAATATGTCATGTAACTAAGATTTAAACAGACATATTTTGCATTTTCAGTGCATTTAGACACAGGTTATTGCTAATATCATTGGCATCTTTGAATCTGCATTATCTATAGCTCACATAGAGGGAGCTAAAATATCAACCAGTTAAAGAGAAGCCCTTTCTTTTCCGAATGATGATGGTTTCATTATCAAACAGATAAAACTAATGGACACTCATGTTTTCCCAATGGAACCTCAAACCGTAATTACATGCATGCAATATAATTTAAAAGAAAAACAGAAGTAGTTTCTGTGCGTATAATAAATAGATACAGTATAGGATTAATTTGTAGACTGAAAGTAGGTCACACAGTGAACACAAGAATAATATATCAATTTAGAGCCTTACTCCGGTTTAAACAAATGCATTTGAGAAATTCATCTTTTACTAGGTTTTAATTAGGTATTGAAAGGCAATAGGATTATAATGTTCCTCACCCTGAGGATATAAGCAGCACTTTGTAAGATGTAGCTTTCCTGCAAGAACGCGAGACGTTCATCTTTCAAATGTGTTTTTCTTTTTCTTTTTTTTTTACATTATAATGAAAGCTCTTTACCTATAGACAATTTTCCATGATTATTTGTATTTTATTTTTTTTAATTTTATTTTTGTGGCTATAGTGAAAGTAAGCCAGCCCGAATAGTTTGTCATTCTGCACTTAAAAAATGACATTGCAATAGCTGCTTTACTGTACAGAACCGGTATATTAAGGAGTACCACTGCCAGAAAGCAATGCAACAGTACTGAAACAATTGAGAATAAATGTTATGCTTTTGTACGCACAGATCTTTCTTCCTGTGATCCTTTTTCGACCTGACCTGACATTGGTGAGCCCAACATTTCCTGTGAATGAGACTGTGATTAAAAGAATCTGTCTTTTTTATTTCACAGTGGGACGGTGTTCTCCCAGAGTCTGCGGACCCTCCAAAAGGGATCCAGATGTTGTGGCACCCTTCAATAGTCAAACCCTACCTCACTCTTTTGTCAGAGTGCTCCAATCCTGACACATTGGAAGGGGCAGCAGGAGCTTTACAGAATCTGGCAGCAGGAAGCTGGAAGGTAAGAAAATCATCACCACATCTTTCTACTTGTGTGCTAGCTATTTGGATTGATGATGCATACAAAAATTGTATGATTTGGCCCCATATCGGGGTGTGTGATGGCCTGCATTTGGTCTACTGGCTGAGCAATTCCACCACTACACCTCCTTTAGAAAGGCAAGGTCATTTTAAATTATACTTACCAAAAACTACACACGTATAAAATGGTTGCTGCATTCCACTCTGTAGTCTGCATTTTTATGGTTGCTCAGTGGTGCAGTTGTACAGTGTTTGATGTTTATAAAGCACACTGAGATTCTACATATGTAGACAAAAGTACTATCTGAAAGTTCCATTCTGTTGTGTTGTTGCCTTTAACTCAGCAATGTCATTATAAACACAGGAATGCTGGAAATATGAAATTTAAACCTTCTGATTGGAAAATCTAAAAAGTTATAATGGATTCTGTGTCTCTAGACTTGATTTTAGCCCTTTGATTACTTTTTGACAACCAATCCATGTTCCAGTTGCCCATTAAGAGGTTTCATGGTGACCAAAATACTACAACAAATAAAAAACAACATTATTATTCATCCTTATTGAACATTTCATTCACAAACACAAACATCAAGATATACAAAAACAAACACAGCACAGTTAAGAAAATAGCAGTCAACATGCATACAATTTGTTTATATATAAGACCACTTTACTGTTCTTTTACTGCTTTGACTATGCTGTAGGTTTTGTTTGTGCTTGATCTGTATTCTTTTTGATCTGTGGACAATTTTTCATGTGAAAACCATCAGAGACTATCAGATTAGGTTGCTGAAATATTGATGTGTTTGATTCTTAAATCATATGAAATTATATGTCAAAAGAAATATATGCAGCAGTTGGTATATACATGTGAAATTCTCTTTTTTAGTCAAAATATATTTTGTCATCTGGGCTACCTGTCACCAGCAACAGATGCCCTAAATTGGCTTATTGGCATCTTGCATGACATACAGAAAACACATTAATCACATTCCTGTGTCAGAAGGGTCCATTTCACGTCTGTGAGTTGATACAATAGAGAGGTTAGCTGGATTTCGAAAGCAAAAGACTGCATTCTCTTCAGCTCCTAAAAATGTATAATGCTCGAAAAGACCTTCTGAAGATCGATAGACCTCCTGGCCTCCCCGACCGAAAGGCCAAAATGTGATAGCTTTGAAGTCAGATTATTGAATGAATTACCCAGTCAAGGCTTTAAGATGTATGATACACTGTATGTGGTAAATATAAAAGGGGTTATGTTGATGCGACAGTAATATAAAATAGTTATCTGTCATCTATCAATCTGCCTGCTGATGTTGGAAACCCATTTCATATACTAAAGCAGTCATTGCTTCTCCCTTTCTAAATTGCATTTGTGTTTATCTATATGCATGTCTATCTATCAATATTTCTTTTGATATATTTATAAATTGGCATGTGTGTGCATGTAGGAATTTCCATTTGCTATTTCCAAGATTGATACCCTGTTACAAGCATAATTAGTTCATACATTTCCATCCAGGAAAAGGGACATTTTAGTAACAAATAAAATAAATGAATCTTTTTTTTTTTTACTTAAAATAGTTATAATTCTTGCAGAAATGAACAGATCACACACATTTAAGCCAAGTTAATATTACTCATTAACTAGTAAATAGATAATATAGGTTATGGTGCTGTGTGGTACAAGCTGGTATATAAGCCTTCTGACAGGGCAGAGCAGCCACCCATGAGTTGTTTCAAAGTTGTACTCAGTACCACTTTGATATATATTTTTTAAATATATATTATACTTTTAGAAGTAAATGCAGCTTTTTAAAAATGTATTTGATATTTCACATTAGAATGTTAATGGACGGTGTCTCCCGCTGTTCGGTCTCATACTGAAAGACTGGAGTTCTGTGAAGCACTTCGGGTAAATCAAAGATTTCCTTACGGTTATAGCTTGTTTTTCTTGAATTAAATTGAATTATGGTGATACAAGCTATCTGATAGTAACCATTATATTTGAAAACAAGTCCTTGCCGGCTTTACTTCCTAACCCCAGTGCAAAGATCAATACAACGCGTCCTGTGGTTCCCCAGCCAAGATCGGCACCTTAAATTCAAACCAAATGACTCACCCTGCATTCTAAACAGCAGTGCTTTTACAAGATGAGCTTAAGTATTTTTAACAGTGTATGAAAGAATTCTAACCATAATAATAATAATAATAATAATAATAATAATAATAATAATAATAATAATAATTTATGATCTAACTTGACTTGTAACTAATTTTAATGTAATAATATATGGCTGATTTATATATATACATTTTGGATTCCATTGCCAATCAGCCGACCATTATTTCTCTGGAGATGAACAGATGTATAGAAATATTTATGTCTTTGATTTCACAGTTGCCTGTGCTGACATGTCCTTCAATAAAATTAAAAAAAGCCTGAATTGTCTCACATTTTAAGTGTAGAGATTTCAACCTTCGTTTTTGTGTGTGTGTGTGTGTGTAAGTGATTGCAGGATAAAAGTCTGGCCTTGATTTACACATTGTTCTGTGTCCTCAATAGGCAGCCATCACTATTGCCATAGTAATTGATGCTGCTTTGAACAGCACCTTCGCTGTAAATTAATTTTGCAAAAACAAATTATTGTAACATCAGAAGCATGTGTGAATTATAAAAAAAAATAACTATACCTTTATCCACCTTGTAACAGGGGGTTTTAGTACCTGCTGCTTTTGTTATGGGTGTCTGCTGAATGATGAGAGAGAGAGAGCGATGTAGTTGACAACGCCACTCAGGTGTCCCAGTTTTATTCAAACAAACACAAAATTGCAGTGACAGGTGGCCGCCACTAGCAATGATAGCCCTAGTGTAGGAAGACATAGACAGGCACTGTGTAATGAAAATAATAACTCCAAAAATGCAAAACAAAACACTGTGGGGAAAACAGCTAAAACAAAAGCTTTCCAAACACTGGCTTAGTGCTGCTCCCACTAAAAGGGAAGTCCCGCCCCGGAACCTACTCTCTGACACACTAAAATAAACTAAAATAACTTAATCCCTACACAGTTCACCCACCCTGGTTCTCCACACAGTTGTGAGGCTGCACGCTTGCTGGAACTAGAACAAACAAAAAAAAAAAATTGGCTTTCCATGTGACTGGGCTTAATTGATCATCAATTAGTCAATTAAGCTCCAGCCACATTCCGCACATGGATTTGGCAGAGTAAGTTTAACCCCATCCCTGCCAAACTTAAATTCAAAACTTTTCAACTTTATTTACATAAACAAAAACTCACCATATCTAGTACACACTTAATTTCAATATTTTAAAACTTTACATATACACCACAAATACATTATTTACACGTCCAGGGCCACCTCTTCCTGTTTCTGTCTATTAGTTTTATGTTCATTCATAATAATGAGCCTACACATTGCCATCACCGTGTATTTTATCCATTTAAGGTTTCACAAAACAACCTGAACAAATGGAAACCTGAAAAGCAGTTGGGTGGCAAATATTTAAGTGGGTAAATACCTTGGACTGGCATTCTGTTAGTGCCAGCTAACTGTAGCTGTATTTACTGATCCTTTAAGTTCTAAATTAAAACTGCTACAACATAAGTTCACAAAACACAAATATGTACTGTTGAATGTCTTTTAAAATAATGTTAAATAAAAAAATCATGTTAGCAACAGAAAAATTGACTGTTGTCGTAACTTTGTAATACAATAACATTTTCAATTCACCTGATTTTTAGGAGGGTTTACAATAAACAATTTGTCCTGAATTGGGTGTCATTTTATCTGATGTGAGGTGGGTCTAATAGTTTGGGACTATTCTATAACATATTGGGACATATGGTATAGTAAAATAAATATCAAATCTAACTGTCAACCATATAGCAAAGCAGATAGCTTTCATAGTACATTCTCGTTAAAAATAACTTGGGTACCCTTTTGTAGCGATTTTAGTTTAATGGAGTGCTGCGTGCTGCTTTAGCCTGTATTTAGTGCATACCACCTTTCTTTGAAGTGCTAATGTATAGCTACATTGTACGCCTCCACAATGCTTACCCTGTCATGTTTCTCATAACCTCTAACCGTTTTTTCTTCTTCATGTTTTCTTTTTCACAGTGGTCTGTGTATATCAGAGCAGCGGTCCGAAAGGAGAAAGGTCTGCCTATCCTGGTAGAGTTGCTACGAATAGACAATGATCGGGTGGTGTGTGCAGTTGCTACAGCTCTAAGAAATATGGCCTTAGATGTGCGAAATAAAGAACTTATAGGTATGTGGTCTTTATACTCTGCTTCCAAGTATTCTAGACATATTATCATTCCCTTGCTAAAACATTTGATATAAAGGCATATGGGAGGGAAGGGGGTGTTTTTCTAAGACACACATTGAAATGCATAGATTTTCAACCCAATAATATTCATAGACAGTACAGTTTTTCTTATCTGTTCCTGCAGCCTAAAGTACTTATCCCATATCTTTTACTTTGTATGGAGGTAGTAATGGCTGTGTTTGGTCTTCCCAATCTCTCTAAATAACAGCAGTTAAAAATGATTTACCCTTTTGTAAATCAGAGCCAATGTTTAAAATCTGAAGTCTGTTTGGTATTTACCACATTTACTATTTACCCTATCATGGGCAAATACCTAATTTTCCATACACTCAGGAACAATATTGCAGCCCAACATATTAGTATCTTCCATTTGATTCAGTTTGTGATTGTATTACTTTTATAAAATAATTGAAAGTACACATCCACTTAGTTTTTCCCAGGATCATTACTGTCGAGATCGCTGTCGTTTTGTCAAGATCACGAGATAAATTAAATTATCTCAGGAAAACAGTTTTTCTCAAGATCCTGTGATAAATTATCTGGTGATCACGAGATAACAGAATGGTAATACTGATATCCTGAGGTAAATTATCTTGTGATCTCCACATAACGAAGATTTTTTTTTCCCATGGCCTCAACATGGGGATTCTAAAATATTCATTTTTTGTTTCATATACATTTTTACCAAACTGCAGGTGTCTGCAGATGGATACTGTTAAAAGGTGCATTTATAAATCTATATCACTTGCATAACCTGCAGGTCTTCTTATATAGTGTTACAAGACATTTACACATTTCTAAACAGAGGTTGAAAATGGAAATTATGTTTTACTAAGGAAATCATTTTATGTATATGTGGCAAAGTGACTTGCAGTGTACAGGTGCAGGAGTGATGCGTTGTTTAAATGAAAGGCAGACAATGGTAATCCAAGTGCTACAGGTTTTATTTTTAATCCAGGTCTGGTGACCGTAAATAATATTTCCCAGGCAATACCCAGCAATGGGTATTGGCACTGTTCAAAACAAGGGAATTGCAGTTCCAAAATAATAAACACAGTCCCGTTCCAAACACGATACACAAACACGTTCACCAGTCCTTGGTGTGTGCTGTAGTGCTTGTGGTGCGATTACAATTATTTATTGTGACACAGGTGGAGTGCTGTCTGGGTTCGTGCTGGCCTCTGGCGACAGCTCCGGATGTGTTAGCCGTCTACTAATAACAATAACAACAACAATTAGTGACAAAACAAACAAACACTCACGATACGCTTTTCAACCCTCAGGTCCTTCCGGCTTCTTTCTCATTAACCAAAACGAAGGAAGAGAATACGTCGCTTTTTCCCCTTTTTGTACCGTCACTCATGACCCCTTGGTAAACAATTGTAGCCGCTCCTCCAATCTGCGGCTGCCACATCGTTTCCCTTCCGGGTCGATGCATTAGTTTCACCGAAGCTCCGCCCCCTTTCTAGATGACCGACTTCCTTTTAACCCTGGGAATAAATTGTCAGGCCAAACAGTCCAGGGTATTCTGTTCCCGTTACTTAATTCCCTCACAGGTCGGGAGGGAGATTTACCACCAACAATCATTGTCTTTCTGTCACAGTATATAAAAGTATTCCACCATGTTTTTATATACTTTTTGGATAGATGACCCCTTATGTTCCCAGCTGTTCTCTGAGGTCACAATAGGCTGATCAGTATTAATCTGAGAAATGCTAGCAGCATACTTGAATCCTTTAAGTCTACTTTGAAGATGTATCTGTTTGAGTGTTCCTTTCCACGAGATCGGAATACTGCCAAGGATATTAAATACTTTTGTATTGGGTGAATCACTGTGAACTCAACAAGCTTATGTAAATGTGGGTTGTAAAACATTTTATAAGTCTTTTTGGCCAGAAAAAAATTACATTTCTTTCAAAATGACATGTGCTTCTTTAGTTTACAGTAATTTTCCCCTACTTGAATATACACTCTATCCACAGAAGATTTGAAAACATCTAAAGATTGTACTGTTGTTGCATATACGGTCCATAGAGTCTTATTGTACAGGTGATACAGAAATTATATTAGAGTTCACATACATTACCACAAAAGAATTTGAATGTTTAAATAATTTAGAAGTATTTCTACATCCTTCTCTAGAAAATAGACTGTATTAAAGAAATACAAATGTTTATGCATACCATTGGCACACACATCTATAAGAAACTATGAACTTCAAAGTCTGTGTGAATAGCGACTTAGCTCTTTTAAAACCCAGACACTATAACAGACTATTGATCTTTTTCTATTAAAATCTAGTGAGCCGTTGTATCACCATGGTAACTGCTTCACTTGTTTCTGGCAGCTCCAACAGAGCTAAACATGAGGGTAGCCAGCAGGAAACTATTTCTCAGGGATATGGAATTTACTCAGCATGAACTGTTTTCCAGTTATTTTACTGATCAGTACTCAATGCTGTAAAAAAACAAGTATAGACTATGTTTGGAACAGTCTCTTTAAAACATTGTGTTCCTAAACAGTTAAAACGAGTATATCCTTAATAGCAGACACCCTTACCCAGGGCAACTTAAAGTTGTATATAAAAAATACATATCAAGAATTACAGTACAATTAAGATCAAGATACAAAATACAATGACTTCAGTGCTTTTACTGAGCGCCCTTCTTTCTATTTGATTTATGTAACACTGTCAAGTTGTTATGGCCTGTATACAATGGATTTGTATTGCAGCGTGCTATCTAACTGTAACTGATTATACTTCTGCAATGCAGCAACATGGGCTCTAATGTGTTTTAATTGCAGATGCCTCTTTTAAGTATATTGAATTCAAAGAGAAGACATTTTAATTTTTGAACTGAATAAATGGCAAAAAGTATTGTGTAGTTTACATTAAGCTTACAGTATGTAAGTTATGATAATTCAGGAAATAACCCTTTGTTTAAGAAGAATATTTTTGTTTGCACATGCCATTAAATGCTGTGATGTGTTAGGGAAGCGTCATCATTTAACCAGTAGCTAAATTAAATGTAATTTAACTGCTTTTGATGACAGAAGCACCAGGGCTAATAAGATTTGCTTTACATTTCTTATACCTAATTCTATCACTTCACAGAATAATTACCCATAAAGTATTAATTAGGCAAACCATGGGATTGAAATTCAGTTAGTTCGGTTGCATTTTAATTCAGAACTCTTTTATTTTCTGTCTGATTTCACTGATAACTTATCCTCATCTTACAGGAACTTCAAAGCCAAATGAAATGATTAAAAAAGGCAAAGTGCCCTTTTTGTGTGCTTCAGATGAATCAGAATTGATCTGAGATTAACATTCTGTAGCTCATTATTTCCACATCCTCAAATAACTCTAGTTTAAATTTTTTTTGTATAGAATACGACTACTACATACTTAGCTCAATTAACACTTAACATGCTAAATATGTGCTTTTGTGTCACATGGTGTGTTTGAAAATAGAACATTTACCCATTGTAATATAACAATATGCTGGATTTGCTGGATTGCAACACCATAATAGTGCCACCACTGAAGAGCATTTTGGTATACCACTCTCATTTGCTCAACAACAAATACATATGGCTATACATATGGCTCTCTGCATGGAAAATACCTCACTTAACTGAGCATTGATGCCTTCACCAGTAGAGGTGCAGTATATGTGACTGTGTTACTGAAGACAGATATTACTAACCCTGTGGCATTTTTAAGTTCCATCACTGTCAAGCTCTGCTGTACTTGACAGTTAGGGGTGTTTCTCTTCAGGGGCACTGAGATCTCAAACTCACAGCAATGATCTTTCTTCCCCTTTGAATTTTGTGTGCTTGTAGTCTTCAGGAATTACTGTACAGTGTATTCCAGGAAATACAAATGCTTCTAGTAAACAGCATTGGCTGAAGGATGTATAGAGGATACAGCATGATATAAGTGTAATTCACATAATAAACATATTGAGCAGTTCAGCTGTTTATTCTTTTCATTTTATACCACAGATGTATTCCTGTATACAGCATAGGTGGGCCATTGTGACAGGCTGGCTTTAGTGAAGACCAGAAATGAACATACAGCACTGCGAGTGAAAATAATGAATGAAAGCGCTGTTGCGCGGTTTATTAAGTACGGCAAAATAAAAGGTTTGAACAAACACAAAACACTTTGTAAAATAAAAAACTTGTGCTCATTACCCACATTATATCCCGTGTACCAACTACAATACACCAACATTAACACACGCAACATACAAAATAAAACACAAAAATACACTCAGGGGCGGGGCACATTGCCACAGCAATGCAGATAATTCTGGTAGCCATGGTGATTTTTTGTGAAAAATAAAGTCTTTAAAACTACTGAAGTTTAAAACTTGTGATCTCTCATCACTGAGGCGCATATACAGGTGACTACCTCATAAACGAGGTAGATGCGTGATATAGTCCAAGTACCAATGTTAGATTTAGCTAATGTCTTTATTAAAGTATAAGAAGCAATTCCATGTAAAATAAATAAATAAATGAAAATAAAAACTTGAGAAGATTTTTGTTGATTTAAAGATAGAATTCACTTTTGGGGGCTCCCGAGTGGCGCATCCGGTAAAGGCGCCCTGCGTGGAGTGCAGGATGCGCTCTATAGCCTGGACGTCGCTGGTTTGAGTCCATGTTATTCCACAGCTGACCGTGGACAGGAGCTCCCAGGGGGCGGCGCACAATTGGCCGAGCGTCGCCTGGGGGGAGGGAGGGTTAGGTTGGCCGGGGTGTCCTCGGCTCGCCGCGCACCAGCGACCCCTGTAGTCCGGCCAGGTGCCTGCAGGCTTGCATGTAAGCTGTCCGAGAGCTGCGTTGTTCTCCGACGCTGTAGCTCTTGGGTGGTGAGTCCGCAGTGTAAAAAAAAGCGGTCGGCTGATGGCACACGCTTCGGAGGACAGTGTGTGTTCGTCTTTTCCCTCCCGAGTCAGCGCAGGGGTGGTAGCAGTGAGCTGAGCTTAAAAAAATAATTGGCCATTCTAAATTGGGAGAAAATAATAAAAATAATTGGCAACGACTAAATTTATATAAAAAAATAATAATTCACTTTTGGTCAAGTTGACCAGTACAAAATGTATGAGAGGCTAAAGTGAGTCGAATTGTGGATGTTCTACTGAGCTCATCCATAGTCACTGTTTCAATGCCATTTTTTTAATGATGTTTCTTGCAACACGCCAGTTTGTTAATGTTCTGTAGTATTTATGGCCCAGATCAAAAGTTTTGTTTTCTAAATTAGGAAACACATGTAAAAGAAAAACCTGGAGATTATAATATCATTTCCGTGGTCCATCTGGGCTTTTACTCTGTAATTCCCATTCTTTTAATGCAGTGGTGCACAACTTTTTTGTTTGCTGGGCCAGATTGAAAACTTAACTCACTTTTGAGGGCCACTAATGCAGTAATGTGTTTTTTTTATTTTTAGAATGACTCTATTCAGAATCAGTCAAAGATGGTTTTGTTGTATAACACAGGAGATCAAAATATGAATGTTTGTTAAAGGGTTAATTTATTTTAAGCTTTCTACAAAAACAACATACAATTATTCATGGTATTTTTTATGTAATACAACATTGTGGAATTATAGTTTCATTTCAGAGAACCTGTGGGTGTTTGACAGCAGCATGTATAAATAGCTTGACTAAACAAAGCAAGGCGTTACTTATTATAGTTGGATGCTCTGTTAATGGGACATGTTGCACTGCTTCTGGATTACCACTTTAGGAATGTCAGGCTTTATTTTTGATGTTGCCATTCACATAACAGCTTGAAGATTATTGTCAGAAATCCGATTGTGCTGTTTCGATTTATTGAGACCAAGTATTGAAAAGGCATGCTCACAAAGGAAAGTGCTTCCAAACAGACTAGCGAACGTCAGGGCCCTCTGTCGCATTTTTGGAAATTTCTCAGAATCCATGCAATTGTATAAATTGAAGAGATTTCCTTCAGGTCGATTAAGTTCAAGTTGAATACTTGATTCCGCAGCTTGTGGATAAGATGAAAATGGGTCAGCAAACAACTTCAGTTTGTCTTTATCCCTCCGAAAGTCTGAGAATCGCTGTTGAAATGAACGCTGAAGCTTCTCCACAACTTCAAAATAGGGCACAGAGTCACAGTTATGATCAGAAAACATCTGCTGGCAGGTGGGAAAGTGAGAGAGGCCACCTTGTTTCATTTGCATATGGAATAGCTACAGTTTAGTTTCAAATGTGATTTGGTTGGTGAGGTCAGAAAGAAGTTGTTCCTTTCCTTGAAGCCGGAAATTCACATTGTTAAGATGGGCAGTAAGGTCGGTAAGGAAAGCGAGATCACAGAACCACTTTACATCATCCAGTGGGGTTACAGGTCTTTCTTTCTCTGTCAGAAAAAGCTTTGATCTCCGCCAGCAGCGCCACAAACCTTTTCAAAACATTACCTCTGCTGAGCCACCGGACTGCGGTATGATAAAGCAGATCACCATAATCAGCTTCAATTTCACCTCAAAAAAATTTGAAAGTGACGGTGGATGAGTCTGCGAGATTTTATCAAGTTCACTGTGGAGACCACAAAATGCATCACATGCTCAAAGCCAAGATCTTTTGCACACAGATTTTGCTGGTGAATGATACAGTGATACTGGAGGATCTGTTCCTCCCGATCACCCAGATGTTGCTTGAGATGTGCGATCATTCTATTTCTCTCACCGGTCATCAAAGGTGCACCATCTGTTGCAATGCCTGCCAGTTTTGCCCATTCGAAACCCAAACTCTCAAGCTTATCTCAGAGACTGTTAAACAGATCAATACCCGTGTTTCGCCCACGAAGTGATGCCAATCCAAAAAATTCTTCATAAACCTCAAACTCATTTGTCAAACCACACACAACTACTGCCATCTGAGCTGTGTCTGAATGAACAGTTGTCTCGACCACTGCCACAAAGTACACAAAATTTTTTGCCACATTATTCAATTGACACAAAACGTCTTCTCCCAGTTCTGACACCCGCCGCTGCAGTCATACGATTCAAACTGACATGTTGAAAGTTCAGAGCTTCAGCAGGACAGTTCTTTCACAAAATCCCCATCAGTAAATGGTCGAGATGTCTTAGCAATTAATGAAGCTATTTCATAGCTTACCTCTGTGGCACTTTGTTTCTTTCTGCGCCTTTCGGAAGACATCTTGCTGGGCAGACAGCTGTCGATATGCAATTTTCTGATTTCGCAGTTCTCCCGTGTACTCATTAAAACTTGAATGCTTTGTGTTGTAATGCCTCGTTAAATTCCTTTGGCACTGCAACAGTTCCCTTACAAATTAAACAGATATGTAATCCTCGGGCTTCCACAAAGCAGTATTTTTCGGTCCAAGTTTTGGTGAATTCCCTATGTTCATTATCAATTTTTCGCTTTTTTATTTCAGCCATAACTCATACAAATGAAATATGCAACGATATTTAAATGAAACGTACTAACAGTCAACTTTAACACTAAAGCCTGGCTTACACTGCACGATTTTTGCTGATCGCCAACGAGCTGAGGAGTCGGCGACTAATTTCTTAAAATCTGGGACAAAATGAGGTTGTCGGGGACAAAATTGTCTGTAAGTGTGAGAGGGTCTACGATGCCCCGATAGTGGCTTCTGCGATCTCCTGACGCTCTTACGACATCCCGACAAATTTCTAACGTGTCTGTGACGGATGCGAGTGGTGTATTGAATAAATAAACAGTCCCAAAACAGTATTTCTCCCAAAACGACTGTGTTTATTGAAATAAACCTCCCCTTTACCAGCAATGGTATTTGGGAGGAACACAGCTGGCTGACACACAAAACAAAAATACAAAACCCAAACAGAAAGTGTCCACAATGAAATCCCGAGTGTCCTGTGCATGAGAGTGCTCTGCAATCCACACGGGGTGTGCTGATGTTGGTGAAGGGAAGGTAGTGCTCTGTGATATGGAACTTGCTTTGTGGCTGCAGTCCCACGCTCCTACTCCGCCTCTGAAAACACACAACAAACAACATGTAATCCAAAAAACACAACGCTCCGGCTGGTGGCTCAGTTTCTCAGCGCAAGCGGAGGTACTGACGTAGCTGCTTCCCCTTTGTGCCCAGCAAACTCCTCCCTGCAGTCAACGCGTCGCCATCATTTCTCCAATAGAGGGCTGCCCCGCAGCTGACTGCAATGGAATCGTCCTGAGTACTTGCAGCTACGCGCCCCTCCTAATATGGTCACCTTCCGGTTTCCACCTACCACCGAGGTGGCGGATCTAGGAGGCAGCTTACCTTTCCCCTTACACAGCGCCCTTTCTAATTGGGAGGGAGGTTTACAGCATCGATCCTTTCTCTCTCTATCACAGTGTCAAAAAACTTTAGTCCACGACAAAGCAATTTGTGAAATGTGTGAGGGGCTACGGGCCGATTTATTGACGAATCCTGCCAGTAGCCAATAGGACAAGCTAGCAACAGTGGCGACGAAGAGAAAGGTTGTGCCCCGCAAGGTGTGGAGAAATTGAGGAAAGGATGGTGGAGATGTGGCAGGAACACCCGTGTCTCTTTGACATAAGTGACATTTCCTATCATGATCGCTCATTGAAGGAACAAAGATGGAGGGAAATTGCTTTACAACTTCAGGTACCTGGTAAGTAAATAATTGTTATAACTTATTAACTCTGAAGCAGATACTGTGTGTGGTAGTGTGTGCTCTCATGGCAATCAATTTCTACAGTCGCTCGTATTCGATATCCCTTTCAAACCGCTACTGTATGCTTGTATTGCTCATTTAATCAAAATACAAGGAGGAGGGGTGCGCGTCTGTGTGTGTGAGAAATAGAGAGAATGTAGATTACGTTGTTGCATATTTAAACCTATGACAAACTTGTAGTAGCCTACTATTAAAGTTGTATTCTAGTCTGTTCAAAAGCGCAACACTCGCTCGTAGTACAAAATATTTATTAGTTTGGCATTTGCCCGGACTGCCCTATGGCCAGTCCGGGCCTGAATGTAAAAGTCAAACTTCCGGCATGAACCAATCACAATGGGGAGTTCTCCGTTTAGCCCCTGCCTCCATTGCTAAGGAAGAGGCAGGTGTGTATATTTGAACAGAGAAAGGAAGTAGATGTGTTTATCGGTGTTATTATGAATAAACGCGCTGTTCTGTAAAATTGTTAAATACAATTATTTTGTGGAAAATTATACATATATATATATAAAAAAAAAAGTATTGCGGGCCACAGAATGCCTCTGTGCGGGATGGTGTCCACCACTGGTTTAATGGTTCAGGCTTTGATTTCCTGTCAAAGAAAGTAATTGATATAGATATTAGTGGGCAGTAATTCAGCTGACACATTATTACATTGCCCACAGAAAAAAGCAAGCCATTTGGAATGTATTGTAATTCCTAACCAATTGTTCTTGCTTTTTCAAAAGAACATATTCTATATAACAAAGGGCACTCTTGAAATAGCTTCAAGGCAGCAATTTACTCATCATGATTTATAATTCTTTTAATCTTTACTTTTATGAAGTAATGAAGTAAAGATTAAAAGAGAGAGGAGGCCATATGGCCCATCAGTGCTCGCCCAGTTCCTAGTAGCTCCTAGTTTATCTGTAAAGTAGTTATATAATATAACTTGTATTTGGATATAGAAAAAAATGATCTTATGATTCAACAAATAGGCTTCCATTTTCAATGGTTAAAACATATTTTTTACACTATACTACTCACTACTAAATCATACATTGCAAAATCTGTCAATTATTTATTATCTATACTTTTTCACTCTGGTTTCAGTTGGCCTCTCATCTTTGAGATGTTCTGTATTTGATTAGGAGCTTAAAGATGAACTCTGTCAATCGTTGCTGTTATGTATGTTTTTTAAACAACTTCAGAGAACAAGACAAGTGTACCAGTTAAAAATAGGCAATAAACAACTTTGCTGCAGGAAGGAGCAGTTAATTTATTGTTCAGGACAGTATTTTTTTCCTGCCTAAAAAGTTGCCCTTGGTTCAAAATACCAGTAGGGCCACATCTTAAATGCAGTGACAACTTTGTTTTACCCTTTTCTGTTTTATGATATTATTCAACCTTTTGTACCTTTTCAGTGAAATAAATGTGTTTTTTTCTGTGCTGTAGTGAGTTAAAAGCATCCACTGCTAAATGACTACTATATATTATAATATTTTCTTTTCCAAATGAAGCACGAAAATATTATGATATACTGTACAGTTAGTTTCCCCCTTATGTAGTGAAAATGTGCATTGGCACAGATTCAAATCTTCATGCTGACAATAGAAAATCTATTTTGTGTTCATTTAGTTGCAAGGACCCAGCACTTTCCCAAAATCAAATTAAAATTATTTATCCTTTATCAACATCAGCAGTAACATCTTGCAATACTAGGTTGGTAAGCAAGCTAATGTAATTACACGATATTCAGAATGCTTGGCACAACTGCAAGGTTTTTTTTTTTTTTTCATGGCACAGCTATGAAAATTTTAAAGACAGGAGGAGTGCTGTGGAGCTGTAGAAGGGCATAGCCCATATAAAAATACTATATTGCTGACCATCATTGTATGCTTTCATAGTGATAGTTGAAAACTAGGTCACACTTTATTTTAAGGGGCATGTGGCCAGGCACAAGCCCTGCTGCTGTAAATAGTGTGTGTGTGGCAATGCAAGGTTGGCAGGGATGGGGTTAAATATGTCCCTGCCAGCAATGACAGGTGTGGTCATTCCCCAATTAGGTAATTGGTGCTAATTGGAGTGGAGTGGAGTGGAGTGGAGTGGGGTGATTTTTGTAGAGAGTTTCAATGTGGTAGGAAGGCTAATGCCCAACCTACACGTAGTTACTGTATGCTTTTGTTTAAACCTTTTATTTTGGCCCTTGTGACGTGTTTATTTTGTTCCTGTTTTTGTGTTTGGTTTTGTTAAATAAACGTGCGTATACGTGCTTAAACTGCAGCTTTCTGTCTCTGGGTCTCTTCATAGGGCACTTTTTAGTTTATTCACTGATACAGGCCAACAAGTATTTAAAAAGGTTAATTTTTGTTTATGGTTAATGAGATTTATTTTATTATCTGCATTTTTGTATTACATTTCTTACCTGTTTCATATGCCATTATTTGTATCCCTTATTATTCTCTAATGCTGTCTTTGCTTAGATCATTATTTACCTTGCTTGCAACTATAACTACAGTATTTTAGTAAAAAAAAAAAAAAAAAGCCTTTTTCAACCACTGTGTCAGCCTCTAAAAGCTCATTGGTTTGGTGAGGTGGTTTGAAAATGATCACCAAGGATGTATAGCTGCAATTTCTGCCCCCTCCGAAAATGTGGTTTTGTATAGATTTCACAAACTCAATAGTTGCCACTGTTGCAGATGGGGTTAGGATTATAATACAGTCAGTTTCAGAACCATATTGGTCATTCCTAAACCACCGCACTGTAGTTGAAATGGGATGCTAGGCAGTGGGTCTGGTTAATAATTATTTAACCTGATGGAGAAGACACATATTGTAGGTTTGCTATTCTCTTGAGTCAGCATAATCTGCTCTTCAGTCAGCATGACCGTTTGAAGACAGCACACCTACCATCTCTGAACATGATAAAACAATGCTGGCCATTACTTGATTTTCAAAAATGACAGTTCTACAGTCAGGAATGTTCAGAGCTTTTTATTTATTATTTTTTAAAATATTGTTTAAGATACAGATATAACTCCTTAGCCCTGCTTCCAGTGGCAGTTGACCTCCAGGTGACATCCTTCCTCACTTAATAATTCTTGTCAGCTCCTCTAAGATAAGCCATCATTAGCTCTTTGAGAGCTCTCCTCCCAGATAAATTAACATGCATGGAAGTGGTGGTGGGGGGGTCTTCAGGGAGGATTCAGCATTGGTGATTGTTAGCTTGCAGTTTATTAAATCATTTCCACAGAGAATGAGGATAGGATTTTAAACAGGGCTACAAAAGTGAGGTATTTTGTAATAATTAGCTTTATTATAATACTCTAAGAAGATGTTCAAAGATGTAGACCATTTAGAATTGCAGACTTTTAATTATTTATTTGAAATACTATAAATACGTGTACCATATATATATATATATATATATATATATATATATATATATATATATATATATATATATATATATATATATATACATTCATAACCAATTTTACAGTGCGTCCACAAGATGGTGAGGGATACCAACCTAATTCTCTCAGGCATAGGCATGTACTGTATTTTCAGAAATTGTACTTTACATAAGTGCCATTGCATTTCGAGATTGTGTACTGTATGTGTTTAATTTACACATACATATGTTCACATACTTTAAGTTAACATAAAGTCATTGTTTCCTAGGTAATCACATCTGAAAAAAACATGCCCCTAAATCAATATTCATTTCTGTGTGCCCAAACAAAGACTATATATTCACAAACACTCCCCAAATTTGAAAAAGAACATTAGAACATTTCCGAGATAGGAGGCCATTCAGCCTATTAATGCTCGTCAAGTTCCTGGTAGTTGATTGATCTCAACTGTCATCTTGGGACATAAAGGATCCCAAAGATTCAGCATCAACAACATAGCTAGGTAATCCAATCTAATTTCCAACTGTGTTCTCTGGTCCTGTTTTCTGTGCTGTGCTTAAAGTATTGGTTAGGGTTAACTTAGTCAACTCATTTTAGGATTGTAAAGACTTCAGTCAAGTATCCCCTAATTCTTCTTTGTTCTAGGCTAAATAAACATTGCATATGTACCTGCACACCTTTATTTCAATACCATAACACTCATAGATCTTTAACCCATTAAGATTGACTATTTAATGAAAAGGGCAGTAATGTCTAATGGGATTTCCACATGAACAGGACAGATAGCCTTGATGGGTAAGATATCTTACATGCTTGCTTGTTAGTCTTGCTTCAAGGCTGTGATATTTATGTTTTCCGTGAATGCTCTTCACCCACGGTTGCATGTGGCCTTGAGTATCTATCAGCGACTAAATCTCCTCCTGAACCCGGGTCTCTTCTGATGATTGAATTGTTGCATTGTCAGACGCGGCTGGTGTATAGAGGGCATTGGGGCACCGCCCCACCAGTTTTAATTCAATAAATAATGCTTTAAGTAATTTATTATTTTGTCCTGACCATGGACAGCAGCAGAGGTCACTGTATCGTTACCTATTTTATATAATATTGTTACGGGATCGCTGCTGCTGCCACCGCATATGAGCATTGGGGCGGCTTCCCCTGCTGCCCCTGTAGCACATGCGCAGCAGCAATTTCCTCACCGTTTTAAGGCAAAGGTACTCAATGTTCACTGCTCTGTGGGGCGAGTCCACTGCTGCCCCTGTAGCACATGCGCAGCAGTGGTTTCTGAGCTCTGTATTGAACAACAATGCTCACATGTTCAGTGCCTAGTGGGGCGTGTTATCACTCGTCCAAGCGCAATGGGTGCGTTCACGCCACGCAGACTTTCGCCATTCTGCGCAGATTCTGCACAGAATCGGAGCTAGTAGCCAATGAATTTTCAGAATCTTTGCAGAATCTGCGCAGACTTAGCAAAGTCTGCGTCTCGTGAACGCACCCAGCGTTTTGCGGGTATATCCAGTCTGAGAAGGCGTGGTTGTTGACGGATAAAAAAAAAATGTCGGAAATTAATAGTGTTGAGAAATTATTGACAAATCCATTCCTAGGAATGAGTTTTGAAGAGAATCTGAAACTGAAAAGATTAGGACCTAATTAGCCTGATCTGACACTTCAGCAACCTGCAAAATACAGGGGTAAGGAGTGTTTTTTGAAGTTTTCAAAGTCGTGGTACGAGAAAAAGAAGTGGCTCTGTGGTAGTAGCACTAGAAATTCTGCTTCCCGTGTTTACTATTTGGAGAGGATATCGCTTGGACAACAGGAGTGAGTGACTTGAAGCATCTTTCCAAAAGGATTAAAAAACACGAATCATGCAAATCTCACTTGGACAGTGCGATTAAACTTGCTATGCTAGGGAGTGTAAATATAGCTACACAATTAGACAACAGCTACCGTGTAGGAATAAAAAACACAATGCAGAAGTTGATAAAAACAGATACATCCTGTCGAAACTTATTGACTGTGTGCGGTTTGTGGTGCTTTATGCTTGATGTGACCAGGGAGTTCATTGTGCAGCTGGCGACACCACTGATCTATCAACAAAGTGCCAGTCAGTGCTGGCGTAGCAGTATATTGATGGAAGCGGCAAAGTCGTGGAAAGGTTTTATAGTTTTAGTCAGCTACACAATTCCTGTGCAGACTCAATTACCAATGCAGTGCTCGAACAACTAGACGTGGTTTTCCCTGAACAACCGGACAAGGAAAAGGTGATAGCTAAAGCTACGATGGTGCCAGTATAATGCAGGGTGAAACTGCTGGGGGGGTGGCGGTCCGAACAAAAGTGCAGGACAAATACAAAAATGCGCATTACGTCCACTGCTATGCGCATCAACTCAATCTAATTATGCAGCAAGCTGTAACGAAAATCTCCCAGGTGAGGGTTTTCTTTTCCGATTTGTCTGGTTTTCTCGCTTTCTTCTCACATTCCCCCAAACGTACTACGTTCTGGGTGCCATAGTGGGAAGGAGGCTCCCAAGAGGGGCAGCGACACTCGCACTGTAACGTAATATAAAAGCACTGACTTGACCTTGTCGAGTGTTTTAAAATGATCGAGACTTCTGGGGATTTTGAGTCCATTGCTATTCGCGAAGCCAGAGGATTCACAAGAATGCTAGACGACAGGGAGTTTCTTTTTCTTTTTCATGAAATCATGCCCCATACATGTTGTACAGCCAGCTCCAGAAGCGAGATATTGACACAGTGTATGTTGAAAAAAATACCACCACATTTGTCATCGGCAAAGTGCAAGACTCGGTTATCAATCTGATATCTAAACTGCCTCCACTGTCTGAGTCGTCCAGGCGAAGCGCTGACATGGCTGGAAACGAGAAAATTGCTTGAGCAGTGTCAGACATAATAATCGTCAATGCCAAGGAACGTTTTGCTTTCATAAAACATCTTGTGAGTGCCAAGTTGTTGCAAAGTGAATTATTTGAAAGGCACAGTAAATGTTTTCCAGTAGAAGCATTGGCCGAGACGGTACAGGCATATCCAGTGCTGGACAGAGGAAAGCTGCAAACAGAACTGTCATTTATGAGAAACCAGAATTTTGTTTGGCTAGTGGGGCTGTGGCACGCTACAGTTTATTTACTGAAAACAACCTGCAGGACACATTTTCTGAGACTGTGACATTGTGACATTATTGAGCATACTTATTACAACATCGATGACATCTGCAGAATATGAAAGATATTTCTCCACACTGAAGAGAATTAAAACATTGTCAACGCATTGGCCATGCTGTCAATTGAGAAATTGCTGATCGAGAATTCAAAAAGCGAACCATTGAGAAATTTGCTGCCCTCAAGGATCGCCGAGCAAAGTTCCTGTATAAGTAGGTGAGTACAGTTTGACTTAAGAAATACAATAAGATGATGCCTGTACACATACACAGTTACAAATTGTGCTCTATTAAAGCCCTGATTGCATACTGTTAATTGTGATAGATGACTTTTTTTTTTTTGCAATCAATAGTCACTGTATGCACATAACCTTGAAAACATACTCTGCCAAAACCGGTCCTTCTTTTTCTACTGGCTTCTACGTATATTTGGTTAAAAATCAATTTATGTTAAAGGGATGTGCAGTAAAACCTGTCCAATCCAGCCCCAACCAAATCTCTGTTGAAATAATGGTGCAATACCCTCTACAGTTTGAAACTTGTCTATCATATTGCCTAAAACCCATGTAAATCTGTCTGTGCCATCCGGGACCAAGTCATGTGATTTTTCTTTTCTAGATTTACCATCAAGTATGTCGGGTAAATACACACATGCCCTGCAGAGATGGTACATCTACAGCAAAATCCTTCTTTACATAATGGAGAAAGTAAATTAAGCCTTAGCGGTCCATTTATTCAGCGCATCTAAGGTGCATCAGGTCCAATTTATTTTCACACGTGCACAAAGGTTACCCACTCTTTCTGGATTATGTAACTTTACTTAACCTGTGTCACCTCTAAAAGAAAAACTGCTTTACGTGTAAATTACAGTCATCATACAAGTGACATTCAGTTTGGACTATTGAATCATATTTCATGGAACAAGGGAAATATGACCATAAACCAACATAAGAGGACAAAGAAACAATCGGTATTCATGTCCTTGAAATGTATGGAGCACTGCTTATTAATATACAAGAACATGTGTATCCAGTATAGTGTTTAATGTATGTTGACAGATGCTAAATAGAACCAAGTGAAAACAAAAATCTAAAATAATCAGTGGAGCAATACAATTAGATTTTGCTTTTGTTTGCATGTAAACATACTGAACATTTTCTATTACGGCTTTGCCTTTGATCAGTTGTTTAATTTCGTTTTCATTTTCTGTTGGACATAAAAGTCCAATTTAGACAAGTATCGTTCGTAGCCCTGTAAATTTCAAATACAGAGTTTATTAAATTGTTATGAGCCTGTGTTTTCCATTATTATTATTATTATTATTATTATTATTATTATTATTATTATTATTATTATTATTATCATTCTTCCATGAGAACATTTTAAGAAATGGGCATTATTATTAGTTTATCACTGCACTGAAGTGGATTGGCTTCCCAAGGTGAATCTGAGGGTGCTTAATGGACCCAGAAGGGTGATTCTCCTTTCCATATCGCACACATGTTTAGAAGTAATTCCTCTTATCATTGACTGTTTTTATTGCTTTAAAATTGTTTTAAAAAATAACAATAATGTACCTTCTGTTTTCTCCTCATTTTGATGTTATGGCATTGGGGGATTCTTAGTTTGATGTGTGGTGAAGTGATTTCAGGCTCAAATCATGGAGATTGTAAATAGTTTAGTAAAATGTTCTTCAACGTGCTTCAGGTAGCGATGCACATAATTTTTTTTTTTTTTTTTTATATTCCATGTACCATTCTCTTCAATAGTAAAACACCTTGACATATTTAATAGTTGTTGGGTGGTTGTTCATGCTAATTATTATGTATATATAGAATATTTTTTCCTAACAGGAATATGTTGCCCCCCCCTGTTTAGTTTTTTTGTTTGTTTGTTTGTTTGTTTTTGACTTTCTTCTTTTTGTTGTGCAGTGCTTCCGCAGTTAAACAACATGTTGCTGAAAAAACAGGGTCCTGGCACTTCATTACTGCACACTAAAATCATGACAGTCACACAACAACACAATTACCATTCAAAGCAGTCCAGCATTTTAAAAGTGTATAGCTACCTTGAGTACAAATCACCATGTGGCTGGTCTTCACTGTTCAAGGGCAAATTTGAGACTTTTCATGATAACACAAGAACTAACATGAGCATGCCCTTTGTCTGCTTTGTCTCCTTCTCTGCTGCTTGCTCTGCCACCACTCTCTAAACTCTAAAGGCAAGTACGCTATGCGTGACCTGGTCCATCGTCTACCTGGAGGAAACAACAGCAGCGGCAACAGCACAGCCAACAAGACCATGTCGGACGACACCGTAACTGCCATCTGCTGTGCTCTGCATGAGGTCATAACTAAAAACATGGAAAACGCCAAGGCCTTACGAGATGCAGGTGGAATTGAGAAGCTAATCGGCATTGCAAGAAGCAAAGGAGACAAGTATGTATTGCATAACCTGCCCTGTGCCCCCTGGTGTGTGTGTGTGTGTGTTTGTTCTACATTGTTATGTAGGTCACAGCACATGATGGTTTAAAAAGGGAATTTCCCAGGCAATTTAAATATTTATCATCAAAGGTTTCTACTTAATGAACAATCCTGGGTCCTTATAAAGTTGGAAACCCTATAATTGATTTGCATGTGTAGGCTTGTATGTGCAGCAATTCAAATATGAATAATGCAACACTTCTGCATGCCTACTGTATCTACACATGTGCACCTACACTCACGTATCTATGCATGCTGTCAAACATACACAGACATAATTTATGTACGTATGCATATACTGTACACAGATACTTGCATACATCTCAAACCACTGCTAATACAATAATGGTTCAAATGTGGCTATTAAGTTAGATTGTTGTCTCTGGAGATATTATTTTCCACTTAAGCAAATAGTATTAATCAGACAGCTGGTGTGGATCAGTGCAATGTACCCCCCATAATGGTTACATTATAGATTTTATTTTGAATTGAAAGCAATTTGAAATGAAAATATTTTTCAAGTGGTTCATTCACAGTTATTAAGGGGAATACATTTTGAACATACCAAAACCATCCCAAGGATTATCATGATTTTAGTTTTTCAAAGAACAACTTTACTCGCCCTCATTTTTAGAGAAAACCTCTTCTGCAGTTAGACAGATTCCACTTAGTCACAGAAAAAAAGAAAAAAAACATGCTGTCAAGAGGCATTTAACATCAGTTCATTTAACTCCAAGAAGAAAAAAAAAAAGACATTTGAATAGTCACATGGGTCAAGATTATGTCAGCTGAGCTTGCTCATATTAGGTGCATTATTAAGTCTCCTATTGGCTTCACACTTAAGGTTCAGCCTTCAATTTTATCAAAAGCTATATCTCGTTCCTAGTCATAAAGAAACTATATTGGTTTTAAGGGAAATGCTTAGATATCATGACAGTGAGTAATATATACATCCAGCAGAATGACTGGCCCTAAATGCCTGTGTCTGATACAATTGCATTGCCTCTCTCAAACTTCAATGAGCAATACCACACTCCCTTCACATGGTGCAGTCAGGGTTTTAACTAAGAGGGTTATTTTATCAAATACTTTACATTATGCTTTGCATTATGCAGAATGTTAAAATTAAATTGGATGTTGTCTTCTAAACCAGGGTACAGCCATCGTGTTCTGCATTTTTATTTGGTGCTGTATGTTTTTTGTGTGCACCAGGCACACATCATGATGAGGTGACGGTGGATGAAGTAAATGTGTTAAATTAAATAAAAATGGGAATGCATGAATGCAAGCTGCCTAGCCAAAAGTTTCCAGCGTCTTCCATAAAAACAATGTATTATTGTTAATGCTATAATCAGTATTTTATTCTGAATAATGTATAATAAATGAACTGCTAACTTAGAAGAGATGGTTATAACCCTGGGGAAATATCCCATGGAGGCTACAACAAGACACCCTCCTTTGGATATTATTCCATTTCAAACAGTCTCAGTGTCATAAAGTTCACACTTCTTTATTCTGAGATGAATCTCTTGAAATTCAAAAACAGAATCCTGAAACCAAGCATACATTATTATTCAGAACTCTGTGCTCCCATCTTGATAAGCATCATAAACAACAAAAAGAGATTGGCTTTATTTACAAAAAGGATATATGATTTTATTCATATTTTCAATGTAAATATTTTTTCATAATTCATACCTATTATAGTTAAATATGTTACCATTGCTGACCATAATTGTATTCTGGTTACTATAACAATGACTGGCTGTGATGTGAAAATTAGTTGAGCTTGTTCATGCGGCGCATGATTCATAATTATTCATAAGCCTTAAAAAGACAATGTTCCTCTCTATCTAAGAATAAAAAGGGATACCTTGTGCAACATTTCAGTACTAGCTCAGTTTGCTTGTCTGATATTCATATCATTAACTAAAAACATATAATTATAAAATGTTGTTCCATTTCAGTAGTTAAAAACATTTACACGTTGACTGTTTTACTATAGGAGTTCAAGTACCTTGAAAAAGTGTTATACTCCTCAACTTTGAAGTACTACTGTAGAATGCATTACATACTGTTAATTGTACTGTATTACAAAGTTACTGTGTCCAAAATACTGCATTATTTAAGCAATACGCTTAACGTCTACCACAGTATTTTTGCAGTTGTATCATGCTTTTCTCATGATTATGCTGTTTTTACTATAGTTTATAAATATGTTTTACCATGCCTAGCTGGGATTTACAATGCTTTCCTATGCTTAACTATGCTTTCACTATGCTTTATTACAATTTGCTATGCTTTTATTATGAGAAAGTTTTATGTGGGTAGAACCCTGATTGGAAGGCAATATCGTCTGGTAGTTGACTGTCAGGAAGCTCAAGCCATAGGCACTATCATACAGACAACTACCAACTACCTGATGAACATGGTTTTATTTTGATTAGAAACATTTTAAATCTCTTACAGAATTTGCAAGTTTATGGTTTTTTTTTCATTTCACTTTTTTTAAGCTAGACAGTTTGTCTAAGTGTTCAGCGGTCAAGTACAGCTTCCTTAGGTTTCTAATGCAGTTTAGTGTAGGAATACTTATTATTATTATTATTATTATTATTATTATTATTATTATTATTATTATTATTATTATTATTATTTCTTAGCAGACGCCCTTATCCAGGACGACTTACAATTGTTACAAAATATCACATTATTTTTACATGCAATTACAATATTTTTTACACTTTTCTTTTTTTTTCACATACAATTACCCATTTATATAGTTGGGTTTTTACTGGCGCAATCTAGGTAAAGTACCTTGCTCAAGGGTACAGCAGCAGTGTCCCCCACCTGGGATTGAACCCACAACCCTCCGGTCATTATATATATATATATATATATATATATGTGTGTGTGTGTGTCTGTGTGTGTGTGTGTGTTGGGGAGCTATTGAACAGCAGGAAATTAATAGACGTCAACACTTCACTGCACTCACAGAAACAAGCATGTCCCCCTTCTCCTGTGATACTTCAATGTCTTGGTAACAACTTCTGTTAACCCTACTGTTTGAATGCTTTTGCTGGGACATTTGTTTCCCAAAAAAGGAGAACGTAGACGTGATTTATTTGTTCTGATGGACTGTTATTGTTTGACAAAACTGATTTCAGTTAATTTAGCTCAAGTGGACTTCTCTGCCAAAATTATTGGCAACCACCCAAGCTAGTGTTGTTGCAATGTGTCAAACGAATTACCAATGTAATATCAACCTGGGCAGTCCATTTTTGTTAAAATAATTCAGCAGCTGATTAAGAATTAATAGGGTTAAATCATAAACATTTTCACTTATGTTGTGCCACACAGCTTGAGCACCAATCAGGGATGTACAGTTACTAATGTGGTCAATCTAAAACTGCTTTTGTGACAATACTAAGACAAATGATTGCTTTAGGTTATATAACTGGATGCTGTCTTTGAAAAACATAATGAAGATACTAGAGTAAGATTTAGAATGCAGTAAGCATTTCAGCACAGGGAGCTAGTCTAGCCAACCAACCAAATAGTACATAACCAATATTACATACAAATTGTTTCTTTTTCTTCAAAAACAATATTGCCTGTTAATCTTTCAGGGAAATTCCTCAAACAGAACGGTCTTATTCAATCGTAAATTATTAATAAATGGTCATTTAGAAAGCATTTAAATTAAAGAATATGGCCGTTTAGAGATGGCCGTTTCAAATAATTATGGATTTAATGATTTTATTTTGTTTCCTCCAAGCTGGCTGGCAAGAACTTCCCTGATATATGTTTCTACTGTCAAGTGGGACATTTGCTGATTAATCTTATGATGTATTATTCGTAGGCCTCATCGTTAAAACTGATCTGCTGCTTTAAAGTTTTCGGACGATTAGACTGTGAACCATCAGTGTTGATGCTGCTTCAGCAAGCAGCAGGGTTTGCTTAGCAAAGAGTACAGTATTGTAAAGCCTGTTTACCATAGTACTGCTTCTGATAATAGCAAGTCACCCCTATTGTTTAATTAAGGGGCCTTGGTACAATCAGGTTAATTGCTCAAATGCAATGATAGATACTGTGTCATTTGCTCAGCAGAACACATTGCAAAAAAAGAAGCACCTGCTAAAGTGATATGTTGGTCTCTAAAAATGTATAATGTAGATTGTTGCTGTGATATGCATTTCTGTGGATTACTGATTTGACAAGTACTGACTTAAGATAAATGCTAGTTTGCTGTTGTTTAGCTGATAGGGAAGTCTGCATGTCTACATTGAAAAGGGAGGATTAAAAAAAACATGAAGTTGTCGGCCCTTTGAAGGAAGACTTGCCCATACTGAAAATAAAGCTTAGATGAAAAAGAGCTGATTCAAGGTGAAAATATTAATTGCGTGGAGTAGAATTATCTATATAATATATTATATTGTAATGAGGCAGCTGTATTGTTTTCAGCCTTATGTTGTGGTATTTTGTTTTTGTTCCACAGGCACTCACCAAAGGTGGTGAAAGCAGCATCTCAGGTCCTCAGCAGCATGTGGCAATACAGGGATCTGCGTAGCCTCTACAAGAAGGTAAGAGATTATAATTGGAACACCACTTGAGGCTAAAACAATGTCTTATTTCATATTCCGCTTACTAGTTAAGGTGTTTGCACTCACTCTGAATGGTTCTGGGTTTTGTTTCTTGCTATGTTAAGGTATTAATATTTTTTTTCGAAATCTGCCTTTACGTAGCTTTGAGCTAATAAGGAAAGTCCAAGGTGCTGGCACCAACAGGCTTGCACGTTCCATTCAAATCATGTGGCAATGTGACCTTTCAACTGTCGACCCCGCCAATACCTTATATATATATATATATATATGGTGTGATATTGTGTCTTTTCTCTACCCATACCTGCTCTACATACTATATAAATATGGAGAGTAGGTGTGGCAAGAGTTGAAAAGACACAATGCCACATATTTTGAATAGAATGTGGAACGCTGCTCAGTCCCACACTTAGGATACTTCAAACAAGCTAAAACAAACTGATAACCAAGTAAAGGCAGATGTAGTGAAAAGTAACTCAGTATGGGAGCATTCAAACCCAGAATCACTCGGGTTGATTACAAACCATAACATTGTAAGGGAAGGTGAAGAAAAGCTATTAAAATCACATTTTGAAGCTACTTGCTTTTGTTTTATTTCGATGCAGATCAGCTCTACCAAAACGGAAGTCTGAATTTCAAAGCATTTCTAAATTTCAAAGCATACATAAAATTATCATTTCAGGATTTGTTCCAAGCACCAGATTTAGGATTTTATTAGTTATTGATTATTAGTTATTTAAGGCAAAACAAGAAGTTAAATCCCGCGAACAAGCAGAAGTAAGTACTGCTACTCAAGCCTGTCAATTCCGATTTAATGTGATGAAAGTTGAAATCAAAAGGGGGAGTCTGTTATGGAGTCTATCTTCTCGTCAATCGCTTAATCTGATTATCATTCTTAATACTGTTGCTTTGCTTTTTAACTGTGAGCCATGCTGAGCCAAACTTAACCATTTATCAACATTATGATGTACAGTAATAGACCTAATGGTGCTCACTTGTATCTTTGCCTGTCCATAATCTCTAGGCTACAGCAAAGGTGGTTAAAGGGGAAATCTCATGTAGATTTTATTTTTTTTTACTTTTTTGGTTAGCCATGCTCTTTTGTCCTTTCTTGGTACACCCTTCCCATTTTCAGTTTGTGTAAACGTATTTAGAGCTCCTAATGAATCTTGGCTTGCTGCTATGAAAAAGTGCCATGTGCTCTTTCTTCCCAAAATCCTACTAGACATTGATGTTGTAGTGCTATAAAGTTAAAACTCTAAATATGTGCATAACACAATCAGAAGTTATACCAATTAAGCAACAAGTATTTTCAACCTTTTAAAAGTTGTTTGTGGTGACACAGGATGTGGTTCGCTTTGGGGCCAAGGCAAAGTGGAAGTAAAACACATTGGGTTTTGATTTTGGTGTGGTAGGACAGTAAAAAAAATTAAATGTACAACAACAACAACAGCATTTTATTTAGATAGCGCCTTTCATAGCAAGTATCCCAAGGCACTTTACAAGATTTAAACAAACAAAAAGAAAAAGTACAATTAAGTACAGTTAAAGTCAGTTAAAATCTTGTAGAATGTCTTAAGTGAGAAAGACAGCACCAAATGAAGCTAGACAGTTTAATGGAAGTCTTAAAGTCTATGAGGATTCACAGGAAGGATGACATAAAGAGACCCAGGGTACCTGATCTGGAGACAGGCTTGAGTACTCTTGATCCTAAAGAGATCTCCTGGGCTGTGGGGTATATTTTAACTTTAAAGAGCAACTCTACAATTGACATAAAGAGCCTCAGCAAAGTTAATACTGTCCTCAGAATATAACTATAAAGAAACCTAATGGCTCCCGCTTATTTAAATGATTTACTCAATTAATTAAACTAATTGATGACACCTGAATTGACATACTATAAACATGATCAATCCAATGTATTCAATTGATAATTGTGCTGGTATGAGCACTGTGCACCAAACCATGATTTTAGCAGGAACCTGTTGCGTGGTTGATACTTGATTTATGATTTCCATTACATGAGAGTAGGTGTTAAAACTTCATGCTGATATTGGACTCAGCTCTCGCCAAGATAAGCACCAACTAAGACATAGCTTCTTTTACTGTAAACTAATGTGATCCATCTGCATTTCCTTCCATCTGATGATGTAGATATCCTTCTGCCTGGTGTTGCTGGCTGGTGTAATGCTGGCTCCAGGGATCAGCCTATTTTGCCTCCCTGGCGCATCAGCACACACAACAGCTGCAATGCTGGCTCCAGGGATCAACCACAGTGCGGCCTCCCTTGCGCATCAGCATGACAACCGTCTGGACTGAGCTGAGTAGGGAAGACCCCAAAGAGGTACAAGTCGGCACCTTCCATCCTTGGTGTTTCGTCGACTAGCCCACGACACCTTAAATGGGCTCGACAGTGATTCTGGCGCCCCAGCATCACCCCCCTCCGCCCCCACTCATCTAAGCCCAGCTTACTTACCTTCATTTACATTGACGTTGCTTTCTTTATACTGTGCTTAAGATCCCCAACCAGAATCTTTTCGTCTCAACCAGAGCCAGTTGCTGCTCCGCTCTGCTGCTTCAGATAAGTTCTTCATTATGCATCACAACTCTTGACCACTGAATCCAATGTCTCTGAAAAATTATTCCAATTTCTAGACATTGCCATGTAGTGGTGAATTCTGAAGTTGAAAAACAAAATTGCAAATCTCCAAAGTAGGCTTTCACAAAGTTTGTTATTGTCCTCGGTACACTGAAAAAATCAAATGCTGCCCAAAAAAGTTCATGTGGTACTGAACCATATGCATAAGCTAAATGGAGGAATGTCACATGGAGCTTAGCCTTTTGTGTGCCATGTTTCTCCCTGGTGAATAACTTCTTTACAAATTTGAATGGGTCTTTATAAAAGTTAGTTCTCGCACGCTCCTTCTTTTTGCAGCATTTCCATAGGTGCTCAGCTCTGCGCAATGTTGCAAGCTTATCTTTTATGACCCTTTGTAACAGATTGAGTCCCTCTTTCTGACTTTGTTCTGCTCTCCTCCATTGCTTCCTCAGCTGCCTCCTTTTGCTAACTAAGCACTCAATCTCCTGCTGCCATCTCAACTTTATGGGAATAGTTTGTACTTTCTCCTTTCAACTACAAACCTCTCGCTTCCATATGCATAGATGGTATCCCCAAATTTATCCAGTTTCTTTTCAACTGTTCCACCTAACCTTTCCAACTCAAAACAGAGATCCGTGTTTACTATGTCCCATGCTGTTTTCTCAGAAGCTCTTGGCCATTTAACTTGTGCCCGTTGAGGTTCTTTTCTGTCTTACGCTGATTCATCTGACCGGGTTCACAAGGATCATTAGGTTCATCACTAGTTGTGTTTATGCAAGTCCTCTTCTCATCTATGACAGGGCTGCTGATATCCTGCGAACTGTGGTTTGTTTCCTATCGCTGGATTTCATTCGACTGACTTGACTGACTTCGTAAAAAGTACTGATCAATGCGAGGCCCTTGTCCCTTCTCCCTCAAGCATTTCATTCTCCCTTGATGAATCTTCAAACCCCTAACCTTTGTCACTTTGCTCCAGCCACAGGCACAAACCTGGAGCTCCATGTCTTTGCTAACTGCAGATCTTGAGCTAGTCCTTTGCACAGTACTCTCCGTTCTCATATCCGTTTCCTTTCCTAAGTCGTTAACCATGTTGTCAAACCTTGAGTCATCTTCCACCCCCACTCTTGCAGACTCTAGGGGTATTTTTCTCTTGAAATTCTTAGAAGCCTTGGGCGGGTGTCTCCAGCATCCTGTTCCATTTGAAAACACAGAGCTGGATACTGTCAGCTAGGGTGGCTAACCCCTGCCAGCCCTAATGAGGTATATTTCCTCCTGTCAGCTGTCTCTCCAGGCTGTCACAGCTCCATCACAATATTGTTTCATCAACAAAATGGCTGATAAATCCATATCTTTTTCCATTTACATTTATTTTCTGCCAAAAAAAATTGCAGTTTCTTTTTGTGTTGAATATTCTGTAGTGTATATAAGATACAGATAACCAAACAGAAACTGAGTGAAATGTTAATGTCCTAGAGTACCATCTTAAATTAAAAAAGAAATCCTCAAAGATGAAATAACAACATACATTTTTACTTTAGGAAAAGAAAACTCAAGATTGCCTCCTAATTTCCACCAAATGTATTGTTTTTACAAGGACGGTTGAACACACAATTAACAATAAAGCAACAGTGCACTAATTGTCCAATATTAAGAAACCAATTCATGTGTAATTTCAGTGTACTCATGTTGATGTTTTTACTTTGTAAATAGCCTCATTTGAAAGTAAATGAAAAAAGTGCAAATCCTGAAGTCAGTTGGTCTATTTATTTTCTTTGCACATTATTTTCATTGTCTTTATAGATATTTTTCTTTTGAGCAGACAAGATGAAAAATGTTCTCGTGAAATGTGCATCATCTTCTGGTGACATTCTGAAAATTAATGAAGCTTGTACTAGGATGTGTCAGGAACAGAAGCCACAGGAGCTGTACATTTCATGTTGCGGCAGCAGAACTAGATACCATTTTTATTGAGGATTCAGCCTAGGTGTTGCGCTAATAATCCTCATTAAGAAGGAATCTTGCAGTGAAAGTACTGTGTATTCAAAAGTCAGTTTTGTAAAAAAAAAAAAAAAAAGTTAAATTCCCTAACACATTCTTACACAAACTACACGAGTAAAAAAATAAATAAAACATGCATATCTACTTATATGTTATATAACATATTAACATATAACATATACTGCATGCAGCATATGATAGTGTGGGAGGACATCATAACATTTACAATGAAAATCAATGCAGATCTAGATCATAATTAGGGCTTCTGATTTTCGGTTTTAACCAATAAACTGATAAAACACCCCCATTACAAAATAAATGAAATCGGTGTACAGCCAGAAAAACCTACTGGAAATGGTTACTTAATTCACTTTAACTTCACTGCTTTCCTATTTAAAAAAAAAAAAAAAACTACTTAAAAAACACACACAAATACCTTTCCATGCAGTTGTGCTATGTCCCTGCTTCCTGACTCGTATCTATCAGATTCATTCGGATTACTTTAAACCCACCCCAACTACTGAGTGGCAGCAAATTCTATATTTGTATTGGAGACTCCGCTCACGAGATTTAAAACGAGATTACAATTACAGTAGATGGCTTATTCGTGGGATTTAATGCTATATTACAGTTAGATAGTGAGAATTTAAAACAGAATTGTAAATTGTGGCAAAATGTAGAAAAATGCCTAGACACACAAAAAACCCCAGAAGAATGTGTCCATGACCATAAGGGTTTTGTTGTGGAAGACAGCAAAGGAAAGAAGGTGGATTTCTTTAAAAATGCACAAACCAAATGAATATTTTACCAGCAGCCATGAGTGATTTAACATTTTTTTTCAAGATCTGGCCATTACTGGACTTGCAGAATCTAATATGAAACCTCTTTTCCATGCTGAGTTAACAGATTAGAGTAACTCCCCAAGCTAAAATATTTCTTATCTTTATTGCTAGCTGTTTGTGTCGCATAATAGGATTTTTCTATTATGTTTTCTTCTTGTCATTTATTGGAAAAGGCAGGTGTTCTCGCTACAAGGATTTTACATTAACTCTGAAGCCTTTATTACTAATTCACAAAAACCCAGGTTTGTAGGCGCATGGAAAAGGAGGTTGTAATTATTATTATTATTATATTAATTATAACTAATTAAAACGCAATAAACAGTATTTATACTTTGATAGTCTACAGTTGTGTTTGATGTACTTTTTTGGTGTGATATAGTATATTTTGTTTATAAAGTATGTTGTGTTGTTGTATTTTAAACGTGAATCTTCCCAGTGTGCTGTATAAGAGCAACTGTGACGCTGTCTTTTAAAAAACAACCCGCCTTACCAAATGCAGTTTCTACAATGTTTGGATCTGTTTTTATAGCCAAGTTAAATGACACACCTCTGTATCCTGCATCCTACACCCCTGAATGTTTTTTTAACACCAACATTATCCTGCCAGTGCACAGGATTTATGCCCCTTAGTTGAAACAGGTTGGTATTGGAACATGCCTTTATATTAAACACAACTGAGATGACAATAGGTCATAGCCTTCCGTTTAAAAACTGCATGGGCATAATGATGTCTGTGTTATTGATGCTTTGGAAGTCTGCAATTGTTTTCCTTTATTTTATTATCACTGTAACCTTGACTGAAAACCATTCAATAAAATGCATTTACCCCTCTAAGCAGTTAGGCTTTCTTACACACATTGTATTGTGTAGATAAGTGTCAGATTACATGGTGCAGTAGCTAAACCTGATTACAGTGTAAGTGTAAGATTAGGTGTTCATTGATTATTTGTTTTTGTAAATAAGTAAGTGGCTTAGACAATGCATTTATAAACTTCCATTCAGTGTGCAAACATCTTTGTGTCTAAAACAAAGTAAAAACATACAGTGAGCTTAGAGCCGTATTGAAATGCACAAACTGTTACAAGGACTATACAACATCAGATGTTTGATAGTGTTCAGAGGATCAGAGCACATTACTGCAGGAGGTTTTAAACTAAAATAGAAACTTAAAAAATTAGAAAACGGGCAAACCCTACAAAAATGTATTTAACTCCCCATTAGACAATTAACATGACGGGCACATACGAATATGCAGTAGCCCCAAAGTATTTGGTCAAATGAACAATTTACAATATGACCACGTAATGCCAAAATTCTACTATATTTTAACAAATTGACCTTTCTCCCTCTTTAAAGATATTCAACAGCCCCCCAGTTATTATTATTATTATTATTATTATTATTATTATTATTATTATTATTATTATTGTTATTGTTATTGTTTTTTTTTTTAAATGCTGATACTTTTACTTTGTTGTATATTCAATATGAAGCATAATGCATACCTTATTTTTGCACTGAACGGAACTATGCTGAGAATACATTATAAGAATACAAAGGAATGCTTTGTCATAGTCACAAAAGAATGATTAAAGTGAGACAACAAAACCCAAAGCTGCTGAAGGTATTTTTTTTGTGTACTCTTTAAAATAATTATATGTAGTTTTGCTCTGCAACTCTAGGTTTCAAATGACTGTACCTGTCCAATGTAATTATTTGCAAAAAGCCTTGTAGTTGCATAACAACCTCTGATTTACCTTGCCAACAGGGTTTAAAGAAAACAGCAGTGTAATTGCAAAAAAAAAAAAAAGATATGTAATTGATGCTGGCTAGCTTTGAACTGTATTCAATATAATACATTGTGACAGTCTGGCTGAGTGGTGTCGTCAGAACCAGGAAATGAACACACAGCACTGCGAGTTAAATAGTGACTGAAAGCGCTGCTGCGCGGTTTATTAATTACGGAAAAATAAAAGGTTTGAACAAACACAAAAACACTTTGTAAAATAAAATGGCACAGTAGCCAAAACAAACAGACAATAAACAGACAGACAAACAAGTGGACGAACAGACAAACAAGTACAGTGCTGGTGCTTCCAGCACGCCGTAGCAATTATTTTCTCTTTAGTTTTTACCTCTTCTCCACACCCGTTCTCCACACGCACACCAACCCCAAGTGAGTGCTTTGTGCATCTATATATACTGTTGTGCCAGGATTCAATTACTAATTAATTATTCACTTGAATCCCAGCACCTGAACTAATTCTGTGCAACCCCGTGCTCACATATTAAATAATTTAAATGCACGTGAAGTGAAGTGCAATCCCCGTGCCTAAATACAATTATACATTTTAAACACTCGTGCTCATTACTCACATTGTATCCTGTGTACCAACTACAATACACCAACATTAACACAAGCAACATACAACATAAAACACAAAAATACACACAGGGGCAGGGCACATTGCCACACACATAGAAATAGTTTAATCTTTCTGAAAAATAAAAGGTGAAGTATAGAAAGGTGACTTCGTTTTCTGTCTTCAAAGGAATGCTGAATGCAGAAGACTGAAGCCTTTCTTATAAACACATTACCTTGAATTTAGAAGACATGTATTGCCAGCAATGCACTAAATAAACATTGGATTGTGCAACTTCTTTCGTGATTGTGTGGGAATTGTCATAATGAAACCAATCTGGTAGAGTATGGTACTAACATACAGCAGTTTAGTGCAAATCTTTTGCATTGGCTTTTAGTTACTTTAGTGTTAAGCATCTTTAAATACACTCAATTAGGGCAACATTTGTTTTTATTCAACATATAATAAAAAAAAATAATAAATAACAAAATGACTTTTGTCTGTTTTGCCTGTGTCATGCATAAACATTTGATTGAAAAAAAAAATCTATCTGTTGTGACACAATCATATCTTTTATAATCATTCTGGTTAATATACCTAGCGTTACAGTACGCAATTTTTTTTAACCGAACCTTTAGAACATGTAAATGTAGAAGGTTCTAGAAAATGTTCCGAAATGTTTGTAGCAATGAAAAGGTTTGAAACAAAGACATTATCACAAAAAAATGTCCACCTCTATTCTTGTTTTAATTAACTTACTTTAAACAGTGTCAATACACCACAACTGCATTGCTTTCAGAGACAGGCTTACACAAAACTTCAACATGTTCCTTTCATTTCTGTTTTTGTTAGTTCTTTTTCATACCTTGGTATTGTACTTACCCCAAGTACTTTATTGTACAGTATTTGTTGAACCAACAAGGGGTTCTTTGAGTCTATGAGGCTACAACCTCCTTGTAATCAGTGGTTTTGTCCAATTGCTTAAATATGGGGCTTTAGCAAAAAGTATTGAATTCATTGACAAGCCCAGCATTGCCCTGTAGTCTTTCTGGGATCAGTGGTACCCCTCACTCAGCCCTGGTTGACTCCTGTCAGAAATGTACCTCCGTTTTGGGTGGTTAGATGCAGAAGTGAAAGCAAGATCCTGGGCAACATTACTATGGATTGTATAATTAATAAAATCAGTTATCTCCGTTGCATCTTTCTTTAATTACAAAATAAACAAAACCTAAACAAAGCTTAGCTTAACATGATTTGCTGACACCAAAGAATAGGATGACTCCCGGTTGTATTAATAACACAAAATTAGAGAGAAAGTGTGTCATTTTTTTTATTTATTATTTTTTTTTAATTTAGTAGTCGCCAATTGTTTTTTTTATTGTTTTCTCCCAATTTAGAGCAGCCAATTATTTTTAGGCTCAGGTCACCACTACCATCCCCCGTGCTGACTCGGGAGCATCGAAGACAAACACACGCTGTCCTCCGAAGCATGTGCCATCAGCCGACCGCTTCTTTTCACACTGCAGACCCACCATGCAGCCACGTCAGAGCTACAGCGTCGGAGGACAATGTAGCTCTGGGCAGCTTACAGGCAAGCCCGCAGGCACCCGGCCAGACTACAGGGGTTGCTGGTGCGCGGTGAGCCGAGGACACCCTGGCTGACCTAAAACCCCCCCTGGCGGCGCTCAGCCAATTATGCGCCACCCCTGGGAGCTCCTGTCCACAGTCGGCAGTGGAATAGCCTGGACTTGAACCTACAACGTCCAGGCTATAGGGCGCATCCTGCACTCCACGTGGAGCGCCTTTACTGGATACGCCACTTGGGAGCCCCCTAAGTGTGTAATTTTTTTTAAAGAGCATCACAGTCATCTGTTAAATAAGGCAATACAATTTAAATGTGTAATCTACCCCTAATAACTGTAAATTTCAGTTTAATTAAAATTTGCTTTAATTTTGTTAAACTGCCTGTGGTCTGTGTTCATGGATGTTGCCAATTGCAGGTAATGAGTTTTTGAAACACATTTACTCACCATTACTCTCACTGACACGCGCACAAGTGTATCTTCAGGTATCTAAATCACTTTAATTCAATTTCATTAGCACTGCACTCAAGCTGAAATATTCCAGTGAAAGTGTCCCACTTATTGGGTACTGTTTGCTTAGGTTCTTAATTTAAAAGGGCTACCCTTGCTCTTAAAAGCAAAGCAGCTTTTATTACTTGTTATAGAGCTTTTTTGATTTGTGTTACTTCTCGTCAAGCATTTTCCCCAAATAAATTGGCTATTCTATTTGAAAATAAATTATGGATGAATTCAGCTTTTTTCACCCAGCCACCTCAATAACAATAAAATAATGCAAGACAACAGGAACAAATATACAGGCAATTAAGTTAACATATGGCCTTCTGGATGGCAGCATAGTATCCATGCAATAACCAGATGTCTGTGTCATCTTTGTATTTACTTTTTGTTTCTTCTTTATTTATGTGCATGGTTTTCCCTGCTCCCAGTGTTATCAACAACTGTTTTGTTGGATTGCATTTGTTTTAACTTCCCTAGTATCAAGCAAGAATATCTTACTTTGATCATCTGTGTTTGTGATTGTTCAGTGCCAGTTCCAGGTGTAGATAAAACACATAGATTATCTGTTGTGTGCTCAAGTAAGCGATACATGTCCCCTCCTCATAATTGGAATTATCAGTGTGCATCTGCAGGCTATTAGATTTTCTGTTTACACAACATAGATAACAGATATGCATCAAAATCACTTTACAAATCCCTTCCAGTTTGGTATCAGTTGGCTGTGAGTGTAACACAGCTGTGTTGTAATGACATTGGCAGAGAGGCTACGCCTAACAAATTAGATATAGCTTCTCTAACAATGGTATGAACCAGTACACGCTGCCTATCCATTGCATTACCACATCAGCACCAGCATGCTGCAATATTGGTACTACTGTGCAATGTTTGTTCCAAATACATTGTGTTGCTATTGCTGGTAACGCTGCGGTCTGCTAATGGTTCTGCTAGGGTTTCTGTAAAGGCAGTGTTATTTTTTATTGTTTTATTTTTTAGTTACAATCATAAGATCCTGGTGACTTTTTTTTAAACTGTGAAATTTTAAGCACCCATGTGGCCTCAGTTTAACTCAGAATCATGCCTAAACTCTCAGTACATCAGGTACGCCAGAGTGTAACCAAGAACTTGTCCCCCTGCAACTCTGCTCACATTTGATCTAACACTAAGATAGTGCAAATAGTTTTTCCATCCAACTGGTGCAGTGTGATACTACAAAGTTTATCTAAAGAACCACAAGAACACATTATTTAGGATAAATCTGGCCCATACCAAATTGCCCTTTAAGTGTTGGTTATACTGTATTTAGCTTTTATTCTAATCTCAAGCATACTAAACTCGAGGAAGAAAATCATAATGAGTAACCTCATGTGTAATTGTTTGCATTCTTTTGCAGGATGGATATTCACAATATCATTTTGTTGGCTCTTCTTCTACAATAGAGAGGGACAGGCAGAGACCATACTCCTCCTCCCGCACACCTTCTATCTCCCCAGTCAGAACATCTCCCAACAATCGTTCAGGTAAGTGACACATTACTCTAGAACTCTCGCAATCAGTGTGATGTCCTAGACAACAAATCAAGCAGTCAAGGAAATTCTAGCACAATGCATTTAAGAACATAAGAACATAAGAAAGTTTACAAATGAGAGGAGGCCATTCGGCCCATCTTGCTCATTTGGTCATCAGTAGCTTATTGATCCCAGAATCTCATCAAGCAGCTTCTTGAAGGATCTCAGGGTGTCAGCTTCAACAACATTACTGGGGAGTTGGTTCCAGACTCCCACAATTCTCTGTGTAAAAAAGGATCTCCTATTTTCTGTTCTGAATGCCCCTTTATCTAATCTCCATTTGTGTCCCCTGGGTCAACATTGTTCACATAGTGTACTATGTGCCCAGTGGTGATACATATCCCTGGCGTCAGGGATATGGTGCTCATATTTATGGGATGCATACATTTTTAGATATACCTGGAGAACTGGTCATCCAATTGGCACAGACATTCATTACCACAAGTTAATGGCTATTAGAGTTTAGATTGTGTTCTTTATTGTCCTATTTGTTAATGAGTTTTGGCTTGTTATTATCCTGGCTAATTGATGTTATACTCTACCTTAGGAACCAGCATCTTGGCTCGTGCAATTTTTTTATGAAACTTTGTTACCGTGCATACATAAACCCATTTAACATACTGTGGATATATGGGTTTTCTGTCCACCTGTAAGTAGTCATGCTTTATGTTTTTTTGCTGTAAAATGAGGGACCACTCATCAATTTGAGATTAATTGACCCCCCCCCCCCAAAAAAAAAATAACAAAACACCTCACACACCGTGTACACAAACAGGACATTACAAATCAAAATCCCTTCATGTGAGTTTTGTCTGTCCCCAGTGCCCCTAACCATATCACTGTTTCTGTTGTCAGTAGACCACTATGAGATCAAGGTACTTTCACACACAAAGTTGATGCAAGCCAGGTTTTAACATTCTCCAAGACCGTGTTCTGGAGTCAGGTCTGTTAAAGCAGCTTTGTGGCAATGTGAATGCGAAATCAGTCAGATCCCAGGTGGTTAAAAGGACTTCCAACGGTATCCAAGGGCACTTACTGTATAAGGTCATGTGAAAGGAGCAGAGAACAGCATAAAATCGAAAACTGAAAAAGATCAGAAGACATAAAGTGCAGAACAGGATATATGTGGAGTAGAGCTATGTTACAAATTTAAAAGCCAATCAAAGAATTATCAGTAAAAACGAAGACTGAAAGCTGCATCAGAGTCCCAAGTCCCTTAAAGCAGATTAATAAATACACTGGCATTCTGGAGAGCAGCACTTCAAAGCTGAGCTCATAAGGGAGGCCGGAATAGCCGACTACTACACACCAGATGCGATGCGACAAGCGAAAATGTGTAGTGAAGCGAGCCTATACTTTTGATAAGTGTCTGTCACACCACAGGCGACACCACAGGCAAAGTGGGAGCGACACCGTACAATAAATAGGACTGAATCCTATTTTTTATTTCTTAGCAGACACCCTTATCCAGGGCGACTTACAATTGTTACAAGATATCACATTATTTTTACATACAATTACATTATTTTTTACACATTATTTTTACATACAATTACCCATTTATACAGTTGGGTTTTTATTGGAGCAATCTAGATAAAGTACCTTGCTCAAGGGTACAGCAGTGGTGTCCCCCACCTGTGATTGAACCCATGACCCTCCGGTCAGGAGTCCAGAGCCCTAACCACTACTCCACACTGCAGCTTTTTGTGATTTGTTGTGTGACAACTAGGAATTGATCCAATCAGAGAACAGTTCCAATGCATGTGGTCCAGCAGGGTGAAGCAGTATCCAAAATGGGGGAGGAAAAAATACTTGCCATGGTAAAATACCCAGAGTTTTATGACAAACATCATCGTAATTATAAAGGTACAGATTTGAAAGATAATATATGAGAGTCCATTTTGAAGGAACTGGATAAGCTCATATACTATCAGAGAAGACACTCATAATTTCCACATCGTGTTGACAAATATGTAACAGTCTTGATCGTAGCTTTGTGAATAGCAATTTTTTATAGTTTTATAGATCTGGCAGATTTCAAATCTGTCACATCGTATCTGTGTCGAGTTGTGTATGGTCATGTTGCTGCGAAAGTATCTTGTCAACCGATGAAAAATTGCATCGCATTTGGTGTATAGCTGTCTTTAGGATAAGGGTGTCTGCTAAGAAATAATAATAATAATAATAATAATAATAATAATAATAATAATAATAATAGCAGTACAGTATGTCGACTCTTGGGAAAAGTTGGAGGTCGTTCTAAAGTTTCTTACATTCTTATGGTGTCATAGAAATGTAAAGACATTAAAACAATTACAGTTATTAAGACCTAGTTTAAAATGTAGATTATTGATGAAGAGTTTTTAGTTCAGTGGCAAAAAACATGTGAAGTTTCAGGGCTCAGCTAATTCAGAGAAAAATAAGTTATCTGGTTATGGTTCAGCAAATAATACATAATATATATATATAATGTATAATTTTTATTCATTAGCTTGTCTCCAGAAATAATACAGGAGCCATCAGAAGGTACTGCTGAGAAACCAAAAGATGACATGACTGGTGTTGTTTTTGCAATCCTATTTAATGGACAGCATTGGTACATTGCAGCTTTTGTTTAACTGCAAAATGAAAGCCTTGGCATAAGGTTAGCATTATTTTGTTAAAAAGACAGTAGCCAAAATCCTGTCGTGAAGCGTAATTGTTAACACTGGCTTTACTAAGCACACATTTTCTCTTTCAATGCTGCAGAAAACACTGGTTTTAAAATGATACAGAACATTTGTTTGCATCCGAAGTCCTACATATCTTGAATCCCACTGCAACAGAAAGGGTTCAGACAGTGGTTATTTTCAAATAAGACTGCTGTACAAGCAGAAAAATGACGAGTAACCTAGTAACCAGCGCATTCACATTCCAGCTGTAGATATAGAGATCCCAGATGGCACCGAGTGCAGAGCGCAGAAACAACACTTTTGCTATAATTTTATCAGCTATCAAAAATACATTTGTCACAGAAGTCATTGCTCAGTCCACAAAGAAAACACAGCATTTCATGCCTCAGGTTTCCTGGGAAAAGCAGTTTACTTTTAAAGCTAGGAGCCCTTTCTAGTCAAACAAGGGACTTCAAATCTGAGGTTGAAGTGCAAACCAAACTGTTAGCTTTCTCTCTGTACATACAAAACCATTTAAAATGTATATAAAAAGGTTAGCTTACAATGTATTGTTTCAATGAAGCTTGACATTTTCTGTATATATACTCTAGGTATGCATATTATGCCACACCCAAAGAAAATTATCTTGAGCCTGATTAGTGAAATCCATGTCAAAGATAAAGCGACACTAAAAGTATACTGTTATAAATGCATAATAAAGTATTGTATAAAGCATAGTGATGAAGCATAGGTAGGCATGATGAATCTTAGAGAAGTATGGCAAAGCATGGCAAACTAAAATTAGCATGAATGGCTGAGCTGAAGACTTCATTCTTTCCTTAAAGTTTTTTTTTATTTTTTTTAATTTTTTTTTATGTAATATTAAAAATAACCAAACACAATTATTTTCCAATTTAGGTTTCAAGAATATGTTAGACCTGACATGTTAAAAGAATAAAAAGGAAATAACTATCTGTGTTTATTCAAGATAAAATCCCATGACAGTTATAACATGCTGTAGAACCTTACGTGCAGTGGTAAATTCATTATGAGGATGGCATCTAATGCATGCTATTCCTCACAGTTAACTTGGAAGAAAAAATGAGCACCGTTCTAATGTAGATTCCCTCATAGGAAAAACAAAATCAGTCCGATATACCTGCAGCATAAATCAAATTTTAGTTCTAAATTCATTTACATTAGAATTTGCATATGTAGTTAAAGTGTAACTGGGGGTGGGGAGTAGAGAATGCACATAACTAAATTTGTAAAACGGAATGTTTGGTGCAGCACGCTGCAGCCACATGCCTAGTGATTAGATCAAACATCTACACTATCAATTCAAAGGTCTTGGTTTAATCCTGGCTAAGAATTGACTGTAGTTTTATGTGAAGTTTTATGTGCATGCTGGCAGCCTGTACAGAGGGTAAGCAAACCCTGCTTAGCCCTTAGGGGCTAGATTAAGCCAGTTAGCTTCTGCAGGAGAAGATGGACACCAATAGAAGCAGAAGGCCTAGGGGAATGTTGCTGATCCCATAAACTTTCCATCAACAGAGTTAGTTCTGTTCTTTGCAGCCTGCTGATTCTCAGAGTGCCTCTGAGTACCCCCTGGTGGTGGCAACCTGTACTTAAAAAATAAAAAAAAGCAAACATTACGTCATTCTTTGTTCCCCTTAATCACCTCACATGCACTAAAGCACGTTCCTGGTTTTAAGGTGACACACAGAGGTGAGGAGACTGAACCTCGTCCAGAATCAATGATGGAAAACGATAGTTCTGAATGTCTGTGTGTTTCCTTGTTGTGCAGCAAGTGCCCCAGCCTCCCCTCGAGAGATGATCAGCCTCAAGGAAAGGAAGACAGACTACGAGTCGACTGGAACAAATGCAAGTTACCATGGTAACAAAGGAGAGCACACTTCCAGGAAAGACACCATGGCAGGTAGGAATTAATGTGCGAGTTAGCATTGCACAAATAATTCATAGTCGGAGGCTGTTTTCTCATGAAGCACACATAGTTATTGGCAATTTTGTTTTGAGGCACTTAATATTTAAATAAGAAAAAGTATTTCATTTTTCTTCAATTAAAAAAAAAGTTAAGAACTAATTACACTCTCTTGTCCTAAAAAAAAATTAAAGTAAATTATAAACAGAATCTGGACTGTTATGTCCCCGGATCTTTACCAGCATAATGATGACTTTCTTTGTTCTGGCATTTAGGTTTCAACTTCAACATACCTACTGTATTAACACTATAACCACAGTAAAGAACTCAAATACAAATTATTTTTTCTTAACAAAAGAGCTCTGATCTATATTGAAGAGATGGATAAAAATTGTTCCCATTCCACCAAGTTCCCTCAGGGTTGGTCAAAACCAGACTCATTTGCTTTTTTATTTGCTTTATTTGTACTAACAGAAACCATATAGGAAGTTATAGTAGAAATCTATTATTTTCGCTTAGTTATACAGCTTGTTGTGTTGTGCAGATGATCAGGTTTCAACAACTTTACCACAACCATCTCTTTCTGTGCAATATGCACAGTACACCTCTTATAATTTAACTCACTTTACAACAAGGATGTGTATTTTTAAGTATCCCTTTGTTCATCTTTTGACACAATGTACAGTGCTACAATTATTTATGATTTGTTAGCATACTGAGCAGGTGCACAGGGCTTCTGTTCTGAAACATCTGTCCTATACCAGGAACACTTACTGTGCACCTTTTATAAATGCATATTTACAGTATGCATATCATGCACCAAGAAATAGCTTCCACTATAGTTTACATCAATTATATGAGTGTTAGTGTTGGGTAAGTAATGTTGGATAAATAGAAATGAGCTACTGTGCAATAGAATAATAATAAACCATTCTCCCTTCCCTGAACTTTCATCAAGTCACAGAGTGCTTTCAGCAGTTTATAGTGTTAAAGAAGGTGGGGTCTATGCAATTCTAAACAGTGGTTGATATAAATACTGCCACCTTTTAAATATTAAATTAGGACCAAAGCTGTAATCATACTTTAAAAGAGGTGTTAGTTTTCTCAGTCCCCTTCTTTTAATGTTCTTGATATTCAGATCTGCCACCATTTAGAATAATTAAATAGATACCTGTGTCTTTTCTGGTATACTAGGAATTAATGGAGCATTGGCTGCTGATGCAGGTTTTGTTATTTTAATGGCCTGGTTCATTTTCATTTTGTTTAAACCACAAAACAAAACAAAAAAAAACTAAATAAAAGCTGTCAGAATAATTAAATATTTCAAAACAAAACCAATCTAGTGAGGTGTGACAGGCTTACACCAGGGGCTGAATGGAGTTGATGCTCAGTGGTGAAAGGTTGTGAAATTCAGTCTCTGCCTGCTGGAATTTCAGAGCTGCCTCATCTGCTTGCATGTGTGTGCACATGTCTGTCTGTTTGCATGTGCAAACACACATATGTAAGTCACTGTGAATCAAAACAAGCCAAAAGTAGAAGGGAAAAATGTCCTGTAAACAAAACTAAAGAGGAATAGTTCCTTTAGAAAACTTTTAAACCTTTTACTGTGAAATGGTGTTAAATGGAATCTCTTTGAAATAAATTATAATCATCAGAATACTAACCAAGAACCCTAACTCCCACTTTCTTTTTCTCTCTTTATGTTTTACCAGTTCAAGTCTCAAGTGGAACATCAACATTGTTCCGGAATTCTTATGTTAACCCAAGTGAAGAAATCAAACACAACCAGGTAATGGCTACATAATGAAGTGTAGATTATGTGTGTGCTTCTTAATGAAAGCTGTTCTGGCTTTTAGTAGTAGTGCCAAAAGAGTAAGAAATAAAGTTGCTCAAGTAAAAAATGTTAAACCCTTTTAAAGCCCTTCCATTACATCACATGAATGCCAGTTTAAAGTCTGTAATCCTTTCCTCTGTATTCATTCCACACAGCAGTACTAATACTAAGCAAAATGGTATGCTATTAGCTCAAACAGCTGGAAGCGCCATGCAGCAATTGTTGCATATAAGCATGGCATTTTAGTGAACTAAGCAGGATTTTTCCACCCTCTGGAAAGTGAGAATTGGCACTTGCCCCCTGTGCATTCGACCTGTCCCCCTCCCCTTAAATAAAATCCACACAGACAACTAAGCCATTTGGTAGTTTAGTTAAAGAAAGAGGAATTATCTGTGTAGCTGATGTGAACATTTTTTATTTTTCCATTTCTTCTCAGCCTCTCCCTCAAGACAGCGCCAGGAAAGACTATGAGACATATCCGCCGTTTCAGAACTCCACCAGAAACTACGAAGACTCATTCTTTGAGGATCAAGTGCATCACCGCCCTCCGCCCGCCACTGACTACAGTATGCATCTGGGACTGAAGTCAACCGGCAACTATGTGGACTTCTATTCAGCTGCTCGTCCCTACAGCGAACTAAACTATGAAACGAGCCACTATCCAGCCTCTCCAGACTCCTGGGTTTAGGACACACGTCCGCAAGCAAAAGACCACAGGAGGACCGTGCATGTGCATGCATACCACAAGACATTTTTCTGCAAGTTTAGTTTGTCAAAGCTTGATCCATAGAAAGGCTCCTTTTAACAAATCTGAGGAGATGAAAAAGGAAGATATAGTGGGTAAACCGTAAAGAAAAAAAGAATAAATGAAAGATGACAGAGGGTGCTAATTTAGTGGGAAGTGAAAACCTTGACCTTTGAGTCAAGACATAAATATTGTTGTGGGTAGCTAGAATGTTGAAGATGGCAAGAGAGTAAACAGATGGGACTCTAGAAAGATAAGTATGTCAAGCACAAGAAAATGAACTGTTTACACAAGCTATGGGGACGGCTTTTCACATTTTGTTGGTTATCTTTACTTCATTGTGAATCAACGCTTCAACTTGCATTTTGAAGTTTCTTGTGTTCGGGAAGATACTTTTAGCCTTTTCTCTAATTTTACTTTTTTTGCTTTGTTAATGCTTCATTGTAAAGTATTTGATGTACATTACAGAGATGCAAGTGCATTGTGTATATTACACTGATGCCACTGTCCAGTCATCAGTGGCTTAAATATTGTTTCTGTTTCTGTTTAAAAAAAAAAAAAAAGAAAGAAATTGGAAAGATGTATGAATTAACAACCTTTCCTTTCCTAAGAAAAGTATGTTTTAACAGCTATTTAGCAGTATTGTTCGTTCTGATAATGTGAATTTGTTTGTGGCAATTAAACAGACGTTTTAAGCAGTTCCAGGCAGTTAACAGAACATCATTCCCTCTCCTTGTCAATTAAGTGCTTTTTCACTGCCTAAACTTTTAGATGTAGATATTTGAAATCGATTTTTTTTTCACTTATACCAAGTTTTTCTTTATGATGATACAGTGTTAAAAGATAATAAATTCAAATTTGTTTGTCATCCATAATTGCATAAAACCTGTTCCACTAGTATCTCAGCTGTTTGTGCTTATATAAAAGAGGAGGATTAAAATGTGCCAAACTATGTTATCACTAGTGCCAGCCTGGAGATAATTAAGAATTGTAGTTGAAGTTTACATTCGATGGCTAGTTATTTGTTCTCTTGATGACAGTTTGTAAATGCTTTTTTTTCTAAATGTGTTTTAATGGAATTCAGCTATATCTAGAGCGTACTGGACTATAACCAGGAGGGCAAAATCTTTGAGAGCTTATTTTCCTCCAAAGATGTATAATTCTGTCTCTCAAGTAATGTTAGTTGGGTGTGTGTTCTCAGTGGGAACCATGTTTTTTAAGCAAGAGACATTCTTTTGTTTCAATTTACATTTAAAAAAAAAAGAATCAGAAATCATCCTAGAGCAAAATGTTAACAGAGAATGATATATATATATAATTATGTGCAAATGCCAGTGTCACTAAAAGCAACAAACCCTTGTAAAATAGAATTCACATTCATGTTATGATCCCAACAGACACTTAAAGATGTTGACCTCCTGTTCTGAATTATTATGTTGCTTCCAAGTATAGATAACAAAAAAACAAACAAAAAAAAAAAACAACTTCTGGAATTTGGGTGATGTTCAGATGCCTGGGAAATAAATTACTCTGTAAATCTTCAGAGTTGTTTAGCATATTCTCATATTGGCACACACATGGGTTCACAACAAAGAAAGCTCACAGACTGTAAACTGACACATGATACCTGATTTTCTGTACTGTGAAATGCTGTGAGGGCATAAATGTCTGTTTCTACAAACTAGGTGGTGCAAAATCTGGAGACTTAACCAACATGAAACAATGTGGATGTTTTCCAACTGCTAAATTATACGTCCCCTCTTATGACACACTGGTTGATATGTTCATTTGAGGTCATTTTTGAAGGTTGTAATGAATGTCCCATAAACTTAAAAAAATAGTGTTCCTATTTATGAAGGTCTTTTTATCTTAGTAGACCCATTTTGGACCTATCAGGTCTATAGGTATTTCTTGTAAGATGTTATTAGAGTAAGATAAAACATAATTTGGGAACATATTTATATATATATATATATATATATATATATATAATCATTTATTACCTCCTTGATGAAAGTCTGTTTGACTCACAGTGACCTTATGCAACCCTTCTAAAAGTTCACCACAGTCAATTTGCATTACTGCGCTCTTAACATGTATTTATGGTGCTTTACCATGGTTAACAATGTTTTTTACAACACTTTTATTGTGGTTTAGTTCTCTTTCCTATGCATTTACCATTGTGCTGGACAAGCTATAGCCAAAAGTTTTGCATCACCTAGACTTTTAGGATTGAGACATAACTAAAAAAAAAAAACTGTATGAACATAATCTAGATCTGTTATTTCACATTGTGTAATCAGAGAAACTACACAATGATATCGGAAGCTATAATAGTAGTAAGGTATTTCATGTTAGATTTTTATTTTTCAATTTTGTCAGTGTTTCGTTAAGTATATGGAAAACTACAAAGCGGTATGTAATTCAATATGTTAACTTAACATTATTCAGCAGGTTTCATTCGACTTTATGAAGCAAAATTAGATCATTCTATAGGGTGGTGCAAAACTTTTGGCCATAGCTGGGTATCGCAGTAAAAAAAAATGTTTTTAAAGGGAAGCACAGTTACTTGGGGCATGTAAATAAACTAGAATATCAACCTTTCTTCTAAAGTCATATAATAGTATAAAAATAGACACAAGTAGTTATTTTTAGTGTAAAATAAACCATGATTGTGGGACACTGCAGCTTTAACGTTGTACTATTTAAAAAAATATATATACATATATATCTGGGTGCTCTGTGATGATAGTTTGCCCAAAATTCAAATAGAATAACTTGAAAACATTGGCCCTCAGCTCTAACGTCTATGGGCTTATACTTAATTTCACTCTTTTCCTGGGGTAAAAGCGTTCATAACTTCATGGAATAAACAGATTGAATGTGGAGCAATGTTTATTTTATTTTTTTAAGCTGTGTGAATTCAACCCAAATGTTAGAGCTCATTTTGTTTTCTTTCTAGCACCTCATTAAGCATTTCAGCTCATCAATTTCTTCAAGGTCTTTACACCAAAAACAACTTACACCATTTTGTGTGAAGCACCTTTTTTTCTCAGTGATAGTAGGCTGTATTTTGTATAATGAACACTATGTTCCATGGATGCTGGGTTCTTTAAAATAGGGAAGGTGGAGGTGTGTGCTAAGTCAAAGCAGGCAGGTGGGGTTAGAATGTCATTTCAACTTTTTTTAACAACAACAAAAAAACATTTGATGGTATTTTAATAAAGTTTGAACAAAGTGGAGTTTACTCAGCTACGCAAAATAGATGGTGTATATATTTCATTTTTACAAGACGAATAACAGCAGTTTTGGTTCACAAGGTGTTTAACAAGCACTAGCAACCATACTGGTGACTTTTGACGCCTGTCTTATATCTGCCAATGAATTGGTGGATGAATAATAGTTTTGTACATCTCAATTTACCACTCCGATCTGTGTTAAAATAAATTAATAAATTAAACTAAAATACATGAAAGTCAAATGTAAAAAGTCCTTGCAGAGCATGTCATTCTTAAAACTGACATACTGTATTGGCGCAGTTACTGTTTTGACTTTCTAGATTTAAAGTAGGCAAAAGCATTTTCTTTTTTTCAGTCAGTTCTGTCATACAGGAAGGATAAGATTGCTCACAAATTGGGTAAGGAAGGAAGCTTTTGAGTCAAACAACATGGCTTGAGCAAGGAGCTGACATATTGCCCTACCTCTCCCAGTCAAAAATATACAAGATGAGTGTGAGAACTGAAAAATACGACTTTCATGTAAAATAAACTGAATTACTATCAAACATAACTGGTATATTATTTACTTTTCCAAAGACACGTCTTGAATATATTGCAATGGGAAAAAAAATTACTTTATTAGTGGCACCCAGAGCTTGTAATACAGTATCAAAACCCACATTATCAATAATGTAACATCTTGCAATGTATTTTACCACAGTATATTATAAGGGTACATTTGCATGTGGTTACAGAGGAAATATGTTTGCAACATTTTGAAGTATATCTAGCGGGGCCATTAATTATTTACAATACAAATGCCTATTGAGAGTATTGTCTGACAGCAACGTTTAAGATTGTCTTTTAAAGCAGTTGTTCAGCAGAACAATATGAGCACGAAAGAAGCACAATCAGCAAAGGCTTGTATGGCAATGCTTTCAAAAGGCAAAAGAAGAACTAGGTTACTAAGAGATTTCTAAAACTTGACTCATACCCCTGGTTACAACTTACTATTTTAAAATACAAAGAAAATGATTACGCGACAGGCTTTTGCAAACTATTTCTTATTTTGGCCTCTTGTTTTGCTGGTAGTGTACATAAATATGAATGCCCGTAAACATACAAGAAATCCAACTGTATCTGGATTTTATTGCACAAACGACAGCCGGCAGTTCTCTTTGATCAGATTCATGTGGTTGTCAAGATAAATTTCGAGTGGTTGCTAAGTCTCCAGCAGAGTAAAAATAAAAACTGAAAAAGTGAAAACCGTGGCAGCTCAGTAAAAATTTGACCCAGACCATCAGATATTAAGGGCCTGCTACAAAGTGAAATGCATCCATCCACAAACATGATCTTCTGTCAACAGAGCACACCATGATACTGTCAGACCTACAACGAAAGACCTCTCTGTTCACCCATGGTTTTCCATTACTGCAAAAAGCTTCATATAATGAGGTACAGTACCTGTACCTGTATGGGTGTGCTTATATGAGGCATACACTGGTCAATGTTCACACAGAGTTTGGTGGAAGATGGGGTCGATTCCTGTTGGATTTGACTTAAATGTTTTATTTGCATGTGAAAGGGGATTCATCAGGTAAAACCATTTTTTCCCCAAATTACCCAGGAACATCAGATCAACAGAACCAAGACTGAACTTCTCCCCCTGAAGTGAATGTACTTGGTTTTGCTGCTTTTATTTTTGTATTTATTTATGTTTAGTTCCAAAACCAAGATCATCTCATCCATGGGAACTTAAAATAGTAATGTGTTCCATTAAATAGAAATAGCCTCTTATCTGACTATGTGTGATTATGACAATCCCCTTATCTATACTAGTGTCCTTGCTAAGGGCAAAGCCATTGCAAGAAGTAATTGATCTTTCAAAAGAGATGCATGTGTCAGTCATTCTACTCTGCTCTGCTCTGCTCTGCATACATTTACATTTACATGATCAAATGTAATGGGTAACACATGGCAGACCACGGAGTTCAGATAAATAAATCTACAATGGCTATACTGTAGTGGTTTTTTTTTTTGGGGGGGGGGGGGTTGTGCTTGGCTAAGCAAGACACAATAATTTAGAATAAAACTCACGATGTACATGTTTCTGCTGAAATCAGTTTTACTAGCACTATGTCATCATGAAAAGATGCACAGTATTTTATGTCATTATTGGTACATTGATAACGTGCAGTTGCTTGTGAAAAAACAGGCATTTTTGTCTTCCTCCTGAAAGCAGTTAAGCTAGTGAGGTCAAAACATGAGGGAACATGTGTGAGAGCGTTGACTTGGCAATATACTTTGAAGCATTCTGACAGCTTGTTCTGAAAGCTTGACCCCTATATGAATCTATATGATTCTTGGGGATCTGACAGGAAATAGTCACTCCATGAGTTCAAGAACCATTAGCATATTTCTACAGAATTATATCCCACCCAATTAGATCAGGCAATCAGAATACAGCACTTACTGCACATAGAAACACCCTACAATGTATTTGGTTTCGACATCCAAGACCTAGAAGAACATAAAATTATTGAAGATAGAAACAATGTTTGTTTGGTTAGTTTCTATGAATGAATTCTGCCAATATTGCACTACTTTATTTTATTATTCACAACTTCAGCCTATACAAGCCCCTAATGAATTGTTTATTTCTGATTTGGTTATTTAGTTATTTTCCAAAAAATGTAATCCATTCACTTGCTTGGTTCCTCAGGGTAATGTCAAACTGTAAGGACCAATTTTTCAAAGCTGGTCCAAGTGAAAGTCCAAGTCCAAGTCTAAATCTATGTAGCTTAGACTTGTCTACCTGGACTGGAGAAAAACAAGGCAACTTTATCTATTTTTCGAAGAGTTTTTTTCCCGGGCCCAGGTAGACTTGTCTAAAGCATGTCTACATGTGCGCATTAGCATAGCTCACAGTTCTCTGGCTGCCAGGTCCACATGGAGGAACCAAATTTTAAAAATCAGCAATTACAATCCTGTCCAAACCTTTTTACAGAACAGGGTTTTATATATAAGTGGAAAGTTGTATATTTGCTTTGCAACACAGTGGTTAATTGTTAGAACAAGGTTAATTAATCAGGAATATACTTAAGCGTTATCATGTAAAATTACAAATAAACCTTGCTGTTGTACTGTATGTTTTGTTGTTGTCTATTTTTCCAATATGTGCCTCCAGTTTTCAAGCTACTCCGTCATTCAATTTGCACATTTTAGCAGATCTGTCTTTGTTACATTTGGTAATACAATGTGCAACCTGTGAATCTAGAAATGTATGAAATAGTTTTAAATTATGTACTCTATTTAAAATACAAAATACCTTGTTTAGAAATGAGTGCAAGGGCAAAGGCACATTTTCTAAAATTAAGAACTACACTTGTAAGGTTAAAAACTAGCAAGAAATTATTCCATAGTGTCCATTAAGTCAGTATGCCGCTGTGCACTGCTGCTATGGAATATAGATGTTGTTTTCTTTGATCAGCAGTATAAAAATATAAATTGTTGTTTTGAAAGTAATTGTATTGTATCACACCTAAACACTGACTTAGACTTGGAAGTTGCCAAGTCTAACTTAGATCCCATTCAAACTTGCGACTTAAGGAGGCCCAGGGCCACCTTTTCTCATATGTGAACACTCCAAAAAAGAAAAGGCAGCCCAGGGCAGGCCCAGATTTAGGCCACCGTTTCGATGTGGCCCAGGGCCTGCAATCCGAGACCAGGGTCGGCCTTTATATCTACATGAACGCAAAGCAGACAGGCCACCTTTTCATAACACATGGCCAATTTGGTTACGTTGGTCAGTACTCCCATACTCCCACGCGCGTGAAAGGTAAATAGAAAGGTGAATGCTCTGCTAGCCAAGACGGAAGTGGATCAATATTGAATGGTAATTATTTCTACACCATACAACTTTAATTATAAAAATATTAAATAAATAAAAACTCTAGAGGGTTAATGTTTAGGTTGTTTCTTTCACATAATATATGAGCTGCAGTGCATTCATAATTAAGCATAATATCAAAATGACGATCATTTCTTTTAGCTGCTTGCTTTTACACAGACATAAAAATCTGTTCTCATCCACAAATATTAAAATCGTTGATGCACCATAACATTAAGTCAAAATAGTCAATAATATATATATTTTTTTTTAATATGTACCATAAAATTGCTACTGTGCTGCATTGAAAAATATATATTAATAAGAAACATCTGCTACAAATTAAGGATTACTGTATATCACAGTAGTGTGAATAGGTTCAGACTAGACTTGGACTAGACTTGTGCTTGCTTTGAAAAATCTGTTTCAATTTAGACTAGTCTTAAAACAGCATTTAGACTTGGATGTAGAGTAGCTTTGGAAAAAAAATCACTAAATATATAATGTTAGAGCAAGTGTTTAATATAAAGAAGTGTATATGTACTGTATTATACATTGATATACAGTATATTCATTATAAATATCATAGAAAATCCTAGTTAGTTGAGAAATTGCATTTGAATTGTCAACACACCTAATATAGTACATCAAATACGCTCTGCCGTAAAATGTTACCTGCATTTACAGTTATAGTACAAATAAGATGCACAAGGCTGTTGCTTCAGAGTCAGTCAACCCATCCTCCACCCCAAACGATGGAGGAAACAACTTGAAAAACTCAAGGGAATATAAATTTAAAGGTCACCCTTGCTCTGGGCATAATAAAATGAAAATTGCTCAAGGCACCATGTGTATCAGAGTATGAACTGATGTTCAGTTCAAAACCATTATTCCGTCTGCCAATACTTTTAACATCAAGGAGATGATAAATGCTGCTGAGATCACCACGCTGATGCAGGTGCAGATGCACCACTTCATAAAGAATAATTGGAAAATCTGAAGGACAGCAATCCAGATGACTTTGATTAAAACCAGGAAAGTATGAAGGCATAAACCAGTACAGAATGGGAAGTATGAATTTGAATGTCAATAAATGGGATGGACGGAAATGCCCCAGCATCTTGAACTAAGAAACTGAAGCAAATGATAGGATGCTGACGTCTTTGAAAATGGCAGTGATACAAAAGACTACCAGATAAATAGCAGAAAGACTCGGTTTAATGAAAAGCACTGTCTGTGTGACAGGATGGTCAAGTGGTGATATCACAGACCAGGACGTAACCACAGACAGGCACAGTACTACGGGTGAGTCGAAAATGCGCACTTTCTTTAATAATTAGGAATAAAAGGTTTAAACAAAACAAAACGAAAGACTTACACAAAACAAAACAGCACAGTGGCCAGAACAAACAGAAAATAATCAACAAAACCAGTACCGTGCTGGAAATAATTCAGGACGTTTAGCAGTTGTATTTATATATTTTCAGTTCTTACTTTTACGTTCCTCCTCTGAATAACCCAACCCAGGTCAGCAAAAGCTGCTGGTTTTTATATTGTGGTCGACGGATAACTGGCTATAAATTACCTATTTTATCCCTCAACCACATTTTGATTTCTCATACGTGTGGTCGACAGCCAATTTGTCAATAAATCATTAGCTGCCAACCACGCATTCTCACGAGTTTAGCTGGATGGTGAATTTTAACCCCATCCATACTCGCCTGAAACCATGCCAGGCCAAATGAAGAAATGCATCCGTTGAAATGAACTTTGTACATCCAACTTAACCATAAAAACTCCACTTGCTTACCTCTATTTGGTATATATACAAATGTAAACATGTACTCCCCCCCCCCACCGTCTTACCCAGGGAGATTATGATTGGACCTTGACCAGAAGAAAGGGAAGGACAGGCATTTCAAAGGAGTTTAATACACCACCACTTTTCATAGTGAGTACAGTATTACGTAAGTATTACATTTTGTTACTTTGAGAACAATCAGTAGTCATTTAAGTAAGGCCAATAGGTTTCCTATAAAGCTCATGTGATCGAGCCATTGGGTACTATAATAAACCATTTTGTGGTTCCTCCAAAGAACGTTAAAATGTTCTATATAGAACCATTTGTTCTAAGAGTGTGCTTATCCATAATGACTGGGACCTATGAGACCAAAATTGCTACCAACCAATATCTTTACTACATGTCACTGAAGGCCCTGGAGAGGAATCTTCAGACTAAAATGATATGCCTGTCTAAAAGATAACAACCCATCTTGTGAGGAGCAGTGTGGATTTAGAGAGGGCCACAGTACCAGGGTATGTAATGACCTGGCACTGGAGATGGTGAATGGCTTGGTATCAGGTGCAGCTTTTATTGACCTGTTTTGTAAAAACTTGTTTCCCATTGCTCTCTATTACTTGATAAAATGACATCTTCATTAAATTCATTGAAATGTGTAATCCCTGTTTGAACATGAGGAGCTCAAAATGAAAGACAGTCACCTGGCAGTAATTACTCTGAGATGGTGTAGTAATGAGTTTGTGTAAAGTGCCGCACGATCCAGGACTTGCTTCAACGAGTAAGTCTGTTAGAAATGCAGCTGGAGGAAATGAGACAGCAACAGGAGCTTGAGGAGCTGACACACCCACAATTCATGGAAGTCTGCACCCCTAGCAGACTGAAAGCCACCAGGGAGATGGAAGAGAGTCGAAACAGCTGGGTTCAGATAGGCAGAAGCAGGAGAAAAAATAAACTTCGTCAAACACAACCACCAGAAATCCAAACATCCAACAAATTTGAGCCACTTCAGCATTTAGATGACCAAAACCAACATCAAGAGAATGAAAGGAACAACATCCAGGACCCTGTAAACAGTGCTGACCAGGCAGCAAAAAGAAGGGAGGTCATGATTGTTGGGGACTCCATATTGAGAAACACAGCAAGTTCAGTTCGCAGTTTGGACCCCCTTACTACAACAGTGTGCTGCCTTCCAGGAGCCTCTGTCACGCACATCAGTGAGAACGTGGACAGGCTCCTAGATCGAACAGGAGACGACCCGGTAGTAGTCATCCACATCGGTACAAACAACATTGGAAGAGACAGGCCAAGATCCCTGCAAAACAAATTCAGAGAGCTAGGAAGGAAATTAAAAGACAAGACCAAAACTGTGGTATTTTCTGGGATACTGCCGGCACCTTGTGAAGGACCATATGGACAGCTGGAAATACAAAATCAAAATGCATGGCTGAAATCGTGGTGCACACAGGAAGGCTTCACCTTTCTTGAACATTGGAGCACATTCTACAACAAGGACTATCTATATAGGTGGGACGGACTGCACTTAAACAGAAAGGGAACCAATCTACTCGGAGAAAGGATACTTGAGGAGGTCCAAAAGCATTTAAACTAGAAAGGAAGGGGAGAGAAAACTAAAAAAAACAGAAGGGAGACCACATCAAAACAAGGGCAACAACTCTTAAATGTATTTATCTTAATGCTAGAAGTCTCAGAAACAAAATGTTAGAACTTGAAGCTACTGCACTAACAAGTACAGTGCCTTGCATAAGTATTCACCCACCTTGGACTTTTCCACATTTTGTAGTGTTACAACCTGGAATTAAAATGGATTTCATTTGGGATTTTTACCATTTGATTTACACCACATACTTAGCACTTTGAAGGTGCAAAATATTTTTTATTGTGACACAAAAGTTAATTAAACAAAAAAAACATTTGTTGGTTGCATAAGTATTCACCCCCATGAGTCAATACTTGGTAGAAGCACCTTTGGCAGCAGTTACAGCTGTGAGTCTCTACCAGCTTTGCACATCTGGATCCTGCAATTTTTGCCCATTCTTCTTGGCAAAATTGCTCAAGCTCTGTCAAGTTGGATGGGGACCGTTGGTGAACAGCAATTTTCAAGTCTTGCCACAGATTCTCAATCGGATTGAAGTCTGGGCTTTGACGGGGCCATTCTAAGACATTCAGGTTCCTGGCTTTAAACCACTCCATTGTAGCTTTGGCTGTGTGTTTAGGGTCATTGTCCTGCTGGAAGGTGAACCTCCACCCCAGTCCCAGGTCTCTTACAGACTGAAACAGGTTTTCCTCTAGAATTTCCCTGTATTTGGCTTCATCCATCTTGCCCTCAATCCTGACCAGTTTCCCAGTCCCTGTCAATGAAAAGCATCCCCATAACATGATGCTGCCACCACCACGCTTCACCGTGTGGATGGTGTTCTCAGGGTGATGAGCAGTGTTGGCTTTGCGCCACACATAGCGTTTTGCGCTAAGGCCAAAAAGTTCAATTTTGGTCTCATCAGACCAGAGAACCTTTTTCCACATGTTTGCTGTGTCTCCCACATGCCTTTTGGCAAAATCCAAACGGGATTTGATATGGGTTTTTTTCAGCAATGGCTTTCTTCTCGCCACTCTTCCATAAAGCCCAGCTTTGTGGAGCGTCCGGGTTATAGTTGTCCCATGGACGGTTTCTCCCATCTCAGCTGTGGATCTCTCCAGCTCTTCAGAGTTACCATTGGCCTCTTGGTTGCTTCTCAGACTAATGCCCTCCTTACCTGGCCACTGAGTTTTCGTGGATGGCCTTCTCTAGGCAGAGTCGCGGTTGTGCCATATTCTTTCCATTTTTTAATAATGGATTTAACGGTGCTCCAGGGGATGTTCAAAGTTTGGGATATTTTTTTTATAACCCAACCTTGATTGGTGCTTCTCCAGAACTTTATCCCGGACTTGTTTTGATAGCTCCTTGGTCTTCATGGTGCTGTTTGTTTAGATATGCTCTCTAACAAACTCTGGGGCCTTCCAGAAACAGGTGTATTTAATCTGAGATCATGTGACACTTTAATTTTTTTTTTTTTTAAATTTAGCAGCGCCTTTATCCAAGGCGACTTACAGAGACTAGGGTTGTGAACTATGCATCAGCTGCAGAGTCACATACAATTACGTCTCACCCGAAAAAGACGGAGCACAAGGAGGTTAAGTGACTTGCTCAGGGTCACACAATGAGTCAGTGGCTGAGGTGGGATTTGAACCGGGGACCTCCTGGTTACAAGCCCTTTTCTTTAACCACTGGACCACAATCCCTCCTTAATTGCACACAGGTGGACTCCATTCAACTAATTATGTGACTTCTGAAGGCAATTGGTTGCACCAGAGCTTATTTAAGGGTGTCACAGCAAAGGTGGTGAATACTTATGCAATCAAGACTTTTCAGTTTTTTATTTGTAAATAATTTTGAAAAATATGTAGATTTTTTTCCCCACTTTGACATTCGGGACTATTTTGTGTAGATCAGTGACAAAAAATCCTAATTAAATCCATTTTAATTCCATGTTGTAACACTACAAAATGCGGAAAAGTCAAAGGGGGGTGAATACTTATGCAAGGCACTGTAACTACAATGTGATAGGTGTTACAGAAACTTGGTTGTCTGAGAGGAGACAAATATAATATTAGTGGGTACACACTGTATAGGAAAGACAGGCAGAACAGAAAAGGTGGAGGGATAGCACTATACATAAGAAATAGTCTTGAAGCCCAGGTGTTAAATCAGGACAAAGAAAACAATGAAGAATCAATATGGGTCAGAATAATGGACAAAAATTCAAAGGGCATAATAATAGGAGCATGCTATAGACCGCCAAATTCAGACGCTGAGCAAAATAATCTGTTATACAATGACATTCGAAATACGTGTAGAAAAGGGGAAGCCATACTAATGGGGGAGTTCAACTTCCCCGTATAAAATGGGAGAACCCGGTGGGGAGCACGATGGACGAAATTGAAATGGTGGAAATGACAAATGACTGCTTCCCAACGCAATTTGTCAAGGCACCGACTAGAGGGGAGGCATGCCTTGATTTAGTCATTTCAAATAATGAAGACAGAATAACTAAAACAGAGGTCAGAGAGCCATTGGCAAACTCAGACCACAACATGGTCTCATTTTAAGTATTTTTTAAAACCCCAATAGTAATGACTAAAGCTAAGGTTAACAATTTTAGAAAAGCAAACTATGAAGGTATGAAACAGAGACTAACAGAAGTAGATTGGAGTAAAATAGAGAAAACATCCACAGAAAAAGGATGGCTGTTTTTTTAAAAATATAGTACTAGAGGCGCAAAACAATTATATCCCAAAAGTAGACAAATCTAAATCTAAAACAAAATGGCCAAAATGGTTAAATAGATCCATTTAAAAATATATTCAACAAAAAAAGGCACTTTACAGAGCGTTTAAAAGGGACCAAAAACAAAGTACACAGAAACAGTACTTGGAACTGCAAACACAAGTCAAAAGGAAGTTAGAAAGGCCAAGAGAGATAGAAATCAATATTGATAAGGGGGCTAAAACCAATTCCAAAATGTTTTTCCAATATTATAACAGCAAGAGAACATTCAAAGAGGAGGTTAAATGTCTAAGAGACTCAAATGGCAAAATCATAGATGAAGAAAAAAAAAACAACAAATATATTAAATTATTACTTTTCACAGGTTTTTACAAAGGAGGACACAGACAACATGCCCCACATGTCAACCTGTTCCTATCCAGTTTTAAATAACTTTAGCATAACAGAGGCAGAAGTGTTAAAGGGACTAGGAGCTCTTAAAATAAACAAATCCCCTGGGCCAGATGAGATCCTCCCAATAGTACTCAAAGAAATGAAAGAAGTTATTTACAAACCGCTAACCAAGATCATGCAACAGTCTCTCGACACAGGGTTTGTACCGACAGACTGGAAAATAGCAGGGTGACTTACAATTGTTACAAAATATCACAGGACAAAGTATCACATTTCAGAATATCACATTACAGAGTATCATATTACAGATAAGAGCAGTTGTAAAGTACAATAAAATCAGTAGCAAAAAGATCAAATTCAAATAAGAGCAAAAAATAGGGAATACAGTAAATAATTACATTAAGAGTGGGTTCAATTAAGGGCAGTTAACTTATATTAAAGATATTTGCTTATACAAGTATGAACATGTAAGTTCGATGAATGGATGAGAATGATTTAAAATAACAGCAATTACAAAAAACGTGAATACGGATACCTGTAAGAGTAAAATCAAATACAAGATACAGGAAGTAGTTATAATTAAGAGCAGTTGTAGAATACGGCAAAGTGTGGAGCAGTTCAGTGCAAGTACAAGCTGATGCAAGTACTGGTACAATTGGGTGTCACATAGTCCAGTATAGCCGACAGTTGTGAGGTTTACAGATGGCTTAAGGTACTTTAGGAAATCAAACATACAACAATATTGTAATTATTTTCATACTTTTTATGATAGCAACTGCCGGCACAGAAGATATTCTTAAAAAACTACAATATGACTACAATAAGCCCTTCGCAGGGCAAGACAAGAAACCCTACATACACATAAAAAACAATTGCCTCTAATTAAGAGCAACACCTCACTTAATTACATAGGTTGTATAATTAGTACAGAGACACAATATAATGAATGACAACGTTATAATGGCATGCATAAGAATATATAAGAAAACGAAGAGTAAAGGCCACAACACACCAGACGTGATGTTACAAGTGAAAATATACAGCGATGCGACAAAATGTATAGAATCTATATGTCTGATACGTATCTTTCACACCATGGGCTACACGACATGTGACGAGGGGGCGACGTGAATTAAATAGAATTGAATCCTATTTTTTGCAATTTTGTAGCACGACAACTAGTGAATTCAGAAACCAGAGAACAGCTTCAATGCACGTGATCTTGCAGGGTGAAGCACTATCCAAAATGATGGAGGAAAAAATAATACTGCCGTGGATGGAGCAGACGGAGACAGTCAGCACTGAGGGGCGAGAGACAGAGCCTGGGACAGCCTGACAGGCCAAGAGGAAGCAACCTCAGGGGATGGCTGAGAGACCGGGTTGCCGAGGTGCAGGCTCGAGGTCGAGCGAGAGGCAGCCACAGGGGAGACAAGACCCAGAGTAAGCCAAACAGCGAAGGCAGATGACATGGAGCCACTGGAGGCGGAGGAGCGACCGCTGGGGGAGTGGAGCTCCACTCCCCCTAGAAGTAGAAGGATCTCCAGACGGGGACCCAACACTTCCAGGAGGGCCCAGCCGTCGCCGTCACCAGGGAACAAGCCCCCGTGACCAATGACTGCAACCAAACCCAGCCCAGCCCGACACAAAATCACAGAGCCTGAGACAGCTCCCCCACCCCAGGCCAAAGACAGCCGAGATCAGCCCAACTTGGACTCCAACCAACCCAACCAACCCAACCAACGCGCCAGAGCCCGAAACCAGGGTTTCGCCACCCCAGCTCAGCCGCCGCCAAGGCCAGGAGAAGACGCTACTCTAGCCGCAGTGACCACTGTCTGGCACCAGCTGCGGGAGGTGCTGTTGGAGTACCACAACAGCTTCGCTACCAGCTCAGAAGGAGCAGGCCGGACTCACATGATACAGCATCATATCGAGACGGCAGAGGCCGCACCTATCAAGCTGCAGCCGTATTATTTTAAAATGTTATTTGTCTAAGCTTAGGACTTTTTTTTTTTTGCCTAAGTGCAAGGAACACAGGACGGCGATGGAATAAAAAGAAGCCTATCTACAGAATGAAGATACCTAGTTTGCGTCGCTAGCGGTGTCCAGCAGTTTATTTAAATTAGGTTTCTTTTTTTCTCTCCGTACTAGTCTGTTATGCATTGGCCCATAAAAGATAGGGAATGATTTTCAAAGCTCAGATTCGGATTTAAATAATTTTAAAACTATACAATGTGTTTATATATATATATATATATATATATATATATATATATATATATATATATATAGTGGTTATTAATACTACTGTATTACTATTTTCACGTTGAACTTACAAAAGACAATAACCTCTCAACACTGCACCTTCACTTTCCAATTCGTGGCCACATTTGTAACTACATGTTCTAACCACATGTAGTGCTATTTTTACCTTTAATTTATTTCATTTGTCATACTTGTAATGTAGTATAGTAACCGATATGAAAAATATTATTCTGGAACAACATTTTATTATGATTGGTGGTCGTTTAACATAAAGAGTGCTATCTAGCGCCGTTGCAAACCGTGACGTTTTTTCAGTTAGGGTGACTAATGTCGGGACACTGGGACAGTTGATGGGAAAAGGGGGACGGTCCTGGTCCCCCTAACCAGGCACTACAGATTGCCCTTGAAACATTTATGCCAACAACCAATAACATCAAAGAACAAATGTTATCAGGATTTGATTACAGTATTTACTGTACTTATGTACGTGAACACTTACATGAGTCTTGTGCAACCCAAAGACGCTGTAGTGTCTTTCTGACGTCATCACGTTAGGAGTTTTGCCAAACAGAGGAAGCAGGAAAAAGCCACGTTGACGGATCGTGGCTACTCAGAAGGCAAGTCAGCAAGGGAGATCTGAAGGGGAGCTTTCAACTAAACAAACTTTTCACTAAACATGTCATCGCCACCAAAAGAGAAAACGGAAACAAAAGCTGGACACCTCCCTGCTGGTATTATGCATGTTTATCTGTTTTTTTAAATCAAAACTTCAAGTTATATTTTATTTTACACCCAGTATAAATATTGATTTCTTGTACTGGCTGTGTTATTTTTGTTAGGAATACATCGGTCACGTACTCCTAAATATCATACATTTGCAGAATCTATCAGCAACACGTAAAACTTAGAGTTACTTTTTTGTACTGTTTTAAATATAGTTTTACAACTTGTGCAAGTTTGCAGTTAAAAAAATAAATAAATAAAAAATAACGAATTTGAGTTTTCTGTTTTGTGTCATTTCAGATAATTCAGATTAAAATAGTAAAAAGAAACTGATTTATAGGACACGGAACATTTTAAATACAGCTCAGTGAAAGCAGTTTTTTGTTTTACCCAATTGGTACGTGACGTTTTGTTGGCGATTTAGGGAAACATGAATTGGACTCAGATTATTCCAAGGCAGGAAGAGCTGGTTTACAAAGTATCCAGTGAGGGGTTTTAATGAAGAATTTCAAATGCTGGTGGTTCATGTTTTCAATTAGTTTTCAGAGTGTGTTATTACTTTTAGAAAGACAAACGGCGCAGACCTTTCATAGCACAATAACAGTTTTGTAAATTATATGTCCAGTTTATTATACGCCCACTCTAAAGTGACTGACATCTAGCTGTTTTCCACGCGAAAGAAGGCTTCTTTTAAATTGCTTCCAGTGCAGTATAAATATAACATATTAAATTGTTGTTCCCGCTGCAGGCGTTTGAGTTGTCGGTTAAGGTTGTGAGTTAAAGTCCCATTATGGGTGTGCATTGTAACATGCTTAGAAATGACAGTTCCTTAACTTTTTCTTTTTTTTTTAGTTACTGCTAGTTTCTTTAAGATTGAAGTCATGGATTTTAACCTATTCAAAGAGTCAGAATGATGGCAATTATGTGTGTTACTTGGGAATAGCTACTTGGCATCCTGCTGTATAACAATACATGTCGATTTTTGCCCTACAGTAGATTGTTCTAATACCAGACTCTGGTATTGTCAAATTAAGTGTTGGTGGCCTTTCTAGTGGGCATTGATGCTGTGTTTTGTTATTTCCCTCTTAGTAAAAGCAGGTGGGATGCGAATTGTACAGAAACATCAGGGAGCTGGAGAGCAGAACCAGGAAAATGACAAAGACAGCAAAGAATATGAAAGCAGCAGGTAAGAGACCAACATCATGATAACCCACATTTACCCACTGTTGCAAGTGCCAATAAGACTTTAGAAGAAAGACACTGCAACCAGTGCATCTTTTTCTCATGAAGGATGGTTGAGTGGGAAGGGAGGTTACCACAAAATGCATTGCAAGACCAGAGTACACTGGCACAGTATCAAAAAGGAAAGAATCATGCTATGCGCAAACAAGACTTTCAAGGACCCTAAATGCAAGTTTTAAAGTAAAACAATACAATACAAAACACGCCAAGGTTATGCTAGAATGATGCAAGGGAAGCATGCATCAGACAAGAAGTATGCAATGAAAAAAGAATGGCTGCAAGGTTTGTGCTAGGTGTGCATGAAATAGGCTACTTTATTACCCTTGTCATACTTACACAGTTTTTGCTTTAAACATGGATTTTATAGTCTTGCTTGATCCTAGCCTGTACAGTACGGAAATGGAGAAAAACGTTCAAATTGCATTAAGTGGTACCACTGCAATACTATGGTATAAAAACAGATGTGCATATAAATACATGTGTCCATTTGTGCAGCAGTCAAACACATTCTTCAGCAAGAGTAGATCGCTTAAATTAAAACATGGTTAATAAAATGTTCATTAGAGAAAGGCAAAGTGTTTCTAGAAACATTCTTTTTTTTATGGAAGCAAGGAAACATCCAGAACACAGAAGGAAGCATGAATCATGTGTGCTTGTGTATGCTAGGCTAACAAATAGCTAATCTCCTCATTAGTTAGTTTGCTCATTCGGAGAAGTTTTGGGCATGGGGTCAAAGGCACAGGTGAGCACTTCCCACCAGAACTGACATATTCAGATAACAGGGTGGTCAGGAATATTGGGTCTCCTCCTTACATTTTCCACTATGCTGTGTGTGTTTTTTCCGCCACACTTGCAACTGTACTTAGTCTATCAATCTCTGGGATCTTTAGCTTAATAAGGCAATTTTTACAAACTTTACATGGTGGGGAATATTTCTCAAAGGCACACTCTGCCAGCAAATACACCAAGCCTGATTTCATTCGTAATCTGTACCATTGCTGACCATATCCAACGGTGGGTAAGCTTAGCTTATCTTATCTGAAGCACTTCAAGGTTGTCCTGACAAGAAAAAAAACAAAAAAAAACATATTGCTTAATATTTTTACAGTGCTGGTGTCAGACAGTTTCTGTTGGAGAGAATATTAAAAAAAAAAGGAAAGCTGCAATGTCCCACAATTACTTTCAGTTATATGATTATTTATATTGTATTAGTTTTTTATTAATTATTTTACACCCGTGTTTTTCTACCTAATGTGAAATGCCCAGTTCAAATTGCGTCTCACCACTGCAACCAATTTACTGTTCAAGAGGTCTGAAGATTAGAACACCTCTGCACCCGCTGTTAAATCACTCTTTTTATCTGCCAAAGCTTAACAATGGATGCTACCAAGCTACTGAACCCTGGAGACAAAGCCCAGCATGGTAAGTCTCCACCTGCACTTGTTGGAGGGCCAGGCCTGTGGGGGTCACTGAAGCGCAATGAGGAACTGTTCTTAGCTGGTTTTCCTCCCAAAGCCTGCAGATGCACAAAGGCCAATGCATCGTTCTATGCGGGCCCCCTTACAACTCAGCATGAATAGGATTCACTTGCTTGACTCATTCTGAACTCCAGGCACTAGTGCTTTTACAAGGTGAGCAACTGGGACCCAACTATAAACTACAATGGAGTCTAATTTGGATGTCTAAACAGTAGCAGATCTTAATACTGCTGCTCATACAACTGATTTTTTTCCACAGCATTTTTATTGTATTTATTAATGTTAATAAGTGACTCAGTGTTTCTTTGTAAAAGTGCGGCAGCTGCAATAGAAATTTCAAAAGTTCTTGGTACATTGCAGTATTCTCATTACCAATTTATGTTGTTAATCTTGACCTGTATGGAAACAGTATTCCATATTGCGCAGTCTGTGATGCTGTATCTGACAGTTTTGTTAGCCTATCATACACTGCAAGAACATCCTGTGATTTTCACCACTAATGCAGTTGCCATTTGGAAAAGAAAAAAAGATCCTTATACTTGGTATGCTTGTTAATGTCCTGAGTACGGTACATACATAGGGTTGCCAACTGGCCCCATAATTCCGGGAGACTTTAAGACGGTTCAGATTTTTTAATTCACCTCTAACTGCAAATGAATTGATTTTACTGAACATGTAAAGTGAGTGTGAGCTGTCGCTAAGGCACTGAATGGCTTTGCTAACAAGTTACTAAAAGCACACACCTGTGTCCGGGGGGCGGGAATTACTTTCCCGTGAGGATTGTCTCCATCAATCAGACCTCTACAGCTCGCTGATTTGCTGTCTTTGTCTGATTGGGGCGGGACTTTGTGAAGCAGGTAGAAATATTAAATAAATAGAAACTTAACCACAAAGTTAAATGAGAAAGAGTGCGGGTGAGCGCATTAATTCTCTATAACAACGGAATCACACTATTTTGATAGATATTGTTACCGTATAAAATTTCAAGCAATACAATTTTAATACACGCTGTTATGATGCTCCCCTAGAATCGGCGCCGCAATTAAACAATTCAACACATTTATTGAGCTGCTCACGCAATTCACAGATATTTAAAATCGGAATTGTTGGGCCATTTGGCAACCCTAATGATACATTTCACGTGTACACATAACCTTGTCCTGAGCAAACATGGTCAGAATTTGCTCTAGGTAAGTGTTTCATTTTTACACTGGCAAAACACACTGGTACTGAGCAAACAACAGGCTTGTGTTAGCATGCTAGAACTTGAAATAACAAAACGAATTAAGTGGTCTGATTCATGTGGTGAGCCTAACAAATGTAATCATGTTTCGTCAAATGGCAAAAAACCTGTATTTTTGCATTTACCATTCATATTGTATTACAGACATAAACCTTAAAAGCCAATGGTTGTTTCTAAAACATGCTTTAAAGACAAGTGCAGATCTCTCTCCCTCTCTCTCTTTCTCTCTCTCTATCTATCTCTCTGTATGTATGTATGTATGTATGTATGTATGTATGTATGTGTGTGTGTTCCCAGGTTAAAGACATCTGCCAAATAAATAAATAAATAAATAAATAAATAATAACACCAATCCTCATCGGAGGGCTGCTATCTATTTTGTTTAAGAACATTTCTTCAAAGTAGATTTTGCTTAGATGCCTTGTTCACAGCTGTTAAACATACAATTCAAGTTTGTTGTCCTCTTTTTTGACATTGTTTTAGAAAAGTAAAGATTACTGGCACAGTACAGTTTTGTAAGGGAGTTTTATAGCGTGGTTCTGCTTTTCACTTACAGACTAAACTAAAAACCCTGAACACTTGTCTTCGTGACCAATGACAAATCTAAAAAGACCTGAAACGTATCTGATCGACTGTATTAAAGATATTTATCATCCAGTTTACAGAATTGAATACACCTACTCTTGAGAGCCTGACATATTGCTGTTTTTGATGTGAAAGAGGGTTTATTTCAAATTGCTTCTAGTGCAATATAACATATTAAATTTGAGTTTCCGCTGCAGGCCTTTGAGTTGTCAGCTAAGGTTGTGAATTGAAATCGGAAGGCCCATTAAGTATTATAGGTAGAAACTGTAAAATACTTATAAATGACAGTTCCTTCACAATTTTTGTTGTATTTATTTTTTTATGACACAACTTTGATTGAAGATATACCTAGTATATAATTACATTTTATTGCGCCATTTTGAATTTTCTATATGTATATTATCTGTCTCCTTATCCAGAGAGTAGAAAAAATGTTTTTTAGATAGATGCCTTATTAAACCTACTGATTGTGAAATGCTTTTGAATAGTGTGTAGGTCATGAAATGCTCTTCAAAATAAACTGTTGAACAGGTAGTCTCCCAATAAGAGTTCCAGTAAGAGCCCAGGTATACATTGTAAAATACTTACAGTATACTGTATAATTCTAAAGTAAATAAATACAATTTCGATTTGAGATATGCCTTGTATATATTTAAATTGAGTCATTTTGAATTTGCTGTAGGCCTATTCCATGCTTCCTTTTCCCCCATATGACAAGTTAAGCGACTGAGCAGAAAAGTAACCTTACAGCATTCAAGATCACAAAGTTTGTTTGGAGGGAACAAAATATATTGTTGGGTACAACACACAAGACTTATGATATTGTTTAGGAATTGCAGGGTTTGCTAGTAAGTTGCTAAAAAAATAAAGTGCAGTTGCCTCAAAACAATACCTTTCATTAAACATTGGGCGTTAAACATTATTTCTCATGTGCTATAGTACTTAGTAGTACAGAAAATCTTATCATTCTACAGGTAACGTACACAAGCAAATTAAGAATAAATGTAATTTTATTTTGTTAATAAAACTGCTTTAGATTTACACTTAAAAAAAAAATATATATATATATATATATATATATATATATATATATATATATATATATATATGATCACATCAGAGGTTGGTTATGATGCTGTTTATCAACATTTAAAACTATAACTCTTAACTTCCAAATAGAGATGAAAAAAATAATAATTTTAAAATGTTGACACTGCATCATGATAAATAGCAAGGCAATTACACTCTACAGGCCAACCTATGAGTATTCATTTAGCAGGAAGGTTACTGCCCGATCTCAAATCGTTCATGACGTACAGGCAGCCATTTTCAAAGAAGCATCATTAGCTTCCTGAGGAATTCAAAGAGAAGCTTTTACAATTTCAGCGTTTCTAACAAACAGTACCAGCTTGGACAGATCGGAAATGCTGATCAGTCCCCCGTTTTTTTCGACATGCCAAGCAATACCACAGTTCACAGAGAAGAACAGGTGTGAGTAATCACGACTGGAAATGAGAAGCAGCTCATAACTGTAATGCTCTGTGTGATAGCAAACGACCTCAAACTTCATCGGTATGTATACGTAATTGAGGTATCTTTGTAAATGCATATTTATTTGATGTTTTATTTTTTCCTCAAATTGAAGGTGGGAAATTTGTGCTGCATCTTAAATTCGAGGGCATCTTAAATTCGAAGGAATACGGTAACCAGAATGCCATTGAGTCAGAATGTGATTGCTTCTTAATAAAAAATATATCAGGAAAAGTACTTGTCAGCTGCACAATGTTAGTTTATAGTTTCTGGATTTTATAAATGTTTATTAGTAGTAAACTAAAGGGAAGCATGTTTAACAGTAGCAGTCTTGGTCTTCAGTACATTGCCTTTCTGGAGCCTCCTCCTGGTTGATATGCAAAAGCTCTGCGTTGTAAAGTGCTGGGTAGTTCTCAAACAAATCTGCTCGCCCTTGAATGTCCTTCTCTTTCTTATTTCTGGCTGAGCAAGTGGCTACAGACCATAAGTAAAGAAAAGAATAGGAAAAATGAGTCAAATGCTAATGGTAATTATAGGTAGGGAATTAGACATAATATAACTAACTTGATTCTTAAAATCAGTTTTAGATTGCTTCCTGCTGATTGTCAAGTGTTTTGGAATAATGTGTAAGTCCCAGAATACAAAAAAAAGGAGCACGTAATGGTCTTAGAAAACTGTAGGAAAATTAAAACTATAGGAAACTTTGATTAATGTTTCAGAGTTTTGCCAAATGTCTTGCTAGTAGTTGCTGATCATGATAAATGAATTGAAATGCTTGACTTCTTCTGTAAGTAAATTGAAATTGTTGACTTTCATTTCTATATTAGTAGAAACACAATCTAATCATTCTTAGAGGTTTTCTTTCTGTCATATATATATTTTTTTAAACACTGTCTCTGGTCCGCACTGTACCTGTGTGTATCTACGTCCTGTAAATACGGGGTATGGGTATTTTTTTTACAAAGGGGATTCAATTTTGCATAACCCCCAGCATATTGCATCATCCAATTGATCATTGTTGTCCCAATCTTTTTTGCAGCTCTTCCTTACCCACGTTGGTCCCCAGTCGCTTGAGTTTAAACGTGTTTACTGTGAACATATAGGAAATGTAATGAAATCTAATACCCCACCCACTATCAACCCTGAACAATATTAGATTTGCACCTGACAGCTAACTGCTCTAGGCCTTATATAGTGTTGGAACGTGATGGGGCACTTGGTTTAGCTCATTTGCATAATCTTGCTTAATGATGTGCATGTTTATTTCTTTATAGTTCATAATGAAGTGGCTAGAACCTGTTGATAGATAATGTATTATAGCCAGACTTGCAGTCCAGTCCTCAAACCTCGAGTCCAAGTCATCAGGGTCCGAGTCGAGTCCGAGTCACTATCATTCGAGTCCGAGTCACGAGTCCTTGAAACAAACTCAAATCAATTTTCATTCAACTAGTGGTAGTAGTGGAGGAACAGTTTACCTAACGGACGTTGTCTGATATCCCCAGGAAAAATGCACAAATAATAAATAAAAATAAACAAATGATTTTCAATTTATTTTTTCTAGGTAGGTTATTCTATGTGCATGTCTTTTTCAACTTGTCTGTCACTATCATCTTTTGGAATTGGAATTGGAATACAGTTTGAATGTACCTGAAGTTTATAGATAAGCTTCAAGTTCAAGTTTGTGGATGTTGTTTTTCACTTTGATAGAAGCCGCGATCTGGCCTAAATGAGCCGGTGTAGTGTTAGAAAGTGGTACATCGTGTGGTATGCGTACCAAAACTTGCAAGTGGTGAACTGTCAGATCTTGGTACACGTGCAATCAATTCCGATCTAACAGGTTTTTTCCTATTGTTAAAAAGAGGTAAATTGACCATTAATTATACTTTTTTTTTTTTTAAACTTAAATTGGAAACAGAAAACCAATTTATTAAATAGAAAAAACAATTAAAGTCCACCTCAAAGTTGCACAAGTAAAAAAAATGTACAAGACCCAATGTATTGCATATGATAAATATTTGCATACTGTTTTCTTAATGGTGGAAAAATATGATGTTACATTACAAACGACGTAAAAGACTGGAAAATAGGATAAATTCAAAAAAAAAAAATGTAAAAGACCGAAAACAGCATAACGTACCAGATTTGAATGGGCGCTTCCCTGCTTTCTTAGCGGAAGTTGTTTAGGCATGCGCGAGTACCACTTTTTAACGCGTACCACTACACCAGTAAGACATTAAAGTTACTTTTCATCTCTGACTATAGCATCTACTTTAACTTCAATTCAGGTAAAATCTGCCAATCTGATTTAGACATTGCCAGAACTGTATATATACTGTGTTGTTAAAATAGCTAATTTAGTATTGTTTGTATTATTTGTTTTGCAAAACAGAAACGTTATGTTTCTCTTTCATTGCATTTGCACTTTTATAATACAATGATGCATTTACGAGATTGTGCTTCAGTTAATTAGATTTCAGATAATGTATTTTTTTTATCTTTTCTATTTTACACAAACATATTTATGTATTTCCCCTTTGTGTAGGTTCATAATGGAATAAAAACGTGAAGTTCACACAGACAGATTTCTAGGTTGATGCTGCACAGCGTATTGTTAATGCGTTCTTTCCACATCCATTATACATTATTTTCATTTTGGTAAATGGAGTGGTATTAAGTTTTTCAGTTTTTTGTTTTTTTTTTTGCTGTCAGTCAGCTCTGTCATACCAGTCTGATATTTCTGCCTGTTTGGTAGGCAGTTTTCGATTTGAGATTTTAGTGCCTAGTTTGTGACTGAATTTGCCAGGTGAATTCATTGACAATGCTTGCAAACAGTGATGGCGTGTGCTGGGAACGAGTGGCGATTAGAAGCAAAGAACTGAATGTGTAATCATACAGCAACTTTCTGATATGAGTTAAGAAGCTCTAAAAGTATGATTATAACTTATATGATTATTCTTTTTTTCATTAATTTTTGTTTTCAGTAAATATTAAGGAGACCAATGATCTATTGTTTTCAGTGGTAACACATAATTATATTTCAGAGATTCAGGGAGCTCAGCTCATATGTGTTTTTCAAGAATGCAATTATGTATTTCTACAGTGCTTAAAAAAAACTTAGAACACAGTTTAAAGTAATAAAGAGAAAGGCTAATTAAAAGCCAAATAATTAATTACTTGTTTACCATGCTGACATTATTTATTCCATATAAAACGTAATGCAAAAGAGAGAAAAAAAAACTTGGTCTGCTATGGTTGCAGTTGGATTTGTGTGTGTTTACTCTACAACCTAACTAGCTTCTATGATTGGCTGCAACGATAACAAGGCTAACCAGTGATTGGCTAATGTTTTGTTGGGTGGGTTTTTATTTGGCACAGTTTCCTAGTAACTGTAATATTACTTGTGTAATGGAAAATAAAAAAGGACTTGTTGTTAATATCTCCGAGTCTCACAAAGTCGAGTCCAAGTCTTTTGCGACCGTGACTTGAGTCCAAGTCACGAAAAATGCAACTCGAGTCAGAGTCCCGGACACGAGTCCTACAAGTCTGACTGACTACAGCCTTGCATACTAATGACCACCTGTTCCCAATTATGCAAAACAAAAACTGTGATTAGTTGTGTCAATATGTTTTGACTGTAGAGTACAGACTTCTTATAAGGGATAAAGCTAGTTGAGCATTAAAATCTGTGATTTTCAAAATATTTATTCAACATTTTAGTATTAAAACAAACTAAAAAATAATAATATGAAAGCATCATTTTTGTCCTCTTATATCAAACCCTGTGTCCTCTGTTTTATAAAAAAAAATTATTGTTAAACGTGATCTGTGTGTCATACCTGAAATGTGCCAGACATTTTGATTCAAAACAACACAAAGACATCTGAGAAGCTGGTCTTTTTTGCAGTAGTTTGGAGGGCACAGTATGCATCAGTTCTGCAGTGATGGTAATTGGCAGTTCAGTAACACTCCTCCAATGATTCTTGTAGAAATCAAGGTATGTACAGTAGTGGAAGTACTCAAGGTGTTTGACCCTATGAATGCTAAAGGAATAGCCAAATGATTCCCATTGTATAATCTGTAGAGATTTCACACCTGTTAGATTTCACATCTAACTTAACCATCACAGAATGATAAATCCCTATGGAGTTGAGAGATAAAGCCCTACTAGATTTGTGCTGTAAAGCTCGAAACCTGTAGCAATCATGTTTCAAAATGAACATCTCCAACCACGGTTCTTTCCGAGCACAAAAGTAGTACTGAGAGGTTGCACTGAATGGTGCATATATAAAATTAAAGTTTTTTTTTGTTTTTTTTTGTTTTTTTGTTTTTGTTTGTTTTTTAATATCTATGTATTGGTGTCATAGAATTTGGTTTCTTAAGCAACCACTTTTAGTCTGTTTGGCAGGGGATGGCTGAGCTGTCTGTGTGCACTTAAGACAGAGAGCCAAGAACGGTGCTTGGACAGCAGCAAACCTATCTTACAGTTCTGTTAATGCATTCAAACACAGAACTTCCAGAGCACTGCAGCATCAGCAAATCATTTCTTTCAGTTACCTGGGAGAGTTGATGAATTATTTGCGCATTAGTTTAGTGCTGTTTTATTTATATGCTGACAGTGGTTTTTTTTTTCTAAATGTCCGTTACAGCCTCTATTTATTTGAATTGTTTCATAATTACAAGACAGCAGAAAAAGCTGCTATAGCTACAAAATGAAGTATCTTGTATTCTCTTCAGCACTGATTTCCATGTTTCCGATAAGACGAATGCTGATGTCTTGTAGCTGCACCACCTACAGTATTTTGTGTTTTACTGAGCCGAAAAAGAATAGGTATTCCATTCAAGTAGGAGCTGAAGGATGCAGACATTGCAGCAGTGTCCTCGCAGTCTTTCTTGGATGAATGTAAGATCTGAATTTTGTATGCTCAAAGAATAATGTTTTATGCCACATACATCCTTGTTATTAAATATGCTGGTGCGGTGACGTTAGCTTTTATGGTTCATTCCCCAGCCAGGCTGACTCAGTCTAGATGTAAATCAATGTAAGTACTGCTTGGCAGGGTGCCTGCTTTGTGATAGTTAAAAAGCTCCTATGGACCAGTTTGATTCTCAGTCCTTTCTATTGATGACACAGGTGGATAATATTGCTAGGCCTGCGGGTGGCGCAGCAGAACAGAAGTACAGCAATATTTATATTACAGTACCGGTAATCCAAGTTGAAAATGTCAGTGGTGTAAATATTATATATTCTGTGTAACGCATGCTATTTGCTTTTTGGTGAAACCTTCTGCAGCTGCAACTAGTCACAGGAGATGTCCTGTTTGAATCAGGAGTGCAGACTAGTTTTAAGGATTTGTTTGTCCACCTGTGTTAATGTATGTGCATAAGTCCCACTTATTTGTATAACATATAGAGATTACTGCTGATATAATTGTGATAAAACTGCATTCATATTATATAAACCAGTGGGCATATGCTGTATTTAAATTTGACACTGTTAACACTTACCACTTTCTTAAAACCTTCATCATTCTCTAAGGTATTTTGCAGTATAATTTCTAGGGTGTTATTGCTTTTATACTGTACCCCTTCATAGAAAATAATAGCTTTTTCACAGCCAAAAGTACTAAGCGATAGAACAAACTCACATATTTTCTGTTTTTTTTTGTTAAAAAAATATCATTCAACAGGTGGGACAGTGGGAGAATAAAACATAATTCTGGAATGCGATTGTGATGAATGCCACATTAAAAATAAAACCCCTTTGCATGAAGGGAGTTCTCCATACAGCATAAAAGAAAGCATATGGAAATGTTACTGGACACCATTGAAGTCTGATGAATGCAAGTTTTTCCCATTTATTTATACCTTCCTCACATTCCGATGTGACAGTTACTTAATGTACAGTGGCTGAAAGGTTCAGTGTAACATTACAAGTGGCTGTCAGAAGTGATGAAGGTCATAACTTGTTCTCTCCCATTGGGCATCGTATGAAAAATGAGACATCCCACAAAAAAAAAACCCGTTGGAATTGACAGTGAATGCCTGCATCGGTATGACTTTCACTTGGATTGCAGGCAGAGGGTAAGCAAAAACTTTTCTGTTGCCAGTCCTTATTTATTGTGTATTAAAGTCAGGTTGTAAAAAGTACAGCTAACTTCTATCATTTTTTAAATTTGGATTTGAGTGCATGTACGTGTAAGTTTCAGTTTTTAAGTTATTGTTAGGTAATAACATTTATTAGCGAAATCAATAAAAAAAAGTTTGTGATTAAAAATATCTAGTTGTCAATATGTCTTGTAGTTCAATAGCTTGTTCCCATTGTGTGTTCATAGTCAAAGCCTCCTTCCTGGCTTTAGAGAAGAGAGTGCTGTGCCTGTGTTGTTACTGTGATATGCTGAAATAAAAAAAAAGTAACCAGACTGCATCGAGTTCTTCAATTCGTCATTCAAACCGGAGACTAGCTATTATTGTATTGCCACTGACAGCAAACACTATTTTCTCTTTTTTTATTTATTTGAAAGGAAGCAAGAATTAGTCTTCATTGACAGACGACATTCAGAGGGTGTGTACAAGAATGTAGATTTTCTTTCAACACGCAGAAAAAAAGTATTTACATATTTTCGGGCGGATTGATTTGGCACAGTGATTAAACAACAAGTTTGAAATATAACACTCAAGGTCTTTTATCAGAGATTTAAGCCCTCAGGTTAAAGGAAATCTCGGATACATTTTCTAATTAGTTTTTTTTTGTTTGTTTGTTTGTTTTTTTACATACAGAGGATGTCAGTCATGATAATCTGATGTTACCAGCTCTAACTGTGTATTTACAGCTGAGGCGGGTGCTGTATGTTACCCACATTATTTAATTTAATAAGATTACATTAAGTATAATTCAGTTGCCCACACAACACGTCGCTGTTTCTTTGAGATGTTTTTTATTTCTCTGTTTAAAAGAAAACAAGTGTATGTTTTCAAAAAAGACGGTTCAGACCTGTGTTGCTGACATGTCTTTTCTCTTTCACAACTTTGTTCTGGTTTAATTTTTTAATCCAGGAACTTCAGACCTTTTCTATTCTTGTTTGCATAAGAAAGTAATATACTGTGACCTTTATTTATTTGCCACCTTTTGTAAAGTGATGCCTTTTGGAATTCACTGGCTATTCTTGCAAAGAGCCTCAACCTGTATTAAAAAGCCTTATCTTATGTAGACAAAATCTTAGTGGTGGTGGTGGGGGGGGGCAGTTGTGTTTTTGCAGATAAACATAACCCATTCCAACTTAGAAAAACAAGATTGCACTTTAAAAGAGCAGCTTCTTAAAGTAATCAGAGATTTAAAATCCTATCGCAGCTGTTGCAGTGGAATTGACCTGTTCCTGCCAGGTGATGTTGAGTGGCTTTTTAGAAAGAAACGCTGCAGCAGGAATTAGCCTTAAGGGGACTGAATATTGTTGTGGAAGGTCATTCAGTTTCTAATGATAGCAACTTAAGAAACAAGAGAATAATGAGCCGGCCAAATCTCCAACAGGAACAATGATTAGCTCTGTTACATTATTGCTACATCACAACAAATGGTGCCACTAGGTTCCAACTACCCTCCCAAACAAGTTGTTTAAACTTTTATGTAAGGTGTTAAAAGATCCAGTATAGCTAGGGCTTCTGTTTTTCGGGTTTTATTAATTGTATTTTTTGGTGCTTATTTTTCGCTGTTTTCAAGTTTTATGTAAATCGTTTTTTTCAGGGCTTTTGTTTTTGATATACTGTATTAAATTAGCGTTTTCGGTTACTTCCAAAATGCTTGAGCATTTTGTTTTTCTGTCAAAATATGTATAGTAGTAACTCGACAGTACTTGCACGCTTAAGTTCTACCTTCTTTCCATTGCTGTCTTCCACAACAAAATCCCTATGGTCACATTCTTCTGGGGGTTTTGTGTGTAGGCATTTTTGTACATTTCGCCACAATTCTGTTTTAAATCCTCCGTATTTTAACTGTAATACAGCTTGAAATCCCGCTAACAAGCCTTCATCCTGATTGTAATCTCGTTTTAAATCTCTCAAGCAGTCTCCAATAGAAATGTAGAAATGTGCTGTCAATCAGTAGTTGGGGCAGGTTTCAAGTATTGAGAACAAATCCATGATAGATCCAAGTCAGGAAGGCGGGACATTGCCCAGCAGCACTAGGAAATGTATTTATTATTATTTTTGTAGTCGGTTTTATTTTTTAATGGGAATAGGGTAGAGTCAACGTGAATTGATTAAACATTTTCACAGTTTTTCTGGTGTTTTCCGGTGTTTATTGGCTATCCACCGATTTCATTTTTTTTGTATCGGGGGGTGTTTTATCGGGTTTTATCGGTTAAAACCGAGAATCAGAAGCCCTAAGTATAGTGTAGGGATGGGTGTTCAATGAATTGCACTGCACTTTTTTTTTTTTTTTTTTTTGCTAATAATCTTTGTCACGGTTATTGTCGAATCAGTCAGCAAACCAAACCTTCGTCTCAGCACAGTGACAGCCCCAGCAAACGTTTTCGGGCAGTGAAGCAGAGAGAGAACAGCTGTTTTTGTCATTCTCCTGTATGCTGTGTAGGCAGTCATTGTAGGCTTCCTTTTTGTTCAGTAGATATACTTATTGAGAGACAAGAGAGCAGATGGCTGGTGGAAAAATTGCAGATTTGTAAAAGTAAGCCAAGCAACATTGTCTGGAGACTGCCTGTCAGGTTTCATTTGGATTTTTAAGATTAATGGGTTCAGTTTGGAGGACTGATGTGTTGTGGTAAACCCCAGACTGGTGGTATACAGCACAGAGATGTGGAATCCCCTTTTTCAAATCATTGCTTTGCGCTTTCATTTTGTTGGAGATCATTGAGATGCAGAATAGAATATTCCGGGTTAATTTCTGCTTATTTGTAGTTTTGGAGTTGGTAGTACTTAAGGCCCAGAGTGTTCTCAAAGGTCTCACAGTAAGTGGCTAATCTGGGATTTCAAACACGTACCCTCTCTGTTGCTGCCCTTAGTTCCAACCACTAGGGGTAATTCCTCCTTGGTCACAGGGCCTATATCAACTAGAAACACACACACACACACACACACACACACACACACACACACACACACACACATGCCCCTTAGTATTATTTGGGTAATATATTTGGCATATAGATATAAAGAACAGTGTTTTTTTTATTTTTTATTTGTGAGCTTGATTGATTTTAATATTGATGTTGACTTATCCTATACAATTGTTTGCACAGTAGTATAAAGACCTGAAAGTAGGTTTACAACATGTTTAGGTTGTTTGGGATGCAGTTCTTTATTTTAAAAAATAAATGGTCGAGGCATATTTGACTATTCCTAACTGAATTGATGGTGTTGTCTGCGTTTTAAGTTCATGATAAAACCTGGAATGGATCAAACTGCAGTTAGAGTTTCCATCCCTACAGTCATGGATATGGAGCACTTGCCTAAATTAAATCCTGCCAGATATGTTGTCTTGTCCACCGTGACTGAAACTAACTTGTAACAGGGAAGATGGCTCTTTTTTTAAGCAGTCAAACCCAGATCAGAGGGTATTATCATCTGGTGGTAGACCATTTACCTTTCTCACTGCAGCACCAAGTGGATGTAAGAAATACATTGGAACAAATGTTTCAGGGGGACAGGTTACTGGTTAAAAGCCGCCAGGATGTGATGACTGAAACAGAGCATGATTTACAAAGCAATTAAACGAGAACAATAGGTAAGTTTAAGATAACTGATCATTCAGACCTGTACCAAGTTGTTATTTTAATTGTAAAAATGAAAATGAATCGTAGCTACAAATCCAAAAGGAGAAAACACGAAAAGGACACCAACAGTCACAACTCTGTAAAAATGAAAATAGGGAAATAATCCAGTTAAGTGAAGAGTTTGTGTCCCTGCTTGCGAAGATGTAGGCACTGGCAGCAGTGGAAGCTCATTAAAACCAAGCATACTGTTTAGCCTACAGCGAGAAAAGCGACTAAGGCCAGGTGTCACCAAAAAGCACTGGAATAAAAGGGAAACATTTCTGTTGATATCAGTTTAAGGTCAATAGGACTTTTTACAGTTTTATGTGCTACCATGGAACAACAAAAAAAACATGCTTGGAGATACTCCAAATTTCAAAAGCTAGTTTCTTAATCCTCATTTGGACACTGTACGTGCTAATTAGTGCTGTCATAATTCCTGGCTGTTTCTGTGTCTGACTGGGTCTCTCTTAACATTCAAGTTTTGCCAAAAAGGAACAGAATGGTTTGCATGTGTAGGTGGCATACAAAAAAAAAATGACAAGCTGGTGACAATTATTTGTGTAGCATACGTTGTAATGCCAGGCAACAGAAATAAAGATATTAGAGAGTAACATGTTTGACTGACTGACAAGAAAACAGTTTTAGCTTACTGTGCTTAATGGCATCATCCATACCAGCAAGGATCTCTACCTGACAACTGTCCCTACTGGATGAGGAGGAGGAGGAGGAGGAGGAGGATGATGATGATGATAATGTTGGGGGTGCATATTGGATTCCAAGTTGTATATTATGGTGTCGGTCTGGGTGTAGGTCATGGGCATCGCCTTTTTATGACCCTGTTTGTTTGTTTTATTTTATTTATTTATTTATGTATTTATTTATTTATTTGGCAGATGCCTTTATCCAAGGTGACTTACAGGTGTTACAGGGCAATACAAGGTTACAATGCAAGCCTAATATATATTACAGTATAATTTACAGTATGTACAAATACCACGAAAATACAATATGAACAAAGATGCAGCAAGTTAGGATTACAACAAGTTATATCAGCAGTGACATAATAGTAGTGCAAGCAGGGTGATTCAAATCAGGTAGCCCGGTCGCCAAATGCGACCTTCAATTTTAATATGGCAGTAGATTTTACCGTAAAGTCGCCATGTTGGTGACTAAGCATTTACAGTATATACAACAGAACTTCAGTTCTGTAATAAAGGCTTTCTGCTTCAATGTCAGAATCTGCACCGTCCTGTTGATCTTGCAAAGCGAATCCTTTTGTGGAACCAGCCCCCTTTTCTTGTTTCCATAGTAACAGGCACCAGCCAGTCAAATTAGGGTAGAACAGCGGAAATTATCATTAGTGGGGCTTGCGAAGCAAGAGTCCCCACTTTAAATCTTCAGCATACTTATTATTATTCTTTGGCACGCTACTCCTCTTACACCGTTTAAGCTACAGATGCCGTTCAAACTTTAAAACGTGTAGACTGGTCTGGAATAGTGTGCTTGCCGGGGTACCTGCCTCGCCTCCACTTCTGACAACAATGTAAAGAAACAATGTGTGCTGGGTTTCCAACGGTGGTGCTGAAAAGGCTTGACACAGAGCGAGAGTGTGAGAAATGGGTACTATTTGTTGTTTAGTTTGAAGTGTATACTTACTGTTAAAGTCCAGTAAAACGCAAACAAAAGCCACAGCTCCAGTGCCTTCAATTAAAAAAAAATAAGCTTCATGTTCACTTGTGTTCTAAAAGTTATACAAAAACATGCTTTATTGTAAATGAATAATGCATGTCACTATGTAATTTTTCAGGCTATAATGCGTGGCATTTTATTTATTTATTTTAGCTAGCACTAATTTTTTTTATCACATTACTAAATATCACATTATAAAATATCACATTACAGATAAGAGCAGTTATAAAGTGTAAACTACAGTAAGTAATTGCATTTAAGAGCGAGTTTGACTTATGGTAAAAATATTTGCTTATTCGAGTAAAGTCCAGTAAGAGCACATAGTAAGTATGTGAGAAGGATGAGAACGATTTCAAATAAGAGCAATTAAAAAAGTACGGGTACCTATAAGAGTAAAATAAAGTACAAGATACAGGAAGTAGTTATAATTAAGAGCCGTGGTAGAATACGGCAGTGTATGGAGCAGTTCAGTACAAGTATAAGTTGATGCAAGAACTGGTACAATTGGGTGCCATATAGTCCAGTATAGTCAAGAGTTGTGTGGTTTACAGCTGCTGTCTGAACAGGTGTGTCTTGAGGAGGCGCTGGAAGGTGGTCAAGTACTGAGCAGTCCTGATATCCGTGGCTAGGTCGTTCCACCACTGAGGGGCAAGGGTGGAGAAGGAGCAGGCTCTGGAAGTGGGGGAGCGGAGGGAGGGGTTCAGCTAATCTGCCTGTGGTGAAGGGACCCAAAAGGTCGAAAAAGGAGCAAGAGTTTTGAATTGGATGTGAGCAGCGACAGGGAGCAGAGCAGCGGTGTAGGAAAAAGACAAGGCGAGCAGCAGAGTTTTGGATGAGCTGGAGCGGAAGAATAGCAGAGGCAGGAAGGAGTTGCAGTAGTCAAGGCGGGACAGTACCAGGACCTGAACTAGGAGCTGTGTGCAGTAGCCAATGAGGAAGGGGTGAATTCTGCATATATGTTGCTGTGGAAGAATCGACAGGAGCATGCCAGAGTAAATGTGCTGAGAGTAGGAGAGGGAGGGGTTGAGGGTGACACAGAGGTTCTTGGTGGATGAGGAGGGAGAGAGGGTGGTGGATTCAAGAGGAATAGAGATAGAGAGATAGAGAGATCAGCGGTGGGGGAGGAAGAGTGGGGAAGAAAAGGAGGTCTGATTTGGAGAGGTTGAGTTTGAGATGATGTGAGTGCATCCAGGAGGAGATGGCAGAGAGGCAGGTAGTGATACAGGAGGAAATGTCGGAGTCAGAGGGGGTAAAGGAAAGGAAGATCTGGGCATCATCAGCATAGAAATGATAAGAGAAGCCATTGGAGGAGATGTGGGGACCCAGGGAGTGGGTGTAGAGAGAAAACAGGAGGGGTCCCAGGACTGAGCCCTGGGGGACACCTGTCGAAAGATAGCAAGAGGCAGAGGGTGGGTGGGGAAGGAGGTGAGGTATTGAAGAGTTTGTGAATGTCTGATTTTGTAGAAGGAGGCAAAGTCATCAGCCGAGATAGAGGAAGGTGGAAGGGAGGGGGTGGGGGCTAAGGAGGGATGAGGTAGATAAAAGTTTACGGAAATTGTTAATAGAAGACAATGATAGAGTGGAAGTAGAGAGGAGCGCGCGATAGAGGCAACACAAGGAGGTGATTTTAACAGAGTGGAACTCAAAGGTGCTAACAGAGGTAGAGGAGAGAGGAGGAAGGACAGAAAAGAACAAGGAGGAAGAGAGCGCAAGTCCTGTTCCCCCCCACCCTGTCCAGACTGGGAGAGAACATAGAGAGGAAAGGGCAGCCAGAGTGGTAGTGTTATCAGGGGAGATCCATATTTCAGTGAGAGCTAGGAAGTCAAGAGAGAGGTGAGAGGTGAAGGCAGAGATAAGGTCAGCTTTGTTGGAAGCCGAGTGACAATTCCAGAGAGCGCTAGAGAGAGCACGGGGGGGTGAGCAGAGGAAAGGGGGAGAGGCAGGGAGATGAGGTTAGAGAAGTTAGATTTGTAGTGGCAGGGAGAAGCCAGAAGACAGGAACGAAAGGAAAGGATTACGGGGATATTAGAGGAGGGGAAATAGAAATGGCTATGGGAGAGGGTGGTGCCGAGAGGGAGGCAAAAACAGGCAGGTACAGGAGGAGCGAGAGCATTGATTAAATGAAAAGAAAGAAATGTATACAAAGCTGGTCTGGAGTTGGAGCCTTCAGTTCGATGCTTGGATAGAAGATTATGCAGCCGGTCCACGTAGGCCTGTCCTTGTGTGAACTACCACAGTGTAGACTACCGGCCCTTTGGTGATGAGGCCTTTCGGTGACCTGGCGCTCAGTGCTGGCGCATTAGGTTAGCGTTAGTGCTTATATACTGCCCAGGAGTTTGAGAGCTGTGTGCCTCAGACAATGGCTTCAAATTACCCTAAATTGAGTCAACCGCGCCCTGCTGCAATTTGGCAAATTGTTAAGAGTGATCAGATCTGTATGCTAGCCTGCTCGCAGCGTTATCTTATACAAAATTGTTTATGTTGGAAAAGGCCTCACAGTTTCAGAAATCTGTTCCAAGCATAAAAACTATATGCCAGTATAAATGTCATTATTATAGTTTTCATAATAAGTAAATGTCGGCTCCCGAGTGGTGCATCCGGTAAAGGCACTCCGCGTGGAGTGCAGGATGCACCCTATAGCCTGGACGTTGCCGGTTCGAGTCCAGGCTATTCCATTGCCGACCGTGGACGGGAGTTCCCAGAGGGCGGTGCACAATTGTCCGAGCGTCGTCCCGGGGGGGGGGGGGGTTAGGTCGGCCAGGGTGTCGGCTCACCACGCACCAGCTACCCCTGTAGTCTGACCGGGCGCCTGCGGGCTTGCTTGTAAGCTGCCTAGAGCTGCGTTGTCCTCCGACGCTGTAGCTCTGAGGTGGCTGCATGGTGAGTCTGCAGTATGAAAAGAAGCGGTTGGCTGACGGCACATGCTTCGGAGGACAGTGTGTGTTCATCTTCGCCGCTCCCAAGTCAGCGCAGGGGTGGTAGCGGTGAGCTGAGCCTAAATAATAATTGGAAATTCTAAATTGGGAGAAAATAATAAGTAATTGGCGACTACTAAATTTATAAAAATAAACAAGTAAATAAATAAATAAGTAAATGTCACATAGTCCTTTCAGAATGCTAACTGTTATCCTGAACTACGAAATAGTAATCAGTTAGGTGTGATGGTGCCATCTGCAGGAATTTACAAGTATTTAATTTTCACAGGTGATGAAGAGATGGAGATGGTACATTTTGCCTTGATTTGAGAAATATACATTAATACTCCTACTATATTTAATAGAAACCTAAGACACATGCTTCCTAGTGGTACTTGAGTGGTAGTTAAACAGTGGACTGCATTTTGAAAATAAAATCATATGGCTGTTTTGGATTGGATTGCATTTTTGTTCAATGCAGACTTAGGTTTACAATCTATTATGTCTACAGTATATATGACTGTAATCTCTTGAATACTTTAAGTATGAACCATTTTTAACTTGCCTTATTTTCTACCTATGAGAAGATTAATAAGAACTGATATCTCTCCCATTTAGACAGACATCACACTCATGCAGCAGTGTGCCTCTACATTTTAGAATAGACATTTAAATTACAGTTTAATTAGGGAAACCTATAACAAAATACAGTATTAGTTGGAATAACTCGTCATTAATAAAGGCTTATTCACACCAGACACCAGTGTTGGAACTAAAATATTATTTTTTTATTGTGTGAAACTCCACATACAGTGCTGTTCATCGTTATTATTTATTTATATTCAATACAGTCTGCTACACTGTACGTGTATAAGACAGCATCCTTGTGCCTAAAAATTCTGGCAAATGTTTATCTGAACTAAGACAGTGAATTATGACATATGATTACAGCAGCTTCAGTTGTACTACTTATGGAATTCATGTTAAAAGCTTATTACTGGAAAAAAATGTGTGCTTAGAACTGGCCAGTTGGCCGCCTTTCTGCTAAAATCCGGGTTTTAATGTGTGCAAAGCGATTTGGTTTGGTTAAACTGAGCAAGCTGTGTTTACTTAAGAGTGCATAATCACTTAATTTCACAAGCAAGGCATGCACAATCGTACCACATAAACCAACTATTACAATTCAGAATTTTTTTTTTTAACCAGAAAGACAAACCAATATAATATTGTGAAACACAAACTCAACTATCCCAATGTCGCTATCCAGCACTATAGCTGTTTCTAGTCAATCGCCGTCCTGCCTGAAATAAAATGAAGGGGAGGTTTGCCTGATAAACAGCTGAATTTCAGTTTCAGTGTCAGTAAATTCCCACAGCAACCCAAACACTGAATGCAGGTTGTGAGAAAGCTGTAAAAACCACAACAGTGCACAGGGAGTTTTAACGCTGGAACTCTGTCAGGTTTACTTATTCACCAAGTACTCAAGATGTACCATATAAATGGATAGAAGATGTATCGTATATAATGAATAACTAATGTAAATGTATGATGCCCTTCTGTATCAGCTGCCTGCCACAGACCTTTAGGGAGATTTAATGCTGGTTAAACTATATTGACATAAACATATTTATTATCCCTGTGGCCAGCAGTGGGAGATCTTGAGTATAACTACTACCACTACCATTACTACAGGGTTACACTAGCATATTCATTGAGTTAAATTATACATTTTATTATGTTGCTTATGCATAAACCATTTTTACTCAATGACCTTAAGAAATCCTAAAACTTATAAGCTGTTACTGTTATATAAACCTCTGCAATATTTACGTTAAATAAAGATTTAATATGAGATACTGTATAATACATCTATGTATGACTATTTTGGACAAAGATAATAAACAGTTAAGCAAAATTCTAAACGATTAACACTGTTGTAAACTCAAAACAAATAACTTACCAGACATCTCTGAGGAACCAATACACATTCATCAGTAGACTTGTGCACACCAGTGCTGTTTGGAATTGGCTTGTTATTTCCATGTTATCAACCAGCAGCTGCTAAGATGAAGTACCTATGAACATTGGTGTCTGGGTACTAAAATATGTATTGACACCAGAGAAGCCTCAACACTGAATTTATTACTAAAGTGCCCTGGTCTGGTTTTAGGGGGCATTGACATTCTTCATCCTTAACTTCAAGCCTTGTATCTAATCGTCTTTGAATGCCAGCACTGCCTGGCTGGTGTTTTGTGAGATGGAATGGTGTGTATGGCGGTGTTTCCTGAGTAACATGGGTTTGTCATCGTTAAGGATTCAGTGGTGTAGTCCACATCGCAGGGCCTAGCCGTCCCAGGGAATGAGTTATTTCTTCTTCGTATCAGAGCTAAGACGTTTGGGAGATTAATTCTAAGACAGCTGTGAGACACTGCGTCACTGTCGCTCTGAATTCAGCCCCTTCGTGTTCAACAGTCAAGCAGAGGAATCGGCAAAGCCTTGTATATATCTTGGAAAACTGCTTTGCACCAGCTTACTTATTTTAGACCCATTAATCTGTACAAAAGAGGTAAAACTTAACCAAAAGAAGACACATTTCCTGAAAGGTTAAAACACATTTTAACAGCTACTCAGAACTGTAAATGATTTGCTCCTATTTGCAACTGCTATTTTCAGTTGTATTATACTGTGTGTGTGTGTGTGTGTGTGTGTGTGTGTGTGTGTGTCTGTGTCTGTGTGCGCACACACACAAACACTTTATAGAAAATACTGTACTTAGGCAACATACATCCCTTTTTTTGAATACAGCTCAACCAAAATGTCTGAACTGACCACCATTTATTTTGCCCCACACATACATTTTAATATAATTACTGAAGAAATTGTGTAGCCATGGAAAATGTGCATTATTATGTTATGTGACCTTTACTGTTTACCAGTATACTAACCCTGGACCAATACATTCTACTTTCATTGTATTTTCGCCTTTTACAAACCGGTACAACCAACATTTCCAAAGGTCAAAGGCATCTCAAGGCCCTTTATTTGCAGTATGGAAAATGTTCACAAAGTAGTGCTATTTAAATCAAACCTGGATCTCTGCATTCTTTGTATTTAGCAGTAATAAGGGACACAGTAAATCACCTATGGGGGTGTGGGGGAAACGAGCTCTGTTAATGTATGGTAAAAATTATGTTTTAGAATAAATCATTAAAATAGATCCTGGTTAGTCCGTATTTATTTAAACTGAAAAAAAAAGATCTGGAAGTTTCTTCCAATCTGCGTTGCATAAGGTGCGACTAGGCATCATAAATACTGCTACCAACAGGAACTGTGCTCACTGTGATGAATATATTTTGTCTGGAATTTTCATGTTTAAGGTACAATTTCTGTAAAAACATTCCAGTTAATATGATGGCTTTTTTTTGTTCGTTTTTTTTTTTCATAAAATTCACAAGTGTGTGTTTTTTTCTTTTCATTTGGCACTGTTTTTTCCTTTCATTTGGCGCCATTGGTGGTTCCAACTTTTAATAGCTGTATGTTCACTAACTAAAATGCTATTTTCTATGAACTTATGATGCCAATTAAAAGCACAAAAAAGCTAAACAAATGTGCATGTGTAAGCCAAAAATTATGAATGCATTAATCTAGTTAGATATATTTAGTATTTGATATCATTTATGATTTCATCCAGACATTGTCTATTGGGAGATACCTGGACTTGACTCCATGAGCGTTTGAGTTTTATAAGCATTTCAGTTATGAATATTTGTTTTTCATAGGAAGTATATTTGTGGTTTCTCTGAGTTAGTTTCCGCTGCTTGGCTGTGTGGAGTAGAAGCTGCACTGAAGACAGGAATGTACAAACCAAACAGTTCAAGAGGCTACAAAGAGATTATTGGTTCATTCACTTCCCATCAGAACATATCTAATACTTGTGTGTATATAACATTTCCTCTGTTTTTCTTCACAGTCCACCTAAACCAACTCTGGTCATTTCTGGTGCAGTTACAAAGGTAAGCTATTTTGGTTTGTTTGTCCTGTCTACTTCTTGCACAAGGTATTTTCTATTTTGTAGTCAGTATATCACATGAAGGCTGTGGTGGTGTTAAAACACACATTGGCTGTCAGACCTCACCAACTGGAAATATATACTGTACAAATGTTTTGCAGTAATGTTTTTTTTATATAATATAATCAACCAATGAATTTACTTTCTGTATACAATTTTTTTTTTTTTTCAGTAGAATATTTTATTCAAGTAATAAAACAAAACCCATTCATTATAAAATATGGGCTACTGTCCTCAAATCTGTCTGGGGTTGACACTAAGGGCTCTATTGTTATGAAACGAGTGCAATGGTCAATAGCGTCTGCCCCGTAGGGAGTGGCTTCTCCACAAGTGCGATTGTGGACAGCTGTATCACTGTAGTCCTGGTCGTCCTGTTTGTTCAGTTACTTGTTCACAGTGTGTGCTCATAAAGTCAAAGCCTCCTTCTCCTGGCTTTAGAAGAGACGCGACGTGCCTGTGTTGTTACTGTGATATGCTTAAATAAAGTTGCTGAAACTAATCAGACGGCGTGCAATTGTTTGTTTTCAACTCGTCTTTCAAAACGGAGACTAGTTGCTATAGTACTGTGGTTACAGTATTGCCACTGACAGCAAACACTTTCTCGATTTATTTATTTTTTTATCTTTATTCGCTATACTAAATTTAAATAAATAGATAGGACAGCGAGGAAGCAGAATATTCAGAACATTCAGAGGGTGTGTGCACTACAAGAACGGAGATTTTCTTTCAACAAGCAGGCAAAAGGTAAAGTACACGAATACTGTATTTACGTGTTTTCGGGCGGATTGATTTGGAACCTTGATTAAACATATAATATAAGATAACATTCGAGGTCCTTCATCAGAGATTCAAGCCCTCGTATTGACCAATCAGGTTAAAGGAAATCTCCAATCCCTTTTCTAATTCATTAGAATGTTTCAAACTAGTTAAGCTCATACATTATCAGGCAGCAAAACCGTTATCTTGTTTCAGGTCTGCTGATTTGTAGTGACTTATTTCAATCACGGAAACAAAGCAAATACATTGTGTTAAGTTTACACAGCAGCTAACGCGTATAAATATAAATGTAGTACTCCATTGTATCTGCAAATGAGGATTTTTAACTCATATTTGTTTATTATTCGTTTACGAAAAATATTGTTAGTTTCTTACATTTTTGTCATTTTTGCGTCTTGGGTTCTTTTTTCTTTTCTTTTACTTTCTTGCCTTTATTTTAATTTCTTTGTCAGTCCAAGCGCACGTAGTTGCTTTTTATAGTGTGTTCGATTCTTAAAGTTCCTGATTGCGCCACTAAATAAACCTGGTTTCAGCGGGTCTTAACACAGTGCTCAATTGTCTGTTTGGGACCCCATTGCGCTGTTATCAGAATTGCTTTGGCAAATATGTTAATGATGCCACACCCACGAAATGTATGCCGACATGTGGCGATGGGGCAGACTCTATATAACGGCGCAGGACATGTCTTCAGAATACCGTTTCAGCGCAGTGTTTTTTTAAAAAAATGTTTACGTCTCCACTCCATTTTTGCACCACAGAATTGGGGGCAAGCGCCGTGTGCACGTGCACTTGCACTCGCATCTGCGCTGTGATCAGAATACAGCCCTAAGTGTGCTATTGTTACACTTTGTATCAACAGGGATATGTTGAAAGCCATTAATATAAAAAAAATAAAATAAATAAATCACAAGATTATAGCTCCATAAACATGATTTAAAACACCACTTTTATATTATTACATTTCTATTCTCTGTCTATTTATAGTAAGTAAGAATGTGATAAATCCCCAGTGTAATCTCTGTAATAACCAGAATCTCAAATGTAGGCTTCAAATGCCTTGCTTTGACTGCAGAGCACTGAACCAGTCCTGACTGTTTTCGGGATTTAAGTTGTGTCCCTGGTAATCCATTTTAATATTAGACAACCACATTTGGGATTCTTTCATCTTCGATTTACTTTTTATTAACAGGCTTCTACTGTATGATTGCCTTGTGTGCTATAAACAATGATTAGTGAATTCAAAGGTAATTTTAAAATTGATTTCAGTTTAATCTTGTGCATTCTTTTTTTTTTTCTTTAAGAAAATTAAAACAAAATGCATTTTCTTGCAACAGTGCCTGTGCAGCTACATCAGTGCCCTTGCTGCTACATTACCATCATGTTTGCTCAAGTGTACAAACTCAGTTTAATCTTGTGATGTAGAATGCAGACATCCTGCACTAATTGGACTCATGAATTGAAATAAGCAAACCTCTTGTGAATGCCTAGCAGTTTTTTTTTAAATCACTACCGTTTTGTTTGTTTGTTTGTTTGTTTGTTTGTTTGTTTGTTTTATTTAGGACGGTCCTTGTGTGTCACTACCAGAAGTAAATATAACTTTAAACTATATATAATTAAAATATACAAAGTTATTCTTTTGTTGGCTTTTGTTTGACTGCCTAGCACCGTTTGGACAAGGAATGGAGGTTATTGCTTCAGGGCTTTACTCTTATGTGCCCTTTTTAATGAAGGTTTAACTGACATCCAGAGTCTTATCAAGTATCCCCCATGAGGAGATGCTTTTCTGAATCGCTAGTGTTTCTGTGACTCTGCTGTTGCACAATTGATTGCTCATTTCAATTGGAGTTTTTGTTTCACAAACTTTACAGAATGCATATACACTCTCAGGGTATTTTGTTAAGCAGGGTTTCCCCTGGGTTCTAGATTTTAGTAGTCACTAGTGACTAATCCTTTCTAAAAACATTAGTCACTCCAGATATTCAGTAGTCACTACTGGCACACAGCTCAAGTCTTCAAGGGTGTTATGAATCCTGTTTTTATTTTATACCTTAAATCACTGTATTGACCAAAACAATTATTTAATTTAAACCGTTTTAATAATGCTCTACAGTTTAAATAAATTGGTAATGTACAGCTGTTAAGTTTTAGAACATTAAAATTCAAGAACCAGAATTATTTGCCCTGAAAAGCTACATACAGACACAGAATGCATTATGAATTACTTATACCATGTATGTCTTTTTACAATAAAAAGAAGAAAAAAAACAGTGTTAGAATATTATATACAACCCATGGTGTTCCAAATCCAAGTCTTCATTTTCTACAACTTGTTCTGTTTGTTCTGTTTCACTGCTGTGGCCACGCTGAAAAAACGAGTGGATTTTCTTCTGCGACATTTACAGTATTGGCTAACAGTTTTGTTTTTCGCGCGCACAAGTTTACCGCAATCATGTATTTATATTGATAAAGTTATAGAAAAGAAGGCAAAGTTCACTATCTACGCATCTCTACAGCTGGCCTCAATACGAAAACATATTACTGGCATTTTTTAATTATTGATGATTAAAACATACAGCACTGATGCTAATTTAAAAACAACAATAAAACCGTTACCTAGTATCAGTGTCATAGATGTCCCTGCTTGTTACCACACATATCACTGATAATGGCAGGGAAATTGGAGAGAGCTTCAGTCGCAAGACATTTTTGGCGTTTTTAATCTTTGATGGTATTTCGCCTTGATCGCCATTTGCTAGTAATGTACTAGTATTGAGCAAACAATCCACATTTTTTCACTGGATTGAAAGCTAAAACTACTCTCACAACAGACGTAACGGCTTGTAAAACTAGACCGCATGACAATACTTTGGTTTCTGATTGGCCATACATTCCGTATTTTGCAATGTAGTACTTAAGTTACAATAAACTTTAATCGGGTCATTGAAAAGAATAAAATATCGACTTGCAGGCATGAACGCACACAGGAAATAAAATGAGTTAAAGACTAGGCTTAGTTTTTTAAAATGTCTTTTTTTGTATTCCAGACAAACTGCAGTAACCGCCCAACTGTTTATATTACATTTAAACAACAGGGCTCATTTAAAATGTACATATGTAATATGTAAATTAGCCGTGTGTGCACTGAACGCTGTCACAGCGCGTCAGTCTGGTGTTAGCGATTAAACGCTGATTACGTGACAAAAGTTTGCAATAGATTGGCAAGTGGTGCTAAATAAACTGCGTTGTCTGCCATTTCAGAATTTTTCTCGAGTACCCCAGTTTGAAAACTGCTAGAAGAAACCACATTACCAACAGATACAGTTTAATAGTAGTATTTAAATGCCATTGTCCTGACTGGTAAATTCTTCCAGCTTCCCCTTTTATTTTGACAATTTCCATATAAAAAATGACATTTTTATCTTGACATTTTTCATTCTTAGCCACCAAGTAAATATTTTGGACAGTTTTCAAAACAATTGTTGCTTTATTTTTACACGTTGGTGTTGTTGATAATATGATAAACGAGTATATCTGCTTCAGGTTAAACGATGGCCCGTGTTACACAGAACACTACAAATAAAATGTCAAATATACACTATGTATTTCGTTGGTTTTGTGGATTTGCTATGTTTTTAACTTATTTTAATACTGCACATAATTATATAGTTTAGAAAATGATACTTAGCAAAACCATGCTGCACGTGAACTGTATTACATAAGAATTTCCTTTATTCCGATTCCAGTGGTGTTTTCTCAATGCAAGATGTATTGTAGGCATATATACACTAGTTCCGTATAAAACCACATACACTGTATATATACAATTTTATCATGCTCGTTATAGGCCTACTGGCGAAATGGTCAAGAGACAGTTGGTGCTTAACACATACGGAATAATTTTGGCCCTGAATTTTAGCATTTTTGGTCATAGAAAAGACACATTTCACATATTTTATAACGTTACCATAGGCTACTTTTTTCTTTTTTTAGGTAATGATGCGTTTTCTTTATACAAATCTTGTGCAGACAGTATTTTTAAGCACAACCATAATAACCTATATTTCAACAGTCACTGCCGAAGCTTATTACTTATTCTTCCAGAAGTAATGGTCGGGTGTAACGGATACAAGGTTATATTTGCGCCGGGCCATGTTGTTAGCAAGCCTGATGTTGTTGTCCATGCTTTACTGTGAAACTGCCTGTGTAACCAGGGCGGATGTGAGCGCATTCTACTGGACTGGAGAATAAAAGCACAGGAGTTTAATTATGAAAACGCAAGTGTAAACAAACAAGTAAAAAAGATTAGCCTGTCGTCAGACATGTCATGGTAATACAACATACATTCATTTACTGCGTATTGGTATTGATTGCGTCTGGTCAGGGAAGGGGGACACACGAGCGCGTTAAGAGAATTTCAGCGGGGCATTGGCGCAATGGCGCGAACACTGCGGATGCAAAGGTTTGAGCAGAACTCTCTGTAGTCGTGAAAGCGCAGCAGAAGAAGCTGTCAGGTTGCAAAGAGTAATGCGAGGCTGAAAGCTACAGCAGCACCGAGTACAGCCTCATAAAGCGGTCTGGGTTACCATGGTAACTGACACGCAACATGAAACTGAGGCGCTGAATGGCTGACTGCATTTACATCATCTACCACGGGATGAGAACGTTGCAGAGTCAATGAATCGATGAGGCCGAGGCGCTGATCTGATCAGCAGCAGTGACTCCATGGTTTAGCGATCCCTTCTTTTAAAGAACGAGACGTTGTGTGTGACTTTAACAAAAGGGATTTTTTTATAGTACAAACAGAAACGATCGTCACTAGTGACGATTCCACTTTTTTTTTTGTCGTCACTTTCAAAAAACATTCGCAAATTACGAGAGTGACGAGCGACAGCGAAACCCCTTTTGTTAAGACATTTGTGCCTTTATTTGAGATGGCTGTCTGACCACAACCTTCAAGTGTGTTGCTACAGTATTTTCTTGAACTATATAAAGACTATTTTGTTTCCATAAAGCTGGTCTTTATTAGAGGTTTGCCTGTAACTTGAAACATATCGTAAGCAAAGCGCAAGAGCTCTTGGGAGGCCTCAAGAGAGCAGCACACTTTACTGAAATACTGCTACAGCTTATAAAGCTTCAATTGAAAAAACCGATTGCCTCTTTACATTGTAGTAAATTGTTTTCCAAAAAATCCCTCTGGGTGAAACTATGTGATTATTTTAATGTTTGAGTGAGGATTGAGTTGGTACTGGAGTGCAGCAGAGTGTAATGGGGCCTAGCACACTGGACATTCAGGACAGAAGGCTGGAGTGCATGGACATGCTTGGATATACTCAGAATCTATTGTCTTTTTGCTTTGTTGTGTTAATTATAGGTCATAGTCGTATTGGAAGAAGCTCTCTAAAAATGTGTTTGGCATTTGTTTACAGTATGTGAAATGTCAAAATACTAAAATACACTTAAATGAGAAAAAAATACATTCCTGTATATATATATATATATATATATATATATACAGTGCCTTGCAAAAGTATTCAGACCCCTGACCAATTCTCTCATATTACTGAATTACAAATGGTACATTGAAATTTCGTTCTGTTTGATATTTTAAAACACTGAAACTCAAAATCAATTATTGTAAGGTGACGTTGGTTTTATGTTGAAATATTTTTAAGAAAAATAAAAAACTGAAATATCTTGCTTGCATAAGTATTCAACCCCTGTGCTGTGGAAGCTCCCAGTTTACACCGATGAAAGAAATTGCCCTAACGAGGGCACAATTACCTTACCATTGGCCTCCACCTGTGAACCATTAAAGTTGCTGTCACATTTTCTGGATAAAAACCCCACTGTTGAAGGATCATTGGTCAGGCTGTGAATCTGAAGGAAAATGAAGACCAAACAGCATTCTACAGAAGTTAGAGATAAAGTAATACAAATGCATAGATTAGGGAAAGGGTACAAAATAATATCCAAGTGTTTGGATATCCCAGTGAGCACAGTTGGATCAATAATCAGGAAGTGGAAGCTGCATCACACTACCCAGGCACTGCCAAGAAAAGGCCATCCCTCAAACCCAGCGCTCAAACAAGAAGGAGACTTGTGAGAGAAGCCACAGAGGCCAACAATCACTTTGAAGGAGCTACAGAGTTCAGTGGCTGGGAGTGGAGTAATGGTGCACCAGTCAACCATATCAAGAGCTCTGCATAACACTGGCCTGTATGGGAGGGTGGCAAGAAAGAAGCCGTTACTCAAAAAGTACCATCTGAAAGCACGTCTGGAGCTTGCCAGAAAGCATGAGAGTGACCCAGCTGCGATGTGGGAAAAGGTTTTGCGGTCAGATGAGACCAAGATAAAGCTTTTTGGCCAAAACTCAAAGCGCTATGTGTGGCGCAAACCTAACACTGCCCATGCCTCAAGACACACCATCTCTACAGTGAAGTATGGTGGTGGCAGCATCATGCTGTGGGGATGCTTCTCATCAGCAGGGACTGGGCATCTTGTTAAAATTGAAGGAAGAATGGATGGAGCAAAATACAGGGAAATACTGCAAGAGAACCTGCTTGGGAGGAAATTCACCTTTCAGCAGGACAATGACCCCAAGCACAAGGCCAAAGCAACATTGGAGTGGCTCAAGAAGAAAAAGGTGAATGTCCTACAGTGGCCCAGTCAAAGTCCTGATCTCAATCCCATTGAGAATCTGTGGCACTATTTGAAAATTGCGGTCCACAAGCGTCGTCCAACCAACCTGATCAACATGAAGCAAATCTGCCAAGAAGAATGGGCCAAAATCACTCCGACACTGTGTGCAAAGCTGGTACATACTTACCCCAAAAGACTTCAAGCTGTTATTGCAGCGAAAGGTGGCTCTACCAAATATTAATGTGTGGGGGTTGAATACTTATGCAAGCAAGATATTTCAGTTTTTTATTTTTCTTAAAAATATTTCCCAACATAAAACCCATGTCACCTTACAATAGTTGATTTTGAGTTTCAGTGTTTTAAAATAAAGTGTACCATTTGTAATTCAGTAATATGAGAGAATTGGTCAGGGGTCTGAATACTTTTGCAAGGCACTGTATATATATATATATATATATATATATATATATATATATATATATATATATATATATATATATATATAATATTTAACGTCCCAATATATAATAAAAAAAGATTAGTAGTTTGAGGATATACAGTACGCCACATTCTAAAGAATGTGACAAACATTTTAATAAAAGCCTGCTGTTACCAATTTTCTTCTTCGTGCCTCTATACCTTTGTCTGTTAGATAGTCCCACCAGACCCGATGCACAAAGACACAGGGGGCAAATCAAACTAACTTCCCTGCAGAATAGTACTGAAACTTCCAGCACTTAACCTTCCTTAACTTCAGCCAAAGTCGATCAACCTTAAGAAGATACAGGAAAGTTCATCAAAGTACAAAATATGCTGATTGTGTGTGGTTTGGGAGTGGAGAACAACAGCCAGTTGTTGTGCATGTGTTTTTTTTTCTCTCTCTCCAGACCACTTACCACTGAATAAACTGACACTGGTGTGTATTCAATTTGCAATAGTAAAAATAGAGTACAGTACCATACAGTGTATTTAAACATTAAAAACTGGTAGACTTTTCTTAAAAAAAGAAGTAAAAAATAAAATAATAAATAAAATAGCAAGGCGTTTATTTGGCAAGGAGGTTGTTATATTAGTCATTTATCTTGATTTCACTTATTTTAATCCATAATAGCACTTATCATTGTCATGCATTAAATAATGCTCTAAGTAATATATTTATTTATATGTATCTATGTCTTGATTTCCAACCAATGTCAGTAACCTAGTGGATAGATAACTTACACCTCTGATCCCTGATGCACAAAGAATGAATCCAGCTCTGAGAATTGTTCCTCTTTTTAAAAGTATTACAATATAGTCATGACCGCCTTTGTTTACAAAATGCGTGGAATTTGTGTGGAATTCAGAATCGTAAATCTGTTCATAGACCAATTTTGCTTCAAGATATCTATATTATGTAGATTACACACCAAAATGCATTGGCAGATATGTCGCATACAAAGTAACACAAAATTGTCATTTTACATGAACAATGCTTGCACAGGATCTATTCCTGCTTGTGTTTAATCTGGTAAAATGTCATTCCAGCTTGCAACCTTTTTGTCAGCAACTTGCTATATTAGTTCTACACTAAGATTTGTGTTACAGAACACCTCGATTTGAAGCAAGACACCCAGATTCTGTGGGCTGCACAGTTAACACTGCACCACTTTGGGCTTGGGCACTGTTTTTTCTTCCTACAACATATAGATTGCTGATATATATATATATCTCCTATAACTAATATATAGTCAATGTTTATGTTTTTTTGTTTTTTTTTCACTTTATGTGATCTTTGTAGATTTCTGGCTTGTTTATTTTCCAACTTCCCGCTATCATCTTCCTTTTATTTGGGGAAGTTTTCTGAACTGGAGGTTTAGGGTAGAGTAGGTACCCTCCCTAATTGAAGTATGACATGCCCCCTCTCTGTGAATTTTGGGAAGTTACGAGGAAGTTCAGTTGATCGACTTGGAGGGAAGTTCAGTTAGGGGAAAGTTTGCAAACTTCACACTAAAAATGTAGCTTAATTTCCTGCAGTGAAGTTTTTGATCGACTTGCCCCCATAGTCAAACAAGAAGACCTGTTTTCAAGCTAGAGAATGGTATATAAAAATATATATATATGGATATCAAAATTGTAGCAACATGTTTGTAAACAAAATAAAAAAATATTAAAGAATGGTAGTACAGACATTACAACACCTCTGAAGTATTACCATAGGGGTGGAACCTAGCACAAGAATATGAGTACTTTGTTTACCGAGTCACCTGAAGCATGCCAGACTCCTTGTTGCCATGCCATTCTGGTATTGCTACATTTTATTTTTTTTCTTTCAATGGTGAGATGAGATAAACAAACAAAAAAAAAACACTTTGTGCTGTACCTAACTTTGCTCTCCCCTCTTAGCAAAATATCTCTTTTTTTTTTCTTTCTCAGGGTGATAAAGATTTCCCTCCAGCAGCAGCCCAGGTAGCGCATCAGAAACCCCAGCCGTCTGTAGAGAAGCTGCCCTCAGCCCATCAAATCAATCAGCACATCCACCAGCCGCGCAAGTGAACCAGCAGTCAGGAGTCAGCCTTCTATCCATTCCAGGAGAACTTGGCATCAACATGTTTGCATGTACAAGGAACACACACAAAATCAGCTTTTCTAGATGTCTCTACTCTTAACATTCCATGCTATTTTTAAAAATGATATTTGAGGCTACTTGGTATTCTGTATATTACAGTTTATTGAAAACATGCATGCTATCATGCTGTGGTGTAACTCGTGTTTTGTAGAGGAATGAATAGACAGTGTGTTTTCCTTCTGCATGTAAACATGTGGTACATTTCAGGAAACACAGTATAAATCAAAGCATATAATGTTGATTTAAAGTACAGAGATGAAGACTGAGGTTTTTTTTCTTAATGAAAAAAATCATTATTCTTTTTTTTTTTTTTTAAGTAATTGATCCTTTTTATGTAATTTAATCTCCTTTATGAAAATATGTCAAACCAATTGGTGTAAACAAATTTGAGGATGTCAGATTAATTTTTTTTGGTTTTTATTTGAAATTGAAATAAACAATGGCCATTCCATTTTGTTGTATTAACCTGTGTTTTTTGTTGAGCATAGCAGGTTACATGTTTTAGTTTTTGACCAAAATGACAGTACCTATTGGTATCCCTACATAGCCAATCCTCTCCTCTTTAAATATATACAACAGCCTTTAATGATCAAGCCACAAGTACAGTGGTAACCTGAAATGTTATACATTTTCAGGAATTTAGAATAACTAGGGATGAGGTTTTCATTGCCCTTGTCTCAAATCTTTCATCATAAATTGTAACACCCACAGAGAGAACCACACTTCATGTAAATGGTGTCTTTGAAACAGAAGCACACTGTGGATAATTCCTTGCAATCAGGAAATCATGAGGCAAGCTCATGTCTGGGCTAAAAAAAAATATATATTCACATGGTGTGATTGTTTCATAACCAATAACTTAAGGAAAACATAGTAAATGTGATTATGTAATTCAAAATATAAAGGCACATCTGGCCCATTTGTATCAACTTCTAATTCATAGTTTACAAATGTGCTTTTATACAAAATATTAGTGAAAGGAGTGACTGAAACACCAAAACATCCCACCTACTGCAGCACCACTGAATAGAAAAGGTAAAGAACAGTTACTTGTGTTATTATACATTTATGCCGAACATAATATATCATACAGACATTTTAATCTACAAGCTTGAAGGTAGGAAGAGAATTTGGTAAGGATACAGGCAATATTGCAGTTTACCTTACTTCTTAAATGTCTTGGTATCCCTAAATAGCTAATCGCACAAACACAGTCGCAGACAAAAGTATTGGCACACTGCACTTCAAAACACATGAAGTAAAAGCATTTAGGGAACATTTTTTTATAAAGCTTGGGTGAATGCTTTTGCACCACTCTGCTTCAGTCAGATAAAATAAGTGCACATTACCTTTTGGTTTCCGGATGATAAAAACATCACACTTTGAGTTACAGGGCAGCAGTGTGGAGTAGTGGTTAGGGCTCTGGACTCTTGACCGGAGGGTCGTGGGTTCAATCCCAGGTGGGGGACACTGCTGCTGATTGCTCCAGTAAAAACCCAACTGTATAAATGGGTAATTGTATGTAAAAATAATGTGATATCTTGTAACAATTGTAAGTCACCCTGGATAAGGGCGTCTGCTAAGAAATAAATAAATAAATAATAATAGCCACTAATTAATGACAAAGGAGGCTGTGATCCAGTGGTTAAAGAAAAGGGCTTGTAACCAGGAGTTCCCCGGTTCAAATCCCGGCTCACTCACTAACTCACTGACTCACTGTCACTTAAACTCCCTGTGCTCCGTCTTTCGAGAGAGATGTTGTAAGTGACTCTGCAGTTGAACGCCCTAGTCTCTGTAAGTCGCCGTAATGGGAGGTATTTGTGTGCTGACTATCTGGCGCATGCGTGGTTCTGCAGGAAGGGGGCAGCAGCCTCGTAAGATCTGCCTGTCAATCATGGCAATGACACAGAGAGGTTGGGAGGAAGGTGTGTGGCTTTCCCTCTCTCTGAGTGGTTGAGAGGCGGGCCGTGGGGGGTTGCTTGGCCCATAAGTACTGCGCTTGGTTATGCATTCGGGTGGCAGTGATTGGGAATACACAGAGATGCTGGCTGAGAAGGCCAGTGTAAACATAGACCAGGCAGGAACACCAGTGGTTGGAGCAAGCGACTAAAATAGGCATGGACGGCTGAGGAGGACACATACAGACACATTTTAGCAACAAAGCAGATGATGGTCAAGACAAATGACTTGGATTCACATTTGAGAAAAGCACTCATAGCAAACTACATAAATGAACAGTATCAAAGAAATATGGAAAACCAAAATGCACAATCGCAGCAATTAACTAATTCAACTGAAATGCTTGAAAGAAGTGGACATCCAAGAAAAGAAAATTATTTTGACTTGCTTTTATGAAAGCTCAGGTCACATCTATTGGACAGCAAATATATTTAATTATCCACCAAAACCAGCCAATTAATGCTTTGCACTGACAAAAGCAACCAATCCTGTACCCACAACTACCAAGTCAGTCAATCACAGCCTGTCAGCTCGACTACAGCTCAGCAACTTTCAACAACAAACCAAGACTTGGACAATTCAGTAATATTGCTTCATTCAGTTATCTGGCACAATCTACGACTAAGTCGCCCTGGATAAGGGCGTCTGCCAAGAAATAAATAATAATAAGCCATATAAACTATACGCAGCTCTGACAAGTACAATTTTAAGTTTTTTTTTCTGCCATTATGTATGTCATCCTTTATAAACATTTTTGGGACTATTTTCCTAAAACTTTGCTTAGCGGAACAATACCCGACAAATAAGTTCAAGGTAAATCTAGGTTTTAAAAAATGTCTTTTTAATAGCACTAGTGCCCTCTCGATGAAGGCTCTATCATGTTGCAGTTGATCTTGCCTTTTGTTGGTGCCCTAGTCTTTGGCTCGGACGCATAATTACAGTAGCGGTCAACTGCCATACGACAGCGCAGAAAAGAACTGTACAAAAGCACTGGAATACAGAAGAGCTGTAAGCACACTGCAAACCACTGAAAATGTATTAAACATGGCAAGAAATATGCATGCTTCAACAAGATTCTGTGGTCCGATGAGACTAAATTATAACTTTTCCCCAAAAATGGACCATCGTATTTTTAGAGATAAAAGGGGAAATTCTTCATGAAGAAAAACATGTATCTACAGTTAAACATGGAGGTGGTTTGATCATGATATGAGGGTGTTTTAGCAGTTAAAGGACTGGAGACATTGATGTGATTGAAGATGAAGAATGAATGCAGCCATGTATCAAAACATTCTACAAAGAACAATGATACCATTTGCTCGTACACGACAACGACCCAAAGCATACGGCTAAGTCAACTATGGAATTCTTGAAGAAAACAAAGACAAAAGTTCTGGAACGGCCTTTGCAATCACCAGATCTCAATCCAATAGAAAAGAAGCCGTTGCCAAGCATTATGTATCTAATCTTATTTTTTTTACGATTTGTTTTTTTCCCTACATGTTCAACACCAATAAATAAAGATACACAGGTTTAGTTTCAAAATAACCCTTGTTTGCAACATTTATTCCATTAATAATTTTACAGTGTTGTTTTTCGTTTTAAGTTAAACTACTAGAAAGTATTCTGTTTTTCAAAATGTCTAAATAATTGTTTCAAGTAAATTTAAGTGCAAAATACATTAAAATATAGATATAATACTACTACAGTACTGTAAATTCCAGCAGTTACAATGTAAACCAGTGACATAATACTTGAATGGATTTTTAAACTAATAATTAACAGAGTGTAAAATCAAGTTATACATCCTACATCACATCTGTATTAATCTATTTTATTTTAGCTTATCAAGTACCCAAATACTTCAAGAAAATATCTTTGCATTACTGAACATTTCTTTCCAAAACCATACTTAGACAATAGTTTAATCTATTAATATAGTCTATTATATAGTATATAGTCTAAGCTAAAAGCATTGGCTTTTACACATTTGTTGTATTAATTCAAATTTAAAACAATAGCACTGAACAGTCCTGCTTGCATCAATTAAAAAAGCAAAAAAAAAAACAGTGCACCATCTAATAACCTGTAAACAAAACATCGTAGTGTTCCATATGGTGCAGAAAAAATTGCATTACATTTCCAGCTGTACAAATACATACATTTTGTTTTGTTAATCAGAACCATAACCATACACATACTTTACAAGTGTACCACTGCGTTGCACTGATATGCAGAACAAGTTACAGTATGTATTAAAGTCATTCAAAGTACTCCATTCAAACAAAATGTTTTCTACATCGGGCCATAAACACTTTCCTCCACTTTTTCTTTCACCATTTTAAGTTTGTCTTTGTTTAGTCTCCAGTCACGTACTGTTTTTTCAGCATTGCGATTGCCTTTTCTTTTTTTGTCTGACTGGCCTACTTTATCCAGTCTCAAATACATCTGCATTACAGTCAGCACTCACATATCCCACCCTATAAAATTTTGACTTCAGTGACGGTTAAACAAGTGTGACGCATATCTGTTTATTTCATTTTGGACCGTTCCAACCCTTGTCCGTTTGTCACAAAAAAGATGTGTCAAAAATACATAGCTGAAAGCACTGCATTTTAAAATAAGTAGGCTTCCATTTAGATGTAATGTAGTTGGTTTTGTTGGTACAGTATTATGTTTTCAATAGAAGAAGTATTTTATCTGAAAATATCACTTGCCAAAAGAGAAACTGTGGAAACGTGGACTGTAATACAGTACATACTTTTAAATCCGGTACGTATTGTAGCAGTATGTAAAATTCCCCATTAACGATACAACAGCAAAATTAAATCAAAATGTTACCCATGCACAGCACTGCATAAAACGTAAACAGCAATGTAATTTAGCAAAAGATTAAAAAAGCAACACCAGTTTCCAGAATTAAAACCGTATCCAAAGTCAGTATTCAAGATTGCAGAATATAGTGCTCGATAAGGCCCTAATGTCACAGTTCACTTGCAAATGAAAATGCACAAAAGCAACTAAAGACCACAGATTAAAAAACAGTGACTGATAAACGAGTATACTGTAACATTGAAGGGATGGCTTTGTATCAGAAAACTGGTGACAAATTCGGAAATTGCGTGTAATCGCAGGTACAGACGTGCTCAAATTTGTTGGTACCCCTCCACAAAAAACGAAGAATGCACAATTTTCTCTGAAATAACTTGAAACTGACAAAAGTAATTGGCATCCACCATTGTTTATTCCATATTTAATAGAAATCAGACTTTGCTTTTGATTTTTTATTCAACATAATATTGTAAATAAGAAAACAAATGAAAATGGCATGGACAAAAATGATGGGACCGCTAACCTAATATTTTGTTGCACAACCTTTAGAGGCAATCACTGCAATCAAACGTTTTCTGTAGCTCTCAATGAGACTTCTGCACCTGTTAACAGGTAGTTTGGCCCACTCTTCCTGAGCAAACTGCTCCAGCTGTCTCAGGTTTGATGGGTGCCTTCTCCAGACTGCAAGTTTCAGCTCTTTCCATAGATGTTCGATAGGATTCAGATCAGGACTCATAGAAGGCCACTTCAGAATAGTCCAATGTTTTGTTCTTATCCATTCTTGGGTGCTTTTAGCTGTATGTTTTGGGTCATTATCCTGTTGGAGGACCCATGACCTGCGACTGAGACAGAGCTTTCTGACACTGGGCAGTACGTTTCGCTCCAGAATGCCTTGATAGTCTTGAGATTTCATTGTGCCCTGCACAGATTCAAGGCACCCTGTGCCAGGCGCAGCAAAGCAGCCCCAAAACATAACCGAGCCTCCTGATGTGACTTGCCAAAAAGCTCCAGTTTTGACTCATCTGTCCAAAGGACATTCTCCCAGAAGGATTGTGGCTTGTCAATATGCATTTTAGCAAATTCCAGTCTGGCTTTTTTATGTTTTTCTTTCAAAAGTGGAGTCCTCCTGGGTCTTCTTCCATGGAGTCCACTTTCACTCAAAAAGCGACGGATGGTGCAATCAGAAACTGACGTACCTTCACCTTGGAGTTCAGCTTGTATCTCTTTGGCAGTTATCCTTGGTTCTTTTTCTACCATTCACACTATCCTTCTGTTCAATCTGGGGTCGATTTTCCTCTTGCGGCCGCGCCCAGGGAGGTTGGCTACAGTTCCATGGACCTTAAACTTCTTAATAATATTTGCAACTGTTGTCACAGGAACATCAAGCTGCTTGGAGATGGTCTTGTAGCCTTTACCTTTACCATGCTTGTCTATTATTTTCTTTCTGATCTCCTCAGACAACTCTCTCCTTTGCTTTCTCTGGTCCATGTTCAGTGTGGTGCACACAATGATACCAAACAGCACAGTGACTACTTTTCTCTATTTAAATAGGCTGAATGACTGATTACAAGATTGGAGACGTGTGATACTAATTAAAGAAACTAATTAGTTTGAAATATCACTATAATCCAATTATTTATTATCTTTTCTAAGGGGTACCAACAAATGTGTCCAGGCCATTTTAGAATATCTTTGTAGAATAAGCAATAATTCATCTCTTTTCACAGCTTCTTTGCTTTATTTTATGACATACCAAAGGCATGCAAGTATACATGATAAAATAGCTTTTAATTTCATCACTTTTCAGGAGGAATGAAGCATTATTTCAATGAGCTGTAAGGGTTCCAACAAATTTGAGCACGTCTGTAAGTGAATTAATTTTTTACATATATATATATATATATATATATATATATATATATATATATATATATATATATATATATATATATATATATAATGGGGATTGATTTTATTCTTAATACAAGGGCGGTAAAACGCAACTGACGTGTATCTGTGTAACGGATATCAGAGTGCTGACTGTATAGCATTGCAGTTACAACCAATGGAAGACTTGATATGTTTACTCAGCTTTCTAACCAATAGCTGTTTGCTACGAATCCCAAGGGCGGATTCAGTCTGAATGCTGACAAATCAATGGCTCGGGAGGTTGGGAATAAGGAGATTCATAGAGATTGACAGCTATTTTAACCACTATTTTTTTTTCTCCACGTACACACGTCTGGGTCGAGAGGAGGTCAGTCAAGAATCTGAAAGCTTGCGTTTTAACATTCAAAATGACTAAGGGTATTGAGAGTAGGCCTAGGCTAATGCATTATTTTTACACAAAGTACTAACCAAACAGGTTGATTAACATCCTTAGAAATAATCACAATGTGGGTCAATGTTTACTGAGCAGTACTACAGGCCATGCTGGGAAGTAGGCAGGTGTTGTCAACAGTTAACACTACACACTGTGTACCTCATGGCCGTTTCTGAACAAAGAAATCTGAACTATTTTATTATCCCCAACCTTATGCTGCTACTAAACGTCCTTGTACATTTTTAGAACTCTTTAAGACAGTAGCAACAAATAGAAAATTGCATATATATGATAAATAGCTGTAAAACACTATCAGAGATGAGAAGTCAGTGTAAATACAAATAGTAATGTGCAATTTGCAAAAATATTTGGAAAATACCCAGCTTTATATGACAAAGATCATCACAATTATAAAGATACAGATTTGAAAGGTAATATATGGGAGTCAATTTCAAAGAAACTGGATAAGCCTGATATGTATGATTTCTTGCCATGTTGAAATACTGTCAGAGAAGATACTCATAATTATTACATCATGTTGATGAATATGTACCAGTCTTGATAATAGTTTTGTCAATTGCAATTTTTTTAAGTTTTATAGATCTGGCAGTTTTCAAATCTGTCGCATCATGTCTGTGTCACTTCAGGTGTGTATGGTCATGTCGCTGTGAAAATATCTTGTCGCCAAATGAAAAATTGCATCGCGTCTGGTGTGTGATGGCCTTAAGTCTGTTTTTTTGGAAGCAGAGATACTGTACTATAATTTATAATTTGTTGAAATTGTCTTTAGAAAGCTGAAGAAAAAGCGCTTCTGAAATATTTTTTTCATTCAGCGATGTGACGTGAGCACGAGGTTGCTACGTACTGGTACATGTACCGTTGCTATATTGTTGCTATGCAAACGTACCATTGTTAAGGACTTCTGATTCTATGGTGCAAAATAGAAATATGTGACATGATTGTATTTTAAGAAATCACAAAATCAAGTTTTAATCATATCCTGTATACCACACACCCATTCCAAGAGATTAAAACTGGGGTCTCCAATCCTGGTCCTGGAGGGCCAGTGTCCCTCCTGGTTTTTGTTTCAACTGTGCCCTAAATTACTTAATTGGACCAATTAAGTGCTTATTAGAAGCTTAATTGGTTCAATTAATTAATTTAGGGTACAGTTGGAACAAAAACAGGAGGGGCACCAGCCCACCATGACCAGGATTGGAGACCCCTGGATTAATATATAGTTCTTGAGTGGGGTAATTGACAACAAAAAAAAAAGTAAACACAAAAGGCAATAAGATGCACAGGTATTTTTTTCTTATTATTATTACTTATAGGCGGTTTTACAAACCTTTTTTAAATAAATGAATAAATGAATAAATAAATAAATAAATAAATAAATAAATAAATAAAAAATAACGGTACAGAAATTAGAAAAACCTTTGAAAATCAGCCTGTTACCTTATATGCACCTGTGAACATTTTAATACAGATGCACGTGTGTAGTTGGTGTTACAGCTTATTTGTAGAAGAAAAAAAATCACATTTTTAACCCATCTTTTGTCTTTTTGTGTTGTTTTCCTTAACATGTATTTACACCCCTTAACACTAGCACCGCCATAGCCGCTTTTGAACAGCTTTTGCAATTCAAATTTAAATATCTCAGTGTATGTGAATATCTCGTGCATGTCCGTTCTTAAGTGTTACTAAAGATTTTAATTAAATACCCATACGGTGTTTCAGCTACAGAATCGTAAACATGAATAAGTTATAAGCACTTGCTTCTTCAACCGCCAGACCCGCAGTTTATGCACCATATTGAAATCAATACAATATAGCCCACAATTTAGCCTGGGCTTTGTAATAAAATCAGTCATTGTGAAATAGCCTAGTATTATAATCCTGTTGCGTGCTTGAAACACTGATGAAAGTCATTCTACACATCTTATATTGTTATTATTTACACTACATTTCTCAGGCAAAACGACTGTGCCACCCTATGTGTTGGTGCAAAAAAAATAAAAAATGTGCGTATCTAAGCCCTCTGCACAGATCAGTGACCATGGGGACTGATGCTAAACGAAAGGAAGAGACTGTTGCATTTTACAACGCAACGAAGTACGGTGTGTATATACTGGATCAAATGGCACAGCTGTATTCTGTCAAAGGTGGTACTCGCAGGTGGCCTGTGTCTGTTTTTTATAATGTTTTGTACCTGGCGCTTTGGTTTTGTACAAGGAGTGCACCGGCAGCACAATCACTCGGAGAAGCTTCATTTTGCAGCTAGCCGGGAACTACGGCAGAAACATTTTGATAAGAGACGAAAGCCGGCTGGCAAATGCCCCTCAACCTTCAGCCAGCGCTGTGCCCACTGGCACACGGAATAAAAGACAATGCCAGGTTGCTAAATGCAATAAAAACAGAACTTTTGATGTCTGCGCCCGTTGTGAAAAGGCATTCTGTGGCAAATGCACGGGTACGGTTGAAAAGCGTGTTTTCTGCGTAGGTTGTACTTCGAAAGCTGTAGAACGCTGAACAGATAGACAGAGCCTTTGAACTGCTTCAGTCAAAGCGCTTTCACGTTGCGTAATTTATGTTATATTTTTGTTTTATGCTATTTTTAAAAGTAGTTATTTATGTTTTATAATGGTATATGTGCATACAGTTTTCTACACCTGTTTACACAGAAGTTTATTGCCTGAAGTTTATTTTATTAGTTTTCACGTTTATGTATCTGTGCTCTTTTTGAAAAAAAAAAAAGTTTTATTTTCAATGTAAATACGGCGTTTCTACTCAGAAAATGTTATGTATGATGTTCATAAATAAAAAAAAAAATATTAAGTTATATCTGATTGTTTTTCATTTTCATATCAAACCGTTTTAAAATGGAGCCGCACATTTTGCAGGTGCGGCAGTTGTATGTAGTCCGAAATCTCGGCGGTTCTAGTGTTAATGTTTAATGTTTCAAAATGTGCATATTAGGTATGTTGCTATATAGTGTAAAACATCAGTGACTGTAGATGCCAATTTAAAAAAATGTGCCTTTGGTCAAGGCGATTATTAGCAGCAGGCATCTTTTTGGAAACCTGGCTTTTATTGTCTCACTCAAAGCAACACCAAATATTCAGGTACAGTTAGCAGCAGTAAGTGTTATTCACAATATCCGCAAAGGTTTAAAGACAGCCTTGGGGAGACGTTTAGTCAAACATTGTGTAACCCTCAGACATTGTTTTCCTTAACAAAGTCAGCATCCTTTTAGTAAGCAGCAGTGGAACCAACAGTAATCAATGAACTTTCCTTTTTTTTCTCTTTTTTCCTTACTATCAAGAGTAGAGGGAAAATGTGTGATATGTTTCTACTTATGTTTGATCTGCATTAAAACATAAACCCTACATTTTTATTGTAAAATAATGTTGCTGTCAGCATAAGCAATTATTTTTTTAGTATTAAGTACCTTCCACAAAACATCACACAAGACTTTTGCAGCTTAGACTTTAAAAACAGCATTTTGTTAACCCCTCCAATCACCTTTACCCCAGAAACACTGGTGGATAATTGGCTTCCAAAGTTATGCAACTGTATGAATGTCCTATATTTCCATGCCATTTCCAAAGTTTAAGCGCAACACAGAAATCCTGGTTCTTCAAATATTTCTGCTGGTTTTGTGTGAATAATTTCAGACTGTCTCCCACTTAAACAAAAAGCATCATCAGCTTCAAAATAAATAAATAAGGGAAAAAATAAATATATAGCCCAAGTAAGAAATTCTGCAAAGCAAATTTGAAACATCCTAGAATAGAATTAGCTTAGCAGCAAGCCCTTAATCTGTTAAACCTAATCTTCAACAAAAAGTCTTTATAGCCAGGGCTGACAGGAAAGGTCACACTTTCTTCCCTGCAGCCAAACGTTTCTGGATTGCTTCCTCAGCTTTCTTCCTCTCCTCCTCTTCTGCCTTCTTCCGCTCCTCCTTTAGCTCCTTGTACCTCCACTTGGGAGGCTGAAGAAACTGGTTATCTTTACAGCTGCTTTTTCTCCTCACCTTCTCAGGCTCATAAGTGGGAGGAGGTGCTTTGGACACTCGCACCTTGGGCACCACAATGCCGGGGCGCACGCTTCTCCTCCTCAGCAGGTGCAGAGGCAGCAGGCTGCTGCGCCTCACAGCCACAGTCTTTGCTGAATTGACATACAGACTGTTAGGCTGCAGGCTGGCCCTCCTGTCTTTCTTTTTAGGAACCAACAAAACCTGTGAGTTCTGAAAGAGCTTCTTATATTTGTTGAGATGCTCAGGGCCCTGATTCTTTAACTGCTCTACCCGTTGCTTCCTTAAGATCTCCTGTACAGAAAAACGCTGTTTGCCCACAGAGGGCGGGCTGTCAGGACACACTGTTTGGCAGGCTGTTGCTATAAAAGGGCTGCCCAGGCTTGTTGTCATCCTAACCATATGGTCCATGACACCATTTTCTTCAGGGTCGTGGGGTAAGTTGAAGGTGAACATAGAGCGTACTCTCTCCGAGAGCCTCTGTAAGCAGCCCTTCTCCACTCTTGCCTTGGCCACTAGCTCCTTGAGTCTGGGCCACTCAGGTTTATAAGAGGCAGAGAACTGTTCCGGGCAAGGCCGGACCAGCAGCCGGTGTATCAGGTAGGCTGTTTCGAAGCGTCCAGTGAACAGCGCCCATTCTCTGGGTGTCAACATCCGACCAGGGTCTGTAGCTTGAAAATCTGCACCTAGTGAGAGAAAACAGGATAGTAAAAAGTGTGTGAAATACAGTCGCAGGCAAAAGTATTGGCACCATATACGTAATACAAGGTCATTCAATTCAAGAAAAGATGTGAAATACAAGTATTTAGTGAACATTAGCCACTAATTAATATGACAAAGACCGATATACACAATTTCTGGTAGTTTAACAAACAATCTTAATTTTTTTTTTAAAAGCACTTGAGCAATTTCAATGTTTTGCCAACACAGCAGATGATGGTCAATACAAAGGAGTTGGATTCATGTTTGAGAAAAGCACTCGTAGCAAACTACAACAAAGGAAATGGCTAGAAGAGTATCAAAGAAATATAGAATACCAAAAGCCACATCAAAAAGTACCACAGAAACGTTTGAAAAAAGTGAACGTCCAAAGAAAATTCCAGGTACAGTAGGTAGGAGAATTGTCTGTGCAGCAAAAATAAATAATAGTTCAACAACCGAGGGCTCAATGAAAGATTTAGAAGCACAGGCATAATAGTGCAGAACTGTACAAAGGAACTTGAACACAGAACAGTTGTATGCATTTAGACCTCACTGAAAATGTACAAAACAACCCATCTAAAACTTGCAATAAAAATTAAACTAAAATATACCTTTTCCACAAAAATGGATCACTGTAAGTTTGGGGGAAAAAAGTTAAAGCCTTCAATGTAGAAATCACCAGATCTCAATCCAATAGAAATGCTTTGGACTGATTTGTCTCAGCTGAAGGAAATATGGGCCCAAATTTTATTATTATTTTAATTTTTTTAGCAGACGCCCTTATCCAGAGCGACTAACAATTGTTACAAGATATCACATTATACATATATCACATTATTTTTACATACAATTACCCATTTATACAGTTGGGTTTTTACTGGAGCAATCTAGGTAAAGTACCTTGCTCAAGGGTACAACAGCAGTACCCCACCGGGGATTGAACCCATGACCCTCCGGTCAAGAGTCCAGAGCCCTAACCACTACTCCACACTGCTGCCCCCAAATTTCACTAACAAGATGTAACATACTGTCTAAGAATTATCATAAACGTCTTAAAGCTATAATAAAAGCAAAAGGAGGATGAAATACTAAAGCAGGGGGCCCAATACTAAATGAATGTCATGAACAAATACTTTAAATGAAATAAGTTTGTTTTTTGATAAAGATTATTGGTTAAATTACTAGACATTGTGTATTTTGCTTTTTGCTTTATTAAAACGTGGTTCAAGTTTACAAAATGTCCATAATCTGTTACCTTGAATTATAGTACAATAAGAGTATGGTGCCAATACTTTTGTCAGCGACTGCATCAGGGTTATCTTAACTCATGTTCTTTTTTTGAGTCACAGATTACCGTTTTTTCTGTTTCAGTCTTCATCCCCCTAACGACTTTTTACGCATCCGTGGCCTTAGAAAAGCTCTAGTCTAAAGTCAAAGTACATTCATCATTACAACAGAGTGCTCTTCGTCAGCACATTGTATGTTGTTTTTTATTCATGAGTATATTTTTAATTTGTTAAAACAATCAAATACACTTTGTTTTATTCCATCCAATTAGATGTTATAATGGGTGAGAACTGCTTCACAGCTGGTTTCACAGGTCGTCCGATTAGTCTGTGAAACCAGCTGTTGAAGTTTATATTGCATAACTAATCAAATCTTTTATCAGCAACTGCTGCATAGCTGTATAATGCTGCAGAGTAACTATTATGCTGTCAAACAAAAGGAATGCTTAAACAACCTTATCGGTACACACTGGTATTTATTTAGTCTCTAATGATGCCATGTACTTGGACATCTGTAAAACAAATATTTTCTCTCTTTCATACGGTGAGTCATCCAAATGTAAATTAAGAAATATAATTGCAAATATTAAACACAAGATTATATACTATAACCCATGTTCACATTCTCAGCAAAAATCTGAAATGTAATCAGTGTTCACATAATATTTGATACAAAAAAAATGTTTTCCTATACACACTAAGTCCAGCTGAGAAGAAAAATCTACTTTTACTCTGCTCATAAACTGATAATGACTGTTGTATTTGTTAGGTATGGTTTTATATATATATATATATATATATATATATATATATATATATATATATATATATACTCTGTATATATAAAATATATAGTCTATTAATAAATGTGTCAACAACATTTTACAGTAAAGCCCAGGACTCAGAAAGCATTACAGAAACTAGATTTACAAGACAGAAAATATAGTTAATTTAGGTAATGTCACATTTTTGACATTCATATTTGAAGTATTGCCAACTAAAGCCTTTGTACTATTTTTGTTATTTATTTAACCCCATACCACTGTTTTAAGACACAGCTTGTTGAGTGACGCACCATACAGTACCATAGGAGTAATTGTATATTTGTAATGGGATAGATATGGTGCAGATACAGTAATGGGGTAAAGCTCTCATCTGGTCTCTGAATACAGGGTAGGGTAAAGGGGTCTGAAAAGTACAAGGTTCAAAAGTTACAGCACAGAGTACCCTGTTTGATATAATTTACAAGACATCAGTTTGATTCGGTTATTGTTGGCTTTGTAACAGTGTCCGACTAGAACAGAAATCCACTACAGTTCTCTAGCCGCTGAGCTTGTCAATGAATCGCGTGTGTTGGATGACAGTGTACCTGCTAACAATAAGGTTCTGACGCACTCGGCTCGCCCCTGCATTGCAGCTTTCATCAGTGGTGTGAATCCGTATACATTCCTCCTCTCAATGTCCAGGCCAGGGTAGTAATTCAGCAAGTAGTTCAAGATAGTTATGTGCCCTGCAATACGTTGAACAGGAGAAATGTCAGGCAAAGATACAATATGTGGCTATTAAAGGGTAGGTCAAACAACTGCATGAAACTTTTAAAAGGGTGTTTTAGAAGTGACAAGCCTGCAAGATGTTAAAATGATTCTGTTAATTTGTGTGGGAAGTTGGGGGTGAACACATGTTGTGAAGTCTGTTCTACAGAATGGTCTCTTGTGCAGTTTAGGAAACAGAAGCACATGCCAGTCCAGTACCTTCAATGGGCCCTGAGTCAAAGACTGTCAGATCTGCTGTCCTGTCCATCTTTTATTATTATTATTTGTTTATTTAGCAGACGCCTTTATCCAAGGTGACTTACAGAGACTAGGGTGTGTGAACTATGCATCGGCTGCAGAGTCACTTACAATTACGTCTCACCCGAAAGACGGAGCACAAGGAGGTTTAGTGACTTGCTCAGGGTCACACAATGAGTCAGTGGCTGAGGTGGGATTTGAACCAGGGACCTCCTGGTTACAAGCCCTTTTCTTTAACCACTGGACCACACAGCCTCCATCTGTTAAAAACTCTTAAGATTTACAGAACAGGCATCACAGATTTAGGGGATAGTCATTTATTTCTGTGTAGTTAAATAATTCTTCCATTTTGTATTATCTGTAATACAATCTTGCAGTTTGTATTACAGATAATTCATCCATAACTTCAATGCTCAATGACAGATTCTAGGATACTGTAAAACTTAGACGACAAAGTAGAGTGTCATTAGCACTATTCCTTACCTGCTTGGGAAGCAGTTATGAGAGCAGTGTTTCCTTCATTGTCTTGCCAGTTTACATCAATGTAGGGGCATTGAGCAAGATTTATCACTATGTCCACAAAGCCTTGGTAACAAGCAACTATCAGCCCAGTCTGTGAAAAACAAAACAATAACCAGATAATGATGATCTTTATTTATGCTGACATTCTACATCATTACCAAAAGCTCTGCGTCAAATAAATAAAATCAGGGGTACAGTCAGCAATGCTTACATTTTGAATGTTCTTTTGTGGTGTCTGTACATGGCGGTAAAGCTTTAATACAAAAATGCCATCAAGCTGTCGGAACACTTATTAACATAATTAAAATGTTATGACCTCATACACTAGTATTTATATGCAATGTTAGCAATGTTGCTTCAGCACAGCATTTGAAGCTGTTTAACCTTTAAGTTTATCAGAAGTAACTAAAATGTGTCTAACTAAAGTATTTATTGTTAGTTTAAAACCTTCACTTAACTAGGTGAGGTTAGTTTCCTAAATAAGCTATGGGTAATAACATTTTGTTCTAAAAACTAGTTATATATTTTTTTTACTTATAGTTTACTTTCCTTGAAGCAAATTACTCTAGTTAATTGACTAAAGTTAAACATTTGACAAAATAGCATCACATGAATGAGAGGAACCAATCCACAAAGTACAAAGTCAGTTTATTACACAATATCCTGTTTTCATTGCTCCTTGAAGAGAAGCACCAGTAATTGTTAATTACCTTGAATGGTTTGGTAATTTAAAGTGTAGTTATGCAGAAATGCAACCTTCTATTTATTTTAAGTTTAACTGTGTCAGCAACATAAGGGAACCATGCAAACCATGCCAAAAACATGTTAATGTGATTCAACCCCAAGTTCCTGAAAATGGCAGTTCTTGTCCTCTGCCTCAAGGTATATAGATTTAATGTTAATATAGTTTAAAACTGCAAGTTGTAAGCAACGTTGAGCAAGGTCAGATGGTACCACAGTCTCACAGGAGAGTGCAAGAGGGACATCCCAAACTGCTATGCAAGGGGGACTTATTTCCATTTCTGCAACAGTGGCATGAGCAATAGAAACTTGCTCATATGTATCACTCACTGCTGTATATGTACCTCACATGTATGAGCAGTATCCCTGCCCAACAATGCCATACCTGTTTTCCTTATTTGTTTTCCAACTTTAGAAGTTGTGAAAAGAACAATTAAGAAGTGCGTATAACTTCTGCATTACTGTCATCTCTGCATGTTACTGTACATCTGTACCATAAAAAGCAATACCTAAACCATCCCCCATGTCTGACAATGAGATAAAGGGATTCACCGAGGTTTAGATACAGTAATGTAGCTGTATTCCACAAGGCAAACCCTTGATTCTTCCTCCTTATACAAACAAAACAGCACTGGTTTGATTGTATCTGTATTCATTCATGGCAAGTAGGGTTACTGAATTCTACCACATTAGGGCACATTAATGATCCCTGAAAAGAGGTCATGTTTTAATGACCATTTGACCATCTGGCTTTTCCTGTCCAGTTTTTCAGCATGACGCTCTAGCATGGTTCTTGGCTATGTAATATAGTTTCCATTCTTGCTTTTGCCTTTTTAGAAAAGGCTGAAAAATGCAATACTGGCCTATGCCACTATAGCTACCCTTGTGCTATCAAAACCCCTAAATACAAAACCATTAAAGATTTCGATTTACTCATGTCAGTAAAGAACAGTTTAGCACAGATCATTCACTCTTGCACATGGGACCAGAGCATTGAAATGATCAATAGCTGAAAACTACTATTACTGTTTTCTTCTTCTTTGCAATGCTAATTTGCTGGACATTATCAAATGATCAAATTGTGACTATCCTTAAATGGACTTAAAAGAGCACAAAGCGATAACTGAAAACGTTAAGGTGTAATTCACCTTAATTGCGGCCTAGTGTACATGGCGGTAAAGCTTTAATACAAATTGTCAACCAAGGTCTTAGACTGTTATGAAAAGGAATGCGGAGAGCATTGATTCTGTATCAGCTGATTTGTAAAGTGATGTGATGTTTTCTTTCAACTTATGTCTTGATGTTGAGGATATTCATGAGGCGTTACTGTTAGTTTTAGCCCCCAGCTTTTGCACCAGTTGTTATCTGCAAACAGCAGGGTGAGTACACACTGTAAAAACATAATTACTAGGGCTGTACGGTTATGGAGATTTCAGATCGGATTCGGTTCGGTTCGGTTTCACTATTAACAGCTCAGTTGTCGGTTCGGTTTTCATTTTAACAAGACAGCAAAGAGGTTACATTTTTCTTAACGTTTTTAATGAAAATAATCAAATGCAACTGCAAGTTTTAATCATATACAAATATTTGTAATAAAATGAATTATATATAAAAAAAAAATTGCATAACTTAGAACAAATCAGTTGCAGACACTAACAAAATACAATAAACACATCCTTCAATGACTGACTTAAAAGTGAAATAAAAGACTAATAATTTAAAATAAAAAATAAAAAAATGTCACTGTTTTGGGCAACGATATCGCTCTGACATATTTGTCACTGTTCAACCTGAAAATTTAAACTCAGGTAAAAGTCACAACAGGTTTAAAATAAATCTAAATGTATTGCAAATAAACAAACTCATTTCCCTGCTAATCATTAAAAAAAAAAAAAAAAAAAAAAAAACAACTTTAATAATGTATAATGTACAATATTATTGCTGGAAAGCTAAGATTCCAAGCTTTCCAACGATACCGCCCCGTTCGTGTAGCCGCTACATGACTGAGCACTCAAAACGAAACCTAAGCCGTGAACTCTGTCAAATGATGAGAGGCTTAACTTCAGGCATACGTCATTGGAAAGCCCTGAGTCTGTACTTTTAAACAAGCCATGAACCAGGTACGTGGCTTTTACAGTGCCTGAGTAATATCCGCGTAACCTCCGGCACACCGAAATGAATGGGGCAGTCACATATGTCAGTTTTTCGACAGTGAATTAAAATAAAATGTGCTTTCAATTCCTCTTCCGATCACACCAGATGAAACTGATCAGCTGTTCATTCCGTCAGTACATTGTTTGTAATGCACTGCAACAATTAGATATATCAATATTCGTCTTGGCAAATGTTATTAATAATGTCCACATTGCGATTGGTATTCAGTATAATTTTAGGTCTAGATTTGAAGTTGTACGATACTAGCTACCTGCTGTGGAGTGGTCTGAGGCACGTCTTCTTCGACTTCAGCCTTTCGTTTTTCTTTGTTACACAGGGTTTCAAATTCTGTTTTGTGTTTGGCTTGTAAAAAGTTACTTGTATTTCCGCAATTGGCGCTCACCTTTTTAAACACATTTTGCAAGTGCACGATTGTTTATCAACCTGTTTTAAATATTCGAAAACCAAACTTTTATGTTTAGCTGCGGGAGGGGTGCTGCTAGGATTGTCGGACATTTTCAAGAATGGAAAAAAATGTCGGAAAACAGACACGGTTTTAATGCTCCAACTCAAAAATTTAAACCGAACCGACAAACTCGGTTAACCACACAGCCTTAATAATTACAAATATTAAACACAGCATTATATAACTCATGTTCGCATTCTCAGCAAAAATCTGAAATGTAATCAGTGTTCACATAATATTTGCAACAACAAAAAAAAATGTTCCTGTACACACTAAGTCCAGCTGAGGAGAAAAAGCTAGTTGTACTCAGTTCATAAATTGATGATTACACAATTATACCCAAGAAAGACCTTGGTACAGAAGGGCAGGCTTTGGGACAAAAGTGGCTTACAATAATGTTGTGAGTTTCCCTACAGCTGACCCACTATTAATGCAGTTATTAAAATATGTATTAACAGATTTCAATTCATTTCTAATGTTTTTCATGCAAACCCAACCTAACCTGTTTAACATTGGAATGTTGTGTTTCCAAATCCCTACTGAATAATACACTCCTGCCATACGGTCGGTCTTAGGGTTAAGTGTGCAGTTACTTGCAATATATAAGTCTGCAGCTTGTTAAATAATTACATCTTGTTCTATCATCCATACCTAATAGTGCTAAATATAGAAATACTAAAATAAAAGTAGTAAGTTCAATGATATGCCTTTTGAGTATAAGTCTTCCTCAATCTCTTCAATGTTGAAAATGAATTTGTGTTCACATATTTATATCCCTGGGTAGCTGGACACCACCCCACCACCTTGTCAAATCCCCTTCGGGCCCTGGGTTCACAGTGGCTGTGAATTTTGACCTGTCTGGTAGCTGTAATGGTAGCCCCACCCAGGCCTAATCATGAAAACAGACCTTGGAAGTGGATATGCAACAGATGGCTTGGGGATGTTCAGATATGCATACGGTCCCAAAACCCTTAAGTGACCCCACTATTAATCCAGCTTTGACTGGATAGTATTTAGTCCTTACATCAGAGTGGCAAAGTTGGTAGCACGTAATTCTCCTTCGAATGCTATACAAAATCTTGGTATGGGTAACCTGAAATGTTTTTATTTTATTTGCAAACAGTTTTTTTCTAAATTGCTAAAGCACAATTGGTGGAACTCCTAACACAATTATCAAAACTTTGAAACTGTAAATTAACTTTGAAAAACTCCACACATTTCACTCATTAACACACACATTGCTAAATTCTGAACAAGCTCTAAACTCTCTTAACACACTTCCCATTGCCAACACATCTGTTTATGAATCCTCTTTAAAATTCATATTGTTTTTGCTAAAAATCAACACATTTTTTTTTTTACCAAACCTTCCACAGATTGAAATATAACTGATACTACTTAATAAACATTTTTCAAAAGTATCACCAGTTATTCATGCAGGTAGTTCAAAAAGAAAAAGGGAAACCAGACAAAGACTAGCCAGAAAATGGAGATGGCATTTATGGACATATACAAGGCTAGCATGCAGCCTGTTAATGGGGGGACTTTCAGATGTCGTTCAACAGTGAACATACCTTTATACTGATGTGACACGATTGATGTGGGCTACTTTCCATAGATGCAGATATAGCCTTTAATAAATCAACCAAATATAGAAATACTTTTGGGGGAAAAATAGTCAAACACATCCCAAGTCTATGGCTTTGCTTGGAAAATTGTTATCTAATCAGAGAAGTAGATTATTCATTGTCGTTATATATCTTCTTGTGACAAATATCTGTGTAAAGTTAAATCACACCTGGACAAGCAGCCTAAACTGCAAACTGATTGATAATGAGCAAGATTACATTTTCTTAAATATCAAACTTTCAAAATAATAAATACATGTACATTACTGTATGTTATGTAGTGATGTTTTGTAATATAGTTTCAATGTTAGAATGTATTTCATTGTCTCATCTACATGAAGTGTAAACACCCTTTTTTTTCATGTGTATTTACCTTCACTCAGGTTCCCCATTGAAAGACGCCTGATAATTGTGTAACAAGATTTTTTGGTATGTGATCTCTAATGTGTTGTTAGTTTCGTATCTGCTGCATTGACGCTGCCTGCTGAGTGCAGACAAGCTGGATGTCAATGTAACGACCTATCTTACTGTCACATTTCTCCAATAATGTCTAAGTGGCTTAAAATGAATCAGAATGATTTGTATTGGCCTAGATCTGTAGTCTTTCTGAATCACTTTCAAACATAAGCCTCCTTAGTCATTCATGGAGTACTGTGCTGTGACAGGAATGACTAAGTGGTGTTGTCACGGCAGAAACAGGAACACAAACGACAGAGAGAGGTGGAGTTTGGTGGAGCTCAGCATTTAATGAATAAACATACAGAAAATAAACGGTTGTAACAAAAACAGGACACGGCACTATACGCCAAAATAAAGAGACAAACAAAACAGACTAAACAGTGAACAGACAAACGGACAAACACGGTGAGTGAAAACACTAATTACTTTACTTTACTTTGCTTTCTTTTCTCCTCCCTCTCCTGTTCTCCACTCACCGAACACCAACCCCCGACTGAAAGAAATGTGCATCTATATATACTGTTGTGCTGGGATTCAATTACTAATTAATTATTCACTTGAATCCCAGCGCGTGAATTAATTCTGTGCAACCCCGTGCTCACATATTACATTTAACCAGCACGTGAAGTGATTTGTGCCCTCCTCGTGCCTAAATATAAATCTACATTTTTAAATACACGTGAAACACAGACCCGTTTATATCCCGTGTACCAATGACTATACACCAACATTTACACACGCACGCAACATATAACATACACAGGGGGGGCACTTTGCCACATGTGCAAATAAAGCAAGTCTTAATATATGACTGATGCCCAAAATGCAAAACAGAAGTAGAAAAAGAGACATTGTGTTTGTAACAGCACATACAGTCTGCAGGAGACGGCAAATGCAAGTAGTGAGAATGTTTTAAATGTCAAAGGGTGTTACACGCTTGAACTGTGCCAGTCGGTAAGGGCTAAAGCGTGCTCTCAAAGTGAGCAGATCATTGCCAATTGATCACTGTGTACAATTTGCACATTGCTGTGTGCTAGCTAAAAATCTATCCGAGTTGGAGTTGAACAAACGACTTTCTAGGGGAGAAGAATATTTTTTAGAAAGGCTATGGCTAACTCATAAAAATACATTTTGGACTATGGATACGCCCTATATATATATAAAAGTATAGTAGTTTTTTTTTTTATATATATATATAAGATATTAAATATGTTACAAATACAGTATTTACATTGTACTGTACCTGGGAATATAAAACAGGATCATGACAGAGGATATAACTGAAGGTTTCTAATCTCTTAAAAATCAATAACCTGCCCACCCAGTAAAAACATAAAGCATGTTAATTAACAGTTAATTGATTACCAGACTAACAAGTGGAATGTCCTACATAAATAGTATGGCTAGACAGAAAAAAGTAAGTGTGTGTTGCAAATACCAAACAGAAAATGTGATGTATATTCTTTTGTAGGATTAAGTTAAAATAAACATAATAAATTATAATATATTAATTACTGAAATTACCAAAAACACACTTCTGTGCATTGTACACAAAAATTAATAGCATCACACTGTACAACCTCCTTTTAGGCATCCAAGTCCCTCTGACGTCTTTAATATATTATAGCAAAAAAACAGCCTAACTTTTGTTATTATCCCAGGAGAGCTCTGGTGACAAAAGGAATGATATGTGGTAAGTCAACTAAGCATTCGACTATAGGAGCCACCACTTGCAGATTCGAAAGCTTGCTGCAGCCAGTTCAGACAAAAGCTTAAAATGTTCCTGAGACCCTATTGAAATGCTATCCAATGGACTGGCTGACCTAGAAACCATGCTTAATGGTGTGTCACGTATTAGACTTTCTGACGCATAAAACACTTTAAATTAAAATTGATCTTCTTTCCATGTTGTGAACATTTATTGGTGAACATTTATTAAGCTATACATTACTGAGCTAGGGAATTACATTTTTAATTAGTTTCCAATAAACTACATGTCTGACAGGGGACATTGTTATGATGACAGTTAGTTCTTTACCAATCCTGATAGCTGGGCTGTGTAACAGACCATGGGAATGTCTGTGTGTGATGCCCTGCAGGTGAGATGATGTTACAGTGCATTCTCTTTGTTTGTGTAAAGAATCTGGCTCTTTTATACAGCAGTTAACATGCTTACTTGAGAAGGTCCCCAGTGGTTCACCTAGTAAGACACTGCTGGATGGAGTGTGGGGTGTGATCCAATGAGCATCATGCTGGTCCAAATCTTGGTTCTGCCATGTTGGCAATCTTGGTTAGGGTTGGTAGGCCATAGTGAGCACTTCTGGTCAGGCATCAGACAAGGTGCCATTAAAATTGTGGCAAAAACATTGTAAATAAAAAGACTTGGGAACACAAAATAAAAAAGATGCTCATTCAGGGTGGCCTAGTGCTTGCACCCAGCCTTCTCGTGTTACACTGGATTCTCATGGACTGACAATTGACTAGGCTATGCAGGGAAGAGGGTAAAGGGCAGTGCTGTGTCTGTGTGACACAGATTCTGATCTCATCCGGTGAGATGAAGTTTTTACACCTGCTCTATAACAAGCATGGCTCTCATTAAAAAAAAAAAAAAAAAAAAAAAAACCCTGATGAACACTGCATGTTCCCTGAAGATTATTTGTTTACACTACGTGAAAAAGGCCCCAATTATACAGTGCTTCCCTCCCAGCTGTCCAGGAGCCAGCTGTGGCCCAGGTCCACAGGCTTCCCTGAATAAAAGTCAAATAATGCTTTAGTCTTTTATTCTGGCAAACCTCGGCGACATTACACAGTCGAAACACCACCTTAAGTCTTTATAAATGCTGTTTGTCAGTCTTTTATCGAGTTACACATGCTTTAATTGGAGTTAAGTGCCTCTAGCTAAAAGGGCTTTCAACCAAACTTAAGCGACTTAAACACCCTTTTAGCTATGTTAAAGATAGGCTGGTTTAGCTATGTTCATGCAGATAAAAGTAGTTCTCCACTCATGAACCTAATATTCTTAGAGCAGAGATTGTGGCAAATGCAGAGATACTGTTTGAAGAAAAAAAGTGCATCAATAAAACAGAGGGAAAAAAAGCAGAGAACAGAACACGTCAATGTTGTCTCGGTTGTAAAATGAAGTGGCTTGGATTGTCAAAAGATACGGCAGGACAAAATACATGAGCTTAAAAAAAAGTTGCTCATCTCCATATACCCCTTTTCCACTGGCACATCTGAGCCCGGGTGTTTACACTATTTGTTGAGCCGAGCAAGAACCAAAACATTGGAACTTTGGCCTCACAACACATGTGAATCTGGCTCAGAGTCAAGCAGGGCCATGGCAGGGTTTTGGCAGGGTTAATGATTTTCATCATTACTTTGCGTGTCCGTACATTCGAGGAATACCAACAACATGGTGTGCAGGAATTCTGAGGAGAGAAAACATATGAAATAATATATGAAGAATGGTAATGACGAAAAACACAACCATAACCTCTTGATCTACCATTCTCAACTCCAATACAGCACCTCTTAATACTGCATCATCTACATGCAACTCAACACGTTCATGCTGTGCGATGTCTGTTGCACAGCTCAGGCTCTTAAAATGGAAAAACAACTAGGCGTCTAGGTTGTGCAGTGAAAAAGAGACAATAGAGAAGCTGTTAGTACTGGTGTTGACTATTCAGTCTGTGTTTCAGCACCAGCAGAGGCTGTATATAGTACAATTCCACTTAAAACAATGATTAGATCAGAAGGACACGATACATCTGCCAAATCCATGCAACACTGCGACACATTTAAGGACACTGCTAATATTTACAAGATCAGGTGCTGCATATTTCCGCAAGGTCTGGCTCTTTAATTTCCCACTCCTGATTTAAAAAGTTTTGCATCACCCTACAGAATTTACAAATTTTGCTTCATAAAGTTAAAAGAAACCTGCTAAATAATGTTACGTTAACATATTGAATTAAATGCCACTTTGTTGTTTTCCATATACTTAAAGAAAAACTGACAAAAATGTAACATGAAATACTGTAGTAGTATTATGGCTTCCGGTAGACTCTTGCAATCTCATTTTGTAGTTTCTTTCATTATATGATGTTAAATCAAATATCTAAATTATATTCATATACAGTAGTTTTTTTTTTTTTTTTAATTTTGTCTCAATCCTAAAATTCTAGGTGATGCAAAACTTTTGGCCTGTGAACCGGCCGGCACTCACGGTCGTTTGTTGCCCCTTTAAGAATAGACCCGGACACAGGAATGTTTTTTCTGCACTGTCGTGCTATTTTTAATAAACACAATAAAATAAACAAAATACAAAATAAACACCTAGTTCTATACAAGCACTAACTAGACACACAGGAACCTAACTAACACAGGACAGCTAGGCCGTTTACCTGCAACACCAAAAAGCTTCACCCAAACCACACAGGTTTAAACTGCACATGCTTTCCTCTTGACTGCTCGGAAGCAGAGCACCTCTCCTGCCTCCTTCTACTCAGCAGCCTTAAGCAAACTAACTGCTTCTGTTTTATACCCTGCACCTGGCTCTAATTTAATAATAATCACCAGGTGCAGGGGATAATTAAACAATAAAACAATTAACAAATTTAATCAAACAATAAACAACTAAACTAAACAAATGTACCTACACACATGTTTTCTGCAGGGAGGATTTAACCCCCTCCCTGCTGTCTTACAGGCCATAGCTGTAGGTTAGGTTCAAAACATCTTTTAGACCTTCAGGGCCTTCATTCCTGCCATTAACAAATCAGTTGTTTCTTCTAATGACCGATATATATATACAGTACTGTGCAAAAGTTTTAGGCAGGTGTGAAAAAATGCTGTAAAGTAAGAATGCTTTCAAAAATAGACATGTTAATAGATTATATTTATCAATTAACTAAATGCAAAGTGAGTGAACAGAAGAAAAATTTAAATCAAATCCATATTTGGTGTGACCACCCTTTGCCTTCAAAACAGCATCAATTCTTCTAGGTACACTTGCACAAAGTCAGGGATTTTGTAGGCATATAGTCAGGTGTATGATTAAACAATTATACCAAAAAGGTGCTAATGATCATCAATTCAATATGTAGGTTGAAACACAATCATTGAAACAGAAACAGCTGTGTAGGAGGAATAAAACTGGGTGAGGAACAGCCAAACTCAGCTAACAAGGTGAGGTTGCTGATGACAGTTTACTGTCAAAAGTCATACACCATGGCAAAACTGAGCACAGCAACAAGACACAAGGTATTTATACTGCATCAGCAAGGTCTCTCCCAGGCAGAAATTTCAAGGCAGACAGGGGTTTCCAGATGTGCTGTCCAAGCTCTTTTGAAGAAGCACAAAGAAACGGGCAACGTTGAGGACCGTAGGCGCAGTGGTCGGCCAAGGAAACTTACTGCAGCAGATGAAAGACACATCATGCTTACTTCCCTTCACAATCGGAAGATATCCAGCAGTGCCATCAGCTCAGAATTGGCAGAAAACAGTGGGACCCTGGTACACCCATCTACTGTCCGGAGAAGTCTGGTCAGAAGTGGCCTTCATGGAAGACTTGCGGCCAAAAAGCCAAACCTCCGACGTGGAAACAAGGCCAAGTGACTCAACTATGCACGAAAACACAGGAACTGGGGTGCAGAAAAATGGCAGTAGGTGCTCTGGACTGATGAGTCAAAATTTGAAATACTTGGCTGTAGCAGAAGGCAGTTTGTTCGCCGAAGGGCTGGAGAGCGGTACACGAATGAGTGTCTGCAGGCAACAGTGAAGCATGGTGGAGGTTCCTTGCAAGTTTGGGGCTGCATTTCTGCAAATGGAGTTGGGGATTTGGTCAGAATTAATGGTCTCCTCAATGCTGAGAAGTACAGGCAGATACTTATCCATCATGCAATACCATCAGGGAGGCATCTGATTGGCCCCAAATTTATTCTGCAGCATGACAACGACCCCAAACATACAGCGAAAGTCATTAAGAACTATCTTCAGCGTAAAGAAGAACAAGGAGTCCTGGAAGTGATGGTATGGCCCCCACAGAGCCCTGATCTCAACATCATCGAGTGTCTGGGATTACATGAAGAGAGAGAAGCAACTGAGGCTGCCTAAATCCACAGAAGAACTGTGGTTAGTTCTTCAAAGATGTTTGGGCCAACCTACCTGCCAAGTTCCTTTCAAAACTGTGTGCAAGTGTACCTAGAAGAATTGATGCTGTTTTGAAGGCAAAGGGTGGTCACACCAAATATGGATTTGATTTAGATTTTTCTTCTGTTCACTCACTTTGCATTTAGTTAATTGATAAATATAATCTATTAACATGTCTATTTTTGAAAGCATTCTTACTTTACAGCATTTTTTCACACCTGCCTAAAACTTTTGCACAGTACTGTGTGTATATATATATATATATATATATATATATATATATATATATATATATATATATATATATATATATATATATATATAAAAATACTGGAAATACTGAAAATAGCTTTGAAACAGACTAAGTTATACGTGTAAAAAGTTGTCAAGATGTTATCAATAAAAGAAAAATCACTGGTACGTTATTTAAACAGTTGTAGCAACACGTTGGGGCGTGTATCGCTATATTTTTCAGAACCCTGCTACTTCTCTTTTAGTGTTTACGCACTGGGAGTGTCAATGTGATCCATACATAGTCCTATAAATACTGCTTTATTATTACTATAATCCTCATGGATATATTATTAATATAAATCCAGCTATATTTGTTATCTATTCACAACAGACCTTTATTTAGAACATTGTCCTCTTAATTGTAGCTTGTATAGAATGAGAATGCGTGTGTGTGTGTGCGTGTGTGTGTGTGTGTGTGTGTGTGAATGGTACACTATTCAAATATTTGTATAATACCATATCTGCTAATTGAAAGAACTTCTGACAGATAACTTGGCTTGGAGTCTTACTTGGTGTTGTAGACACATCAGTACAGAACCATTGCATTTGCATTTGTAGTTCCACTGTATTGCAATTTAGTATATGAAAACAGACATGAAGCAACCTTGTAAGTACTACTTTAATGTGTTTCTATTCTACAATTTAGTCTTTAATTATGTAATTTATTTTTGTTATAGCATTAATAGTATAAAAATGACTGAGGTGTGTAATATCAGTATCTTACTTTCAATGGTATTTAAAGGTGTTTCACCATCAATGTTAAAGTGTTATTCCTTATCACTTTTACATTTTGTTAAAAGCGTGATGTGATGTATTACTTGTACGAACATAGTAATTAAATAAACACAAATTACACTCTTGTCAAAGTTTCACCGCAAATGTCCATTAAGTTCTCCACATTTCAAAAAATGCTTCAAAAGCGTATTACGTGTGACACACATGATGTGACTTTCTATATCAACATTCAGCTATGCTACAAGCTGTTCTTACAATAATATTTGACCTGAAAGTGTGCATGTGTTAAGGTAGTGGCTGGTCCTACGAACACAGACATTGCACTGTATAACTTTGTCTCATAAATATTTCAGAAGGAACAAATGAATACCCTGCTCTCAGATGCCCAAGGCCAAGGAAGGTTGTCACCCCTGAACAATTTTTATAAAAACTGAGGGTGTAGGTGTGAAAAACGAGCCTACTATACTACAATAACTCTTCCTATGAATATTATTCTATAAATATACTAAATGAATAAATACCGGAAAAGATACAGATATCTTCTGGAAACAAGCTCTGTCTTGCTGAGCTGCAACCAATTTGTGCCATGAGAATGCACTGAGCATAAGGCCTTTACCAGGGAATCCAATTTGCGGCCCATGGGCTTATGGCCAAAAAGGTGTACCCTACAAAATCAACGTACTCAACATCTTTGTCAAGGTTTCTAATTTGCAATAACCTGTCAAAGCAGTGGATGTTAAAATGTGTAGCATTATATTGCTTTATTGTGTTTGATTCGTTCACATCCCTCCGTCTCCCCCAACTCCACTACTGTAGCTATCTGTGGTACTATCTGTTATGGGGGTCTACTGCCTCGTCCAGCAGGCCCGATGGTAAACCCTCAAACCAAGAGGGTTTGAGGCAATTATTCATCATATAAATCATCAATATAATATTCATTATTCAGATTTCTGTGTTATGGAGGTTTGTCCTTATCTACTGAACTGGCATTACGGCATTTCAATTCATATTAATATCTGTTTCGGAATTATTTCACAATTAGTAAAGCAGGGTTCCAGAATCACCATTTGCTACTCTTAAGACCGAAATGCATTTTCTACATTTATAATTGTAGTGGCTTCACATCAAAAGGTTTTGGACGCCCCCTAAAATAGTACAGTTAAATTAATATTAAAGAACCCCATATAGAAGGTCCATATGTTTTGTGTGACCATTCTGAACAACCCCCACGAACACATATTTTTATTGTTAAATCATAGTTTTTCAGCAGGGGAGTGGTCCTTAAAAACACTTTTCTTTTTTTTTTTTTTTTACAGCAAGCAGCACATTGGAGTTATTATTCCTTAGACAGTAAAATATATTAAAACTATGAACTGAGTTTTATCTTGTGGTTAAACCTGTGAAAAGTGCAAAAGTGCAGTTCAGCATCCAAAAGCCATTGCGCAATATGTTATCCTCAAATAGCAAATAAAAATACAACTCTCTCCTCCCAATGAAAATACTTCCACCAAGGCAAGGGAATAGATTTTCCACTGTGGGGAAAGCTATGCCTGAGCGCAGTGTAAATAAGACAAGCTCTGCCCACCCAGACAGCTGTTTTGGGCAAATTGAGAAGGTTGACCCTGAAGTAAAGAAACAAACATTACTAGGGCAATCATATTAAATTCCTGTTAACCTCCAGTTAGTTTACTGTCAATTCAACCAAAAAAAAAATCTATTCGGCATTCTCTTCTGAGATACATCTGCAAACTTACCCGGTTGTTTTTATCAGTTTCCCTGACTTGATCTTCTGTAACTCCCTGTCTGATCATGACTTTAACCATGAGGGGTTTGTTCGTGCAGCAAGCTTGGAAAAAGGAGATGGGTGTGGGGCTCTCTGAAGTCTCCCCTCTCTGTGTATCGGAGATTGACAGGAGGCTGTCGGGCGGGTAGAACGAATCATCCGAGGCGATACTGCAGGTATCGGGCAACTCGGAAAAATCATCATACTCCTCATAATCATCTTCCTCCTGATCTAAACTCTCGCAACTGGTGAAATGATCAGATTCAACATTTGTTTCCGGGAAAGAAACCTCTGCGTCTGCAACGATCACCACATTGCTCCCACTTTTAGTTTGCTGAATTTGCCCAGTTAGTTTCACAGAAGAGGGTGCTCCTCCATCCCCGTCGTCCGCGATCAGCACCATTTAACGCTCCTATTGATAAAGTTGCCAGGCGGAAAACTAAAGTACAAATCCAAGAAGTTCTGGACCCTCTTGGGTCAACATGTAAACTCTTAAGGCTAAAGTTGGTAATTACAGTTCCATGGTGGCCCACTTTTTATAAATATTCATCCTAGATACCAATTTGGGATATTGGAAAAACAATTCTCGCATTGAAAAAATTGTGCGTATTATAAACCAGCATAATTAGACTGTCAATATGAAAACGAAGTGTTTTCCATTCTGGAAATTCCATCTTCTTGTGGAAATCACCATAAACTTCGATCTCCGCTTTGAGTTTACAGTTCTCATTCTTTTCGGATACAGAAAATTTACAGCTACATCCAGAACCACAACTAACTGAGAGACAGAGACTTTTGCAAAACTGTATCTCCATAATCCGATTAACCTCTCTCTCTCTCTCTCTCTCTCTCTCTCTCTCTCTCTCTCTCTCTCTCTCTCTCTCTCTCTCTCTCTCTCTCTCTCTCTCTCTCTCTCTCTCTCTCTCTCTCTCTCTCTCTCTCTCTGATTGAATCTCCAGTTTACAATGTTGACATCACGAACAATTTTAAAATAGACGCATTTAACTGGAGTGTACCATACGCCACATATGTCGATGAATCACACATATCGGGAAGTACCAAGACATGTAATCTGAAACTAACACAGAAGCAGACAAAAAATTCCAACCTTCCCTATCTCTGACTAAACAACTTTCAGAAACACTTTTGAGTAATAGTTACCTAATTATGATTACTTCAAATAATATAGAAGTACATGTAACATCAACATGTAAGATTATTACAAATGTATAAATCAACTGTATAATACAATAGTGTCCTCAGTGGATTTTAAACAAACGCAATAATAAATAATACAATAATAATAAACAAGACAATCAAACTGTGACCTTAATCTGTCACTGGCACAGTTTGCAGCTTCTCTTGTATTAGCAGATGGATAATCCGATCCTGCAGACATTACTTGTTCTGTTAAGTAGGTTATTTTCTCATTTTCCTGCTACAACAACCTTAAATAACATGGACTACAGGCCAAGACATATTAATTTGTGTCCATTATTCATAGTGATTGAATATATACCATACACTTAGAAAGCTTGCCAGCACAGACGTGACTGTATGCTGTTTTCTGTTCACTGAATGGGGACATTCTCCACACAAACACTTAAAGCTGTGTTGTTGTTCTTTTTTTATATATTAAACTATGATTCCATAGTTACTTTCTACCCATCTGTGAGTTCTACAGAACCATGTTGCTGTCCAGTTTGCTTACCTCTCATAAAGATGGTTTCAGCAGCAGGTTTAAAATAAGAAGGTATTGATGAAAACACAGCTGATGGTGGAATTTAATGATGGATCAAATAAAATAATCAACAAATTAGGAACCAAGCTATAGCAGAGATGGAAATAAGACTCCTATTGCAGAGCAGTTTCACCCATCCCAGGTTTTAATACATACTTCATTAGGTACCAAGCTCAGAGTAGTCTTATTAAACTCAGAGTAAAACCAAGGATGGATCAAACTGCTATGCAATGGGAGCCTTATTTCCATCCCTGCTATAGAATATATCAACATTATATAATATTTCAGAACACCATTTCTTCATGAATGGAAAACTCAATTCAGTTTAAACCAGGAAATGCCATTGTCAGTTTACTGAGTAATTTGAGATATTTAAATTGTTAACAGATACAGTACATGGTTAAGTATACAGAATTCCATTGGGTCTGTTATCCAGAAATTCAGTAAACTAGACTGCCTACGATCCATGATGTGAGCCAGAGCACTTGTTATGTTTTCTTTTTTTTTTAACTGTTCATGACCACAACAAAACACCATCAATACCAAAACAAGCAACAATGTCCTGAAGATTTAAAGGCATGGAGAAATTTGTGGAAGAACAGAAAAACAATAAGCTACAATTTTAGTAAGAAATTACCCCTGTGGGATGTCAAGTAGTGTAGACAGATGGCCCTCAGAAAGTAGAGGCTCTTGAGTGGCAAGGGAATCATCCAACTCCACCCTCCACTAAAGCTAAGCACATTTTTTGATCCTATTCTTAGTAATAATACACATAGTTTTCCTGCAAGCCCACAAAAAAAATTAAATAAAATAAATTACTGAAGTTTAAAATGATTTGTCAAAAAAAATTAAATTCTGTTCTCCAATGCTACTCTCAACACTCCTTCAACTGTTCCGAATAAACACTGCTAGTTCTACAATTTCTGTCTGTTATGTCACCATGTATTATAACCAAATCATTCTGAGAGATTTTGTTGCACCAATATATAATTATTCTCTAAGCTTGCTTGCAGTAAACAGATGTCCTCATTTCATTCAAATTGTGTAACACTATGACCTATCAACTGTGCCAGCCTACCATCTACTTTTATATAGGGGGGGGGGGGGGGGGGGGGTAAGTCTGTTAAGTGTAGGCACTTAGGTTAATAAGATAATATCACAATAGCAGAGAACTGCTTATCCAATGTTCATGTAACTTGGTATTTATATTATTTAGCGTAATAAGCTATTGAGAATATCAGAAACTAGGGTTATATGAAGGTGTCTACCCGTCCGTTCATGTCGCTCTTACATTTTTATGCATACAGTACAATATGTCTGTAAAATTGCTTATCAAATTGTAATTCTGATTCTTATTCTGTACTTTTACTGAGAGCTTTGAATTTACAGCCGTGGCAGAGGATGTATTACATCATGTACAACATGTTTTGCTTCTTCAAAAAGGAGAAAATAAAAAGAACAAGATAACACATATACTTTTCTGAATGTGATAACACGAATACTTTTCTGAATCTGATATTGAGGTGTCTAAATCTATACATAAGAAAAATGGAATTCCAATATCGGTAATAGTTGTGGCACTACCCTGCACGTGCCTGGTTTATAGAGGGTCACAGTAGTCGTTCTCCATTCTGTATACAAAAGATATTTATATTTCATACTTTACTATCACTATTATGAAAAAAACAACACTCTGCTTTAAATGTAACCCCCCACCTCCCACAAAAAATGAATAAACAAAATATATCTTGGCAGCTGTGACAGATGTGTGTCCTACAACTATTAAGGAAGGACAGGCTTAATAGCTGTAGAACAAACCCTAACATTCATCACTGCAGATCTCAACGCAAGTCTGTCCATGAGCAGATGGCTTTAAATAGCTGAAAAAAACTTGAACATTTCCATCTATAAATTTACGATGGCAAATGGTGGGGGAGGCGGAGATATTATATTTGAAGATCCTGACCTATTTCTCTGTCTAGATTCTGGTTTGAAGACCAAAGCACAAACTTTACAAAGTTCTGGTCAACTATAGGATTGCAATGCAGTTGAGGTACTATGGGATGAACTCCTCCAACCTCTTCTAATCTCTACTGCAGCAAAAGAGGAACTCAACTTTTACAGTGATAGATGTCTTTAGTGGTCTGCTGTGTCAATAAAATTGGCAATTGTTCTGTACTAAGAGGCACCAGTAGCACCAGAGCAGCTACAATTGAATACTTTAAGTCCTTCTCTTACAAAAATTTCCCATATAAAAAGCATAGCAAAGTGTCATAAAGCATAGTGACATCATGGTAACATATACGTAAGCATTGTAAAGACCAGAAAGGTATGGTAAAGAATATTAATAAACATGGCAAACCAGGGTAAACTATGGTAAATGCATAGATAAACATGGTAAAACTGCAAAAATACTGTAGTAAACCTTTATAAAGGTTGGTAGAATGGAGCCACAGCAATAACATTTTTACATCAGTGCCATTATCAGGACCACTTTAAAATCCGTTTGAAATCTATTGTTTTGTCACTGCTAGTAATTCAGTGGTTTACTAATGGTATTTGGTAGAAAGGTATTTCTCAAACTTTACATTAAGTAGATGTGTTTTTGCAGGACCAAAAAAGGATGTAATACTTAAAAAAATGAAGTAATACAAATGCTACTAAAGCAACAAAATTACTGCAATTCATTTTACATCCATATTTTTCAACATATTTTTTATTCAAAGTAGGTTGACTGTAAAACTTTTTGGGAAGCAATATCTAATATTTATCATGGAATTAATTCAAATGAACAATTGTAAGTGTAATAGGTAATTCAATTAAGGCTTACTTGGGACTGGATTGGTCATGCAAAGTGCTTAAATAAGATATGGGTGTCTATTATAATGATCTAAACAGTGATCTGAATACCACTGCTCTTTAGTTCCAAAATGGTTTCATACATGTATGTTCGATTAACTTAATGTGCAATTTGTGACTTTCAGGGAGAGGTTATGCAAATTTAGATAATTTAAATAGACCCCAAAGCCTATTATTCTGACACCCTCTATATTTTGCATCAAGTTAACATAGTGTAGCTTGTGGGTCATTACGACCCTGGGGAGGTGGCTTAGCACTAGTTAACTATGTTGCTAATAGGGTTTCCACCTGGCCCCATCGTCCTGAACACTGTAAGACACAACAAGATTTTGAAGTTGCCTTTAAACTGAAGGAAATCAACACGTGATTGAGCGCTAAACTTTTGCTAAATTGATTCTATTGATTAATTATGTCAAGGCAGCATGACAATACAATAATAGCGTTTAACAAATTAAATAAATAAATAAGTACCATCCTCAATATTTATTTATTTATATTCAAGATACTATATTTTACTCAGATACTATATTCAAGATATATATATATATATATATATATATATATATATATATATATATATATATATATATATATACATTTAATTTTTTTTAAGTTTCTTTATAGTTTCTAATCAGTGGTTAAATTGGCGCGTAACGGTCCAGAACGGCGTTCCGCCTTTTCAGCCAGAATTCCGTTCCTGGTCTTCTGTTTGAAAGTAGGATTCCGTTCCCCTTACACGGGTCACGAGCGGTCCATCTCTTTTAAAATTCTAATTTAATCACTGTTTCTTCGCTTTCTCCCGCTCAAATCATTAATACTGACCAGCTGTTCACTATTCCTGACACCAGACAGCGTGAACACCTGATCAGTGTTAACAGGATATAAATAGTAACTTTAAATATTGATAACTGAAATGCTGATTTTACAAAATTAAAGTATCTTGAATAAACCTACGCACGTTTATCCAAGATGCTTTTTTATTTCGTAAGATTTGTATTATCACAGTTATTCAGATAATTAAGAAGCAGTATAAGTGTTTAGTGCTCAATTCACGTGTTTATTTCTTTCAGTTTATGAGCAACTTGAAAACCCTGTTCTGCCCCAAAGTGTTCCAGAATTATGGGGCCACGTGGCAACCCTACTGATCAATTATTGCTTGAGATTTATATGCTCCACTGTGGAAGCGGCAGGTAACTGCTGAGTTCTCTATACCAGAGCTGCCGATAGGCCCCTTCCTAGGATGACCCACTCGGTCCCACCCACTGAGGGATGAAAAACGTCATCCTGAGGAAGCCATTTCTCTTCTTCCTTCTCAAGACGGTACGGTAAGACCTCTGTGTTTATGTTTAGGGTAGGGTTAGGGTTAAGGTTAGGGTTAGGGTTGCTCTCCGCCATTTTCTCCCAGTGCTAAGAGGTACGTATGTGTTGGACTGGACAGACAACACAACAGTGGTGGCATCACCAGGGTGGCCTACGGTCCCCGGGGTTGCATTGCACTGCCTTCAGGCTTTTGATGTGGGCTCAGAGGAACTTGCTGTCCCTGCAGGCGAATCACATTCTCGGAGCGGTGAACTGGGCAGCGGACCTCCTCTCGAGGGAGGGTCCCCTTCCGTCAGAGTGGCAACTCCACACTCAGGTAGTGGAGCGCATTTGGGAATGATTCGGGAGGATGCAGGTTGATCTCTTCGACTTGGCATCGACACCCTAACACACAAATGGCCCAAAGCATTTTTGTACGCGTTCCCGCCTATACCGCTGCTCCCGGCCTTTCTCGAAAAAGGTCCTTTGTACACCTACAAGTGGAGGTATTTTCAAGCTTGGTGTCTGGCTAGAAGCCATGACCCAATCTCTTGCCCTATGCCAGTTATCTTACAGTTTCTACAAGAACTGCTTGATGCTGGTAGGTCACCTTCCACTTTGAAGGTGTATTTAGTGGCTATTTCTGCATACCATGCCCCCATAGATTTGGTGTCTCCAGGTGTGCATTTCTTGGCTACCCGATTTCTTAAAGGTGCTTGGCGATTACGCCCTCCCAGGAGGACTGTTCTCCCCGAATGGAGCCTTGATATTGTACTCGAGGCTCTCACGAAGGCCCAGTTTGAGACCATATACCTATATAAGGGCGTCTGCTAATAAATAAATAATAATAATAATACCCCAAAGAGTTGAAGTATCTGTCTATAAAGACAGCCTTCCTCATGGCTATCACCTCTGCTAAGCGGGTCAGTGAGATGCAGGCGCTGTCCGTGCACAGCTCCTGCATGCGTATTTGGGAGGATGGCAGCAGGGTGTCTCTGCGCACCAACCCTGCTTTCCTCCCCAAGGTGATCACAGCCTTCCACATTAATCAGTCTGTGGAACTGGAGTCCTTCCATCCACCCCCGTTTGCTTCAATGGAGGATGAGAGATTAAATTTCCTCTGCCCAGTGTGGGCATTGAGATGCTACGTGGATAGGACAAGAGCTCTGCATCAGTCTGACCAGCTCTTTTTCTGTCACAGGACATGGACCCTAGGACAGCCCCTCTCAAAGCAGCGTCTATTACATTGGATTGTGGACACAGTCTTGACTGCGTATGATGGTGCTGGCTTGCCCCCATGGGGAGGGTAGCCGCACACTCCAGAGGGTTGGCTACATCTTGGGCTCTCTTCAATGGGGCCTTGCTGTCCGATATTTGTACTGCGGCTAGCTGGGCTACGGCGCATACTTTCTCTAGGTTCTACCACCTTAATATGGTAGATCCTGCCCTGCCTTCATTAGGCACAAGGGTCCTTGAGGGTGTAAGCTCACACCGCTAACCCTTGGGTTATGCGGTTCTGATGTGTCCCTCATATGCTGCCGTTCCTGCCGTACTTCCAAACATTTAATTTGTTGCAGATACCTATTGAGACCGTTGGTGTGGTGGTTCGTCTTACTTTAATACACACAATCTCGACTTCATTTTCGATTAATAGTAGCCTACTCACTTTAAGAAAAGTCTCCAGTAAAACTTTAAAAGATGATGCACGTTTTCTTCGGTGGAATGTAAAGAGGGACAGGCTATTGATTAGCCTATCAGACAGCTAACCCTTAGATGTCGCATTAAAAAAAATAAATAAATAATAATAATCGGTAACGCTTTATATTGCGTGGCATAAATTAATCTGAAATAGATATGCAATTGCATATTAATCTGATTTAAATGTTGATGGAAAGTAACAAGGAATAATTTAATGTAAATTTAATATGCAATTGAATATCTATTAAATTACATTAACTTAATATGCAATTGCATAGCTATTTAATATTAATTTAACATATAGATTTTTTCTTTTTATAAATTTAGTCGTTGCCAATTATTTTTTATTATTTTCTCCCAGTTTGGAATGGCCAATTGTTTTATTATGCTCAGTTCACCGCTACCACCCCTGCGCGGACTCGGGTGGGCGAAGACGAACACACACTGTCCTCCGAAGCGTGTGCCGTCAGCCGACCGCTTTTTTTCACACTGTGGACACCATGCAGCCACCCAAGAGTCGGAGGACAACGCTGCTCTCGGGCATCTTACAGGCAAGCCCGCAGGCGCCCGGCCAGACTACAGGGGTCGCTGCTGGGCGATGAGCCGAGGACACCCTGGCCGACCTAGCCCTCCCTCCCCCCGGGCGGCGCTCGGCCAATTGAGCGTCGCCCCCTGGTAGCTCTCGTCTTCGGTCAGCAAAGGAATAGCCTGGACTCGAACTCGCGACATGCAGAGCTCCTTGCTGCCGCTTGACTTGAATTTCTTTATATTTTTTTATTTTCCTTTTACAATGGCCCGACTTGTACTTGAGATGGGCCGACATAATACAGTATCCAATCAGTATAAATTACACTGTTGTTAGCTAGAAAAAAAAGATTCTGTCAGACATTTTATTCACGTTTGTTTGTTTAAAAATCAACCTTTTATTACACTACTGTTTCTTTCTTTTCAGCCTCTTAGCGAGGCTACAATAGAACAAGCAGTTCTCAATACTGATACATGTATACATGGGAATTTAGTTGCATCTCCCAGAGAACTCATGTTTATTTATGCATTTACTTTTATTACATTTGAGTCTATTTTTTTTAATAAGAAAAAAACAAACCTAGTTTTTCAGCAGTTTTGAATATCTGTATCACCTATAATTTATGTTATTGTGACTATTAAAAGGCTTTTGATGAGGGCATCCTTTTATTGTTGTACAAAGTTGTCTTAATCTGGGGATTATGGAGGAGTCTGTCCTTCTGTGTATTGTATTATACGTCCCGCGTGTATTATTATTTATTTTCTTTTTTTTACATATATCTAGAACTGCTGATCCAGTTGTGATAAGACATTAATATGGACATCCTTATTATAAATAACATGTCGGAAATCACGACCGGGTGCATAAAACACACAGCAGAATTAGAGTTAATAAAACAACAAAACTCTTATTATAAGAGACATCTCAGACAGAATTCAGCACATGTTTTCCCACACGGCATGAAATAGCACCTCTCAAACAATAAGAGACACCCTACACACAACATAGCAACTCATAAGCTAATTAGATTCTGGGGATATAAGCGGCTTAATTTCCAACAGGGGTTTTATTAGTCATCAGTCTTGCTAAATGAAATCCCTGTAGATTTTACATATGTGATGGTGTCTGACCCAGGCTGTTGGCCCTACAGTGTACTGTATATACCTTTAGCACACCCATGTGTTAATCACTAGTAAAAGTTTGAGCCACCACCTACAGCTATAATAGTACTTTGAACATCCTGGTCATGAAGTCTGATAGAAGTAGGAAAGGTCTCTTAAAGGAGCCATTCATCTTCCAAGGCTTCAAACTGAAGGTACAGTACAGACTGGGAGGGCCCCAAAAATAGACTGCACTTAATGACATCATTCTTTTTTACTCAAGGCGGACTCTTTGTACTTCAAGTGAGTTAGGTTTTTTTTTTTCTACAATGAAGAGCAGCATCTCACAAATCAGAAAAAAAAAAACAGATGTCTGGACTTGCTTAGGACATAATGGCAGGTGGGTAAAGATAGAAAAAACTTGTGCTGTGCTCAGATGATATGAAAACTATGAATTGAAAAGCTTGTTAACATTAAATGATTATATTACACCTAACCTTTTTAGATTGATACAAACCTTTATTTGCTCTGATTGCAAACTTGATGACCCAGAAATTTGGAAACCATCAGAGTCCCATAAGGCATGGTACATATAGAGCTGATGGAACTGGAAACTCACCTGAAAAATCTGTGCTTGCTGGGACAGAAAAGCACCATATAAGCATCCCTCATAGCTCAATCGGTAAACTTTACAAATCTGTCTACCCATTCTTCCTATTTTCTCTCTTGACCGCTGGTATTCCTGCAGTCACAGGAATCAGATCTCATGTGAGTGAGTAGAGGGCCTTCTTGATACAAGACCACACTGTGTGCCACGGTAAGTCCAATATTGACAATAAGCTGCATCAATATACAACCTCCCCTTCAGCTTTCCCTTGAGGCTACAACACCCAATGATAGGTGCTCAAAATACCCTCTGCCTACATGTAAGCACAATACATTTTATCAACTCGTTTATGAGTTATCACGTGAAACATTAGCTGGAAAAGTTGAAGAAAAATAAAGAAAAAAACATGCAGTAACTGGATATATACACTATCCACAAACCCGTGTTGGAACTTCCGGTGTCCCAGCACTTTGTGTTCTTTTGGATCCTACCATTACAGGGGTGCAGGAAGGTGAGTAGTACTTATGTGCTATGTCTTTGCAATCACTTTTCATATAAATAAGACATTTTAATTGTACTGTCATTTACAGTAAATGAGGGACAGGGACTCCCTATTCATGTTTCTCCCAGCATGTGTTTGTAGCACAGCATTATCATGTCGGGAAACCAGGTGCAGTCATCTATAAATCCCTTTCGACAGATCTGAAAAATATATTGTTGAAAATAGTTTCATTTAATTTATCTGATCAGCTTAATATATTTCAATTTAACATTTACTGGTACTGATGTATGATTTTAACTGCTTGGTATATATTTTTTTCTCTGATATTTCCAAATTAAAATTGCATTATCGCACTGAATATTAAGGGTATGATTCATTTCACCATAGTACTTCTTTTGAAGTTTCACATTAACATTAAAACCAATTGTCTTATGTTTCATGGATACTGTAACAGCTCTTTTCACAACTGATTACACCGTTGCAAACTGTCCAACTGTTGAATTGAAAGCCCTTCAATTTAGGTGAATAATGATGGCAGTCTTTGGCCTGGAGTAAATCAAAATTACCATATCCATTATAAAGTTTGATTTAAACCCAGCCTAAGTATTCCTATTCTTTTCTAAGTCTGAATCTCCCAAAAACAAATAAAATTGGCTTTGATTTTTTTAGTTCTTCTGTATCAGCTACATTTTCTCCCTAGTGCCCTGTTGACTGGAGCACAGCATGCTTATAAAATAAGTGCACTACTAAAAGCAGTTTATTCTGTAGGGATTTTCTGATTGCCTTTGTGCCATCTGACTGTGACCAAGTCAATTATCACAATGTCTTTGTCCAGTAATTAGCTACATTGCTTTGTTTTTTTTATTGAATTTTTCAGAAAATGGAAGCACTCAACTGGCAGTTGTGAGATCGCCTAGCACCTCAGGTTTGTTTGGCCTGCCTCTTTCAACCTCTATTCTGCCTGCTCGTCCTTTTTTCTGATGAGTCATCTGCATTATTTTCTGGGATTTAGTTTAATCTACTGTGTTTACCTGGCAACAAAGTATCTTACAGATTTCCAACATCAGTATAAACAAGCAGCTGCCATATTAGATATCAGAGATACCCATGCTTTGACCTGAAAAAGTACAAATACCAACAAAAAGGCTTTTTGTTTCATCAGTCGCTACTGATTCAGTGAGCCACTCCAATGTCTCTGACAGCAGACTTTCAAGTGAATCAAAGATGTATCCTGCACTGATCAGTAAGCCCTGTGGCAATCCTTTTATTTCCTGGAACTAAATATTATAAAAGTACAGGGGCGCATTAAGGACAGTGAAAAAAAAAAATAGAAACATGTTTTGTCGAGATCACAAGATAAATTATCTCAGGATCTCAATTTCAAACCGCTGTCAAGATCATGAGATAAATTCTCAGCATCTAGACATAACACATTTTTTTTTTAATACATTTTTTCCCATGTCCTCAATGAGCCACTGTATAAAAGTAACGGAACCTGTAAGAATATACAGGTATCAGCCTATGGAGGACCGCAGAGACAGGATATTCCCTGTCAGAAAACCTTCACACCCCCTCCCCTCCAATTCTCCTGCCCAGCCAATTGCCTCTTTAAACCTAAGACATCGACAGCTGAAGTCAGCAGGCTAGCGGACCCTGGAGGACAAAGGCTCCGGTCTGGTGCCTGGCCAGTTGGGGACACTTATGTGGTGAGCTGAAGCAGTCTCTGCCGGTTTCACCAGGACCAATGCATGACTTTTGTGTACACCACATGGTTGTGCAATTACCAGATGATCTGCTCTGGATCACTGATATTTGGCAATTCCTTTTATTAAATTCAGTAAATACGGAAAATATTTTTTAAAAAGTGCTTATTTTCTTTTAACTTCATTGAAGAGTAAATATTTGTATGGGCAATTCACTTCCCGATAAGAATCTTAGACTTGTTCTTAAAATGGTTGATACACTCTCATTGAATAGAGCGCTCTGTTCTTATCTTAGTAAACCTGACAGGAGCATGATTTTCTAGCACTCCCTGGCAGCAGTGCTGCTACAACACATGCTATGGGATTGTCAGCCTCTTTGTTGTGATCTAGTTATTTTAAACTCCCCTTATTACACTACATGTCCCACTCTAACCATTTCTAATGATTGAATCCACACCATATGGTGAAGGCTGCTTCAAGCACATATGTAATCCATGGACATTAACCCTTTGGGGTATTATAAAAGGATTATGTTGGTGATTTCCAGAAAGAAAACACCAGGGACCCGTTTCTAACAAACATGCTGCAGTGAGATAGGGATAATGTTCCCATGTAATGCACAGAAATGCAATTTTTTGCAAATTATATTAAATAACTCCCAAAAATAATGCACTTATTGCTGAGTAGTAAAGGGTAAATATAGGGTAAATAATTTTTCAGGCCTGAAGGGTAATTCCCATGCATAGAGTACTAAATGCTCTTGAACATAATGTAGTGCTTTATGTATTTAATACCATCCACTTTCTGTGCTGTCTGATATTAACACTTGAATGAGTAAATACGTTTTCTACAGCTCAGCTCGAAACAGGAGTCTGCAGCATTAGGATGATTTCAACAGGTAATTGAAATTGAAGAAAATGTAGGTTAAGTGAAGAGAAGAAGAAACTGTAAATGACATCCTGTTCCGTAATTGCTTCAAAAGCATCTTGTATTTAAAGCAGCTTCCACGCCTGATTCCTCCCATAATTGTGCAGCTTCAACATGCACAATCATTTTGTGCAACATTTAAAAGCATAGGGAGCATGGCTCAATCTCATGACCTTAATCACATTCACAGCAAATGGAGCAGCTGTGAAAATAAAATCCAGTGAGTTAAAGTTGAAGTAATATATTTTTTAAATCAAACTCATATTTTTAAGATACTTTTCAATATTTTGTGTAATTTTGAATCTGAAACACATAATTTTGTGTCCAAAGGGGATATTTAAATTTGTGATATTTTGTGTAATTTTGAATATGAAATACATAATTTGGTGTCCAAAGGGGATATTTAAATAATTCACTTGTTAAAGCTTTGTTATTAGGGCCTGTAAAAGATTCAACATAGCCTCTCTGCTTTCTCAGGTGTATGCGTACATCTACAGGAAAGGGCCAAACGCTCCGCCAGAGAACTGTTTGTTTACAGGGCTTGGGTGGCTGCAGATCCCTAACTGGCTGGTGGGTGTATCCCAGTGGAGAATCTCGCTATAAAAGGGAGCCGCTGACACACCCGTGGTGATCTTGGTGATGGAAACTGCCAGAAAACAAACCTTGTACTCCTCACTATGTGCCCACCATGTGTACAACTGGGGCCATAATAACAGCTTAGTATAAGAACTAGCTCAGAGGATTTAAAATCCCACTGAAAGTATACCAAGGGTGTATTTGTCAGTGAAGGTTCCTGTAGTGGGAGCAGCACTATGCTGGCAGCTTTTATTTTGTAGCTGTGTTTTATTTTGCCTTTATATTTTTATTTTGTTTACAATCCAGTTTGTGTAGATGCGCCTGTGTGCTGTACCATTGCTGATACAGTCACACATGCTTCACCCCCTCATAGGGGATACCTATGCTGTTACCCTGGTGGTGGCTACCTGCATTAGTAAATACTGTAAATGCCACTCGGGCGTCCGTGTGGCATTACAATGTCAGCTTTTCTGTTTCTCTCCCTTCTGTCAGTGGATACCTACAACCCCTTCAATTAGCATTAAAACACACCTGGCACAACATATTTATAAATCTTTCTATGACTGTATTGTGTTTGTTTATTTAAATAGTAAGTAGCTTATGTGATTTACAAATCCCCTTATTATTTTATATTGTAGACAATCATTCTGAGTGGACTGAGTAAACATTTTTCTTTAAATCTGCCTTTACCTGGCTTTGAATTTTGAGTATACCAAATTCGGGGACTGAACAGCCTTCCTCTTGTGACAATGTGACTTTCAACTCTGCCAGCCTCACCTACTTAACACAGACAGCGAGAGTAGTTGGGCGTGTTACATTGCATGGTAGATGGTAGATGAAAAGTGTTCCAGGATTTATGGTTCTTCAGACAAGTTCAAAGCCAGGGAACAAGTCAATACCGGAGCAACAGAATCCAGCAAGTCAAATATAAAACAGCACATTGAAACTCTTTGAGGCCCCAATAGATACAGACCATTTTTCATCAGGTACAGTATACATGATTTCAGAGTTGGGCTCATTCACTTTCTAAGATAAGCAAGAAAGCAAATTTATCTCGCCTAAGCCAGAGGCCTATTTATTTTACCTTGATTCTGATGCCTCTTAAAGGAATTACTGATCTTTTTAACATATAATTTCTATTATACTTCCAAGTAAGGTCTTTTTTTTGTTTTTTGTGTGAGAAGGTTGACTGAGGTTCATTTAAGTGTTCATATAAAACATATTGCAGCTCAATAAGAAGATGACAAATTACAACTTAGATATTCTTAGACAGATCTTGCATTTTAGGATGCCGTTACTGGGATCCGCCACTGTTTAAATAATTGAACTAGACCCCATCATGATAGCAGGTGAAACAATGTTCTTGTTAGTCAGGCAGTTTGGGTCTGTTTAGTCCTGTGAAGTTTAATGGCTGCACCATTCCAAATTGCTGCTTTCTGGAAAAAAAAAATAAGAAAACGTGGGAATTATTCCAGCAATTGTTGAACAGCACATTTTGTTCGTAAAAAGAACACTCAAAAATAACTTGTCATGTCATGGAAGACATTTTTACACTTGTGTTCCTACTTTCTCACTAATCAGAACTAAATTATCCACACGTGTAACATCTTTTCACTGTCTTCCTGACTTAAGATCCTGCTTCTGAAATTGTCTTAATGTTTCAAAGCCCCTATGTATCAACAAACTTGTTTTTTTAAGAAGATACAGGATGTTAGTGGTAACATTCTGGTAAAGGCGTGGCAACCAATGCTTACATCTTATTAGCACTAGCTATATTATAACTGGTCCCCCTTTTCTACTGTTAAATGGATTCTGTTTATGTGCATGTATTTTATATTGCGATTTAGAAAATGCAGATATCCCACACTATAGATGAAAAGTTGTTGCTGCTTCCTGATACCTTACTTCATGTGTTGTTCGAACTCAATCCAGTGGCCTTGCTGCAATCAGGCCATGTGAGCTACAATACGGCTTTGGTATGAGGAGCGATTAATCTAAAGTGTTGCATTTGAATTATTTGCATATCCTGCAAAGAACAAGAGTCTCGACACAAAGGGTGGCAGTAAAAAAAAAATGTTAGAAGAGAAAAGAAAATATTGGTGAACTATTTTTTAAATATTTGTATCAACCAGTAATGTACACTGATGCTGTACTTTATAAAAATAGCCACTAGGTGGTACATAGAGCAAGAGATCCTTTGTGACCTTCATTGTTCAGTATTTCAACAAACTGAACTTGAACACAATATATTTTACTTGCATAACAAGATATTGCTCTCTGTTATGTCTTTGTTTGCCACATTTCTGTCTACACCATTAAACCAATCTGCAGTCTATAATCTGATTAATTGACAAATGTCTGTTCTGTGAACATGTGATTAAAACTATTATTTTATTACCTTGTCTTGTTAATTTAAACTTTATTAATGTATTTTATTCATGTGTTTCTCTACGGAAATTAATATAACCTGGTCTCCAAGCCATACAAATTTTATTTATATAGAATTCATCATTTATAAGCATTGCAGGATGCTTTACAAAAATATCACAAACTTAAAAACGTTCCCTAAACTACTTGCTAGTAACAGGCTAAATAAAATAAAAATAATTAAGAATTACTATAAGAAGTATTGGCAGACTCGTGGTTTTTGGGCCTGTCTCACGCACATAGGCAGGACCAAAACCACAGTTAGTCTTACAAATATGGAGCAACATTTTAAAATCAATACAATGCTTTACTGGAAGCCAATGTAGTGACCTTTTCAACTAGCTGCAACCTATTCAGTGAGGCATCTAGGCGGTCAACAAACAAGGAACTATAATAATAAACCCTTGAGGTTACAAAAGTGTGACACTTGGGACAGCATAGGCTTCAACCTAGCTGTACTTCTCAGGTGCCAAAAAGAATGAGGAAAAGCTATTGCAAAATACACCACAAAATGACATGAGCAAGCGTCAATAAAAGACAAATACCACAGTATGTGATTAACATTTGATGTATTTAAAGAACATTTCTACTTTACAACCGCTGTACATTAGAAAGGCAGTTCATCTAGGTTTCTCTGCTTTGTTTATCCTGCCTTCTTCCTTGCTTGCTTTCAGTTCTTATCTCCTTCCTTCTTTCAGTTCTTATGTCTTTCCTATGACTTCTATTTTCTGCGGTTGATATTTGACACTTTAATCATTCCTTCATGCTTTGTCCTGTGTGTCACACAAAACCAAACATTAAAGCACAACATTAATATTGTGTAACTACACAATACAGTGTAAATTATAAGTTTTTTTTTTAATTTTTTTTATTTCCCAAATACTAAATTAATTATCTTATTATCCGTTAGGGATCAAAGTCCCTATTCTTAAATCACAAAATTACAACCAGCCTTCTGTCGTGGTTCTGAGCAGGCACTGACGATGTAAAAACAATCTTCCTGCCCAAGCTCTACTGTGTACTTGAAAACGCACCTACCTGTATTAACTTACAACTGTAGCCATAAAAATTTGCAAAACAAAGTTGAACAGTACTCACGCTTCCTCCTTAAGGGTACTCAGATAGCTGTCGATCTGGTCCTGAGGCATCTCCCCATCAAACTTGTTCAGGTAGGTAAAGAGAAACGTAAATGTTTCAAATGGAATGCGAGCTGCTCCTCCCTCTGGGTCAGCTGTAAGGATTTCACATGCACACTTCAGAGAGGTGGTGATAGTCTGTAACACAAGAAAAACATGATAGGCAAGCGAGTATGGTAGTGAGACTACCCTTAAATATTGTTGCATCCTACATAAGCTGCGTGACAGTTGTGTGCAACTATTCAGCAGGAACTATGGGAAGAAGGATCAGAAGAATCTCACTGACTGCACAATGGGCAGGGACTATCAATGGAAATTAGCCAACTGGCTAAATTGAAAATATAATGCATCTTGTGTTATGTAAATGACACTTATGTTATTATTGTATGTGTCCCTGACAAATAAATAAATATTGGGAGCCTGTGCAACTGGTTCGCCTGTCAATGCAGAGGCTGCATTGATCAATATGTACATCACATTGGAATATTTTCAGAAAACCACCACTGAAAAGTACAACTCCGGTCACAAATAGGAATTGATGGACAGAGCCCTCAGGTGTGTGCAAAGTGGCATGCCTTATAGAAAACTTCAACACTGGACAAGACACACCTGTTTCCACTTAATTAATGTGCCCAAGAGCTAAGCATTGTGGGGTTTGATATCAGGTCACTATTATTTGTCCAGTCAGTATAAAAAAAAAACACTTTCTCTTATTTTTAAAACTGAATAAACTTTCGTTATTATACTGCACATACTCCATCATTTGCAACCCTCCTAATAAATTAAATTCTATATAAAAACAAAAACTGTTTAAAAAAACACAGGCCTTTTCGTCAGAAGAAAATGTCAGTTATAATAATATTGGCAGCTACAGAGCTTAAGGTATTGTAACTGTACGTAAATGATCCCTTCTCTGGAAGTCTCTCCATGGCCTAAATGAAACCAAGGCTTAATAAGTAGGAACAATGATTTTATAGAATGAGATGTAGGTAGTGTGTGGCAGACACTGTCCATTGATATTGACGTTTGTTTGGATAAAAAAAAAAAAAATCTTACCTTAAAAAGACTTGAAATAGCCAGCAACTAGGATTTTTTATTTATTTATTTATTTTTATTATTATTATTGTTTAACCTAGGCCAGAAAAGGGTCTTCAATAATATTTTACCAACTTTTTCCAACTGCATATGTACAAGACCTCTTATCTTTGCCTGCTTCCTAGCTGTCAGCTCTTCTGGGTACACAGACACTCTTAATATTTGATACAAATTGGATCAGACTAAACAATCTCCTATGTGACCGAGAACTGAAGACACCCTAAATCACCCTAAATAAATGCTTCATCTATGCAAACGTGGACCCTTCTTTAACACCAGCCCTATTAAGAGCGACAGAGTGACATTACTGTGTTTAGATCTACTGTTTTGACCTTTCATCCTAGCCTTTTTTCCTAATTTTTACTTCCCATTAAAAGATAACCATGGCCTAAAGAACAAATTGCAGTTGAGTGTGCTTGCATGCTGTTGCTGGAGTCGCGTCTCCATCTAGTGTCTGAGACTAGCAGTGATGGGGTTTTTTTGCACTGTAAAAATTTCTTCTGCTTTACAGTTTTTTCATAATGTTATCTTTCTGAAACTGAATTTTATCATACTCCCAAGAAAATAACATTTGGTATTTGTTCTGACTAATCCAATACCAATATTATTTTCTTAAACTATGCATTTGTATATGTAATCCAAATAGCACATTTGATAAGAGTCACTTAATGTTGTAATACTTTGCTGTATATTTTTGTATATTGTATGAAGCTAAAGTGCATGGTATTGTTTCATTTTGTTTTGATTAGAATTAAAAATAGACTGCAATCTTCTTTCACACAAAAATGAACATACAACTATATGCAAGTGAAATCGCTCTTAGATTCACTTTCATTGGGTTTCCAAGTTCTGTTATCTTGCGATAACACACCAAATGTCACAATGAGCAAACTGACGAGCCACGTGACTGACTTGGTTGAAGCAGAAAGCACGTAACTGACTTCCAGAAAAAACATGATTTGTGCTGTTCAGAAAACAGTAGTCTCCTCATACACACAATGCACCCTGTGGGTATTGCTTAGTTACACAAACATAAGTAATAAACGCATGTTGAGTTGAGTCTTCAACCTTAATCATTTCTGTATATTACAGTATGAAAGCAGTCTGGAGTGTAAAAAAATACAATAAAAAGCAGTGACAGCACACCTATGGGACTTTGCTAGCAACACTGGCACAAATCTAAGTCTAATGAATAGATCCGCTTTGAATAACAAAAGGAAACATTTTTAAACTAAGTTTGCAGTTATGCTGAAGCAATATCGGAAATGTATTATTTACACTGGAATCAAAGATGGCAACATTATTCTCTTTTAATTTCATAAACTCCCTGTACATACCCCATTCAGTGCACTGCAGCCCAAAGCAAAGAATTCAATCCATACAATATTGGTGCCAAAGTTTCCTAGCTCTATAATGCTGTTAAGCTGTTCCTTTGGTAGACAGAGTTCTTTCCATCGCTGTTCCAATTCTGCCTTCTCCACAGTCCCTTTGGGAGAAAGCTAGAACAAACAGAGAGGAGTGCAAGAAGTTGGATCGTTCACGTTATTGGAGAGTCAATACTCATGACTTGATTCCCAATAATAACATGCATATCAGCGACATTCATCCCCTGCCATTCTTGTACATTCAAAATTAGAGCCATCATGAACATGACAAAGTTGATCACTATGTTCTGACTAACCACTGAATGTAGCACATGAAGATGTAAGTTTGACATGCAGACAGAGAAATGGGGTGCCTCCATATACCCCTAGACTCTGCTACTTTGATTTAATAACTTTTGTTAAGAACAATGTCTTTAGTTAGCTAGTTTCATTACAATTACACACATCGTTTTCTAGATTTTTTTTGCAAAACTCTAAAATGACATACAGCAAGATAGTCTTCACTCTGTCCCCCACTAGTGAGATATGCCATCCCAGAAGGAGATAAGAGGAAGGGGTTCTACCTGTTTATGCAAAATCTTCAAAAGGCCAGGTGTAAGCCCAGTGTCTGTTTTCTGTGTTGCTTTTGGCATTTCAAGCCTCTCCTTAACAGGAAGGGTTTCTCCAGAAGACAAAGCTGAAAAATACCTGTAAATGATCACGGCAGACTGAAAATATCTCATTTAGTTTTATTTTTCAAACATAACATTGATGGTATTATTGATTCCATATAGTCTAAAACCTAAAAATAAGAAGATACAATGATTAGTCTGGCTGGTTGAGATTGTGAACTTCTATACAGACTAGTTCAACAACTTGACAAAACTATTTTGCTTGCAAGCCTTAGAAAGATGGTTTCACTTACGCTGCCGACCACTGAAGTACATCATGAGGCTGGGTTCTGATGGCAGCTTTAGTAAACTGTTTCAGAATGTCAGGCAGTTCTGTAGGTATGTTGATCTGTTGGGCACAGAACATGGTATCTGGAGGGGGCATGGCTCCTGAAAGGGAAAGCAAAAAACACCAACAAACAAAAAATAGGTACCAGGCCAGTGCATGGTAACACTATCACTCATGGTAAGCCAGCGCTGTCCTTTTGCTGAAAGGTTATGACAATTAAACAACTATTCTGCAAATAAAAAAATGATTAAAAAAACAATATATCTTCAATTTAATATATTGTAACTTTACAAGAGTTGTAGATCAAATACACATTTCTAAAATCAAAACCTTAAATTACAAAGTTCACGCTGTATGCCAACAGTCTCCAAACGGGAACTGATCAAATAAATTGAATCAAAGTTGAAATATGACTTTACACATCATACAGCAGCAACTAAAGTAAGCATTAATGCATTACGAAACAACGTTGTTACTTCAAGACGTGCTTTACTAAGCAGCGTTTGTAAACAAATCAAGTGCTGAATGTATTTATTATATCTATGCCATGATTACCTGCAGTATCAGACTCAAGATTTTAAGACGAACGTTAAAAAATAATGGTTAAGTTTGTAATACGCCACTCTCTGCTGTTCCTCTTCGCCAGTGACAAAATTGTACACCTGGATCAAACTGCATGCAGTCTCTTAGCAACGGTGGTGTTGTGGAACCTATCTCCAAGCAACTGCTCAAGCTTCTATGATCACGTGATTTTTACTTCAAGTTTTGCTCAAGCCACAGAGATCATAATATAATGGCATAGATCGGAATATACTTGGCCTGAAGGCATTAGCTGAAGTGTTTCTGCTTGACTGTCTTCATTTTGTTTTTGTACCTTATGGTCTACTATTGAGTGTTTGAAGTTACAGTACTGGTAACACGCAAAAGGACATACCATAAATATAATTAATCTAAAAGTGCATCATTTATGTTTTTAGCATAATTTGTGTACTTTTAACGAGGTCAGGAACATAGTAGCCAACCTTTTGAAATTCCACACATCAAAAAATGAGATTTCAGAAGATACTTACCTCCGACCAAAAGGTGGCAACTGCGATGCTTTGAAGAGAGCAGAAAAAGAAAAGAAAAAAAAAAAAAAAACTAAAGACATCAAAAGGTGCCCTTTGGCTCTATATTCAAACAGTTTTGTAAGCTGTCATTAAACAAAAAGAGAAATAACGAAATCTTCTCCATAGTCGAAGAGGTTGTATTATTCAACAAAAGTTGTATGAAACGTCTTTGAGTTTTATTGAATTATCTATACTATGCATTCATCTCCTCTCGACTCGACTACAGCAACTCTCTATGGTGGTCTTCAGTCACGCGCCATAAACCGATTGCAGCTGGTTCAAAATGCCGCTGCTAGGAAGGATCCTTACCAGATGTAAAAAAAAAACACATGATCACATTACCTCGTCTTAACCAGCTGCATTGGCTACCTTTTAAAAAAATATGCTTGCCTACATGGCCTTTCATCACACAAGTCCAGAGTATCTCTCCAACCTGCTGACCCGCTATGTCTCTGCACGCAAGCTGACTGAGGTCCTCTGACTGGCGTGCTTGTTATAGCCAAGCAAAAGTGCACCACACTCAGGGAGCGCTTTAGTTTCATGGCCCCGACTCTATGGATCTCTCTCCCAGCTAGTGCGTGTAGCTCCCACAGTCGCTCGCTTCCAATCAACTGGTATCTGTGTTATTAGCTGCTACTCACTCCATCTTATTCGTATGGTTCTGTATGTTGACGCACGCATCCACAATGGTTAGAATTCACATCCTAGCCCTGTATTTAATGTAGTATGCATTGTTCCTCGCTGTCTTGTAAAGCGCTTCATGATGGTGGTCCACCATGAAGGCGCTATATAAAATAAATATTGATTGATTGATGGACCCTTTTTGACAGTCGATCGTGATGAAAATATACTTTGAACAAAATATCTTCTAAACTTGTACGGATTAAGAACGGTTTAGGTGACGGTCTGTATACTAACATTTTCATAATGTACAAATGTGAACTGGTTTTGTTGGTGCATATAAAAACCTTGTTACCAAAAATACGAAATCAAAATAGCAATGATCACTATGTTTGCAACGGAAAAAAGAGACTACTCATTAGGTGTATTTTACGATAAAATGTTTGGGGAGGGGGGAGTAAGGTTTACAAAACTGGCTGTACAGAGCGTGAGGTCAGTTATGCTAAACGGTAATTTAGTTTAATGAAAGTTAAAATTCAAGGAAAACTAAGTCCCGCCGTTCGGGAAATAATTACTTTATAAACAGTACGGTTAATTTATTTTTAAGATGGTTAATTTATTAACAGTATATGGTTGGGACATGATTAAATGGCACTGCAAAGGACATCCTTGGGTCCTCCTTATTGTCGTACAGACAGATCACTTACGGTTTACAATATGGAAATAAGCACTTCCCTTTCTGTGTTTGGCCAATTGCATTGGGGATGCAAAAAATATTTACTAGTAACCATCTTAAAAATAAATTAACCATACTGTTCGTAAATTAACCATCTTGAAAATAAACTAACATTGCTGTTTATAAATTGACCAATTAATTATTTCCTGAATGGCACCTGATAGAAAAGTTCACCACAGCTTTCTTGAACCGCATAATTGAAAGCACACAACATGATGTTGCATATCCTTTTCTTCAGTGTTCGTTGTGCATTTTCATATTTTCTTACTTTTCCTCTTGTGCTTCTTTTTTTGAATACTTACATTTGATTTCCCATAAAACACTGCGCAGTCTGTCAGGTTAATGACGTAGAGAGGGGCTAACAAACACCCGCTTTCCTTTACTGACTTTTTAGAAATACGTAAGAAATACGTAAATGCAGCACAGCAAGCGCTACTTTTTTCTTTTGTAAAGGTACCCCAGATTTCACGTGGGAGTATACATAATCTCTTATATATTAGTTGAAGAACTGAACTAAAATATTTGGTAAAACTAAACTACCAATAGGCCCTCAGTACTATCCAGCGAAACACCTTGTTTGTTCAGTTCTGATTTCGGTATTTTTAAAGATCAGCTTTCTATATATATATATATATATATATATATATATATATATATATATATATATATATATAAAAGCAATGATAGGAAACATGCTTTCTACTTGACAAGGTTGTTATGCTAAAAATATTATAACGTTTTTTCTTTCAGTCTCTAGGTGTCGTCCGTGAACATTAGAGAGATGGGATTTCCATATTAACACATACCAGGTGAAACAGTGAGCAATTCTTAAAAGACTTAATGCTGGATGCTGGGCAGTATCTGTGCAGGATTGGCTGTGCCAGCCCCATGGCTGGAGACCTTGCAGCAGGTCCATCGTTGCCACCTGTACTCTGAGTGTCTGTCAGTTAATGGTGGAGAGGATATCTGGCTGAAACTACCCCAGATTTTTAAGAAAATTGTTGTGCAGCGCCATGGAGGGTTCTGCTACGACAGCAACAGCCTTTTTGGCTGGCTGTTGTCCCAGCTGGGTTTTGAAGTTAAGCTTTTGTCTACCCAGGTGCAGAACGCACACACAGGGGTATGGACCTCCCCAAACCCACCTCTGTGACGCTGGCTTTAGCGGTGGATTCCGGACACCACTAGCTCTGGAAACAGATTTAGCACATAGCCATGAAAATTGAGTCTTCTGGAATCTCTGGCAGGGAGAAACCTTAGTCCTCGAGATCATAGAGGGACAGCGGCCACAAGGTGGAGGTAAAGAGCAGGAGTAAGGGAATGAGGGAGATGGTGACATAATAGACACAAATGTTGGAAGGACCTTCACAAATTTACATTGGAAGCATGTTGTCTGAAAGAATTCAAGGAAATGTGCATCTATCACCTGACCTCACCCAGTTCAATCTTTTACTGCAAGTCCTTGTGCATTGTAAAGCTATCGAACACAGAAATCTCAGATATTCTAAAGGAAAAGTTTGGAATAGAGCATTTGTGCCCCCTAGTTCCCAAAGATCTCGACATAGTCCCACCATTTGTCATATATTAGCATCTACAGTACCTGATCAACAAGGTGGTTTGAGATGACAGAAATCTACCAGAACTGAAACTGTTTGTGGTATATATATATATATATATATATATATATATATATATATATATATATATATATATATATATATATATTTGATGTCATATAAATTTCTATGGAAAAACAATAATTTTTAGTAATTAAATACATTTGTTAAAAATCCTGGGTACAAAACTTATTGTTTTTATTAGTTTAAATGAAAGGTATATTACATTACTACAAGATACATAACAGTAAGGATCCCCAGTAGCTTACTACTTACTAAAATCAATGTCACTTGAGATTCAACAAAGTCAATCCTTGTCACTATCACATGCTTCACAGAGACCAGGCCCAGAGGACACAGCTGGAAATGGAGTGAAGACCGACTACTCAAAAGGCTATGATTTTTTATATATATATAAATAAGAGTGAGGAGTATCTCTGAACTGTTTTTCTATTATTTGTATATTGGGATGCTTGTGTCTTAAGCCCCTTTCACACTGGCATGTTGTACCCTGGTTGGATCCTACTTGGGTCGCGACCTGGTGTCATGCGGGTCGACTACACGATTTCAAACTGCTTTTTGACGCAGGGTCGACCGGGCTGACACAAGCAAGTACACAATGCGCATACGCAGTGTCCCGGAAGCAGCAACGTTCACATGACCTCCCTTTCATCGGTTCAGACTTTCAAGATGGCAGGCTTGTTACGGACACTTCCATCCAAGCTTTTTTGGATTGAATTGTCGGCCCAAATGTTGCTTAGAGCAAGTTTCTGCATCCCTGCTGTAATCTGGTTCATGGTGTGTGTCTCAGTCAACAGAAATATGGCTAAAGATAATAAACAGAAATGTTCCTTCACGCAGGCGTGACTTTGTTTGCTTACGAATGCCCATCATGCATTTTGTATTGCTTGACCCGGTCAAAGCATATCTGTCGACCCACATCCTGGGGTGGGTCGCTGTCGACCCGGGTACATGGTTTCACACTACGCTGGATTGTGCCCCAGGCAGGAGCACCAGTGTGAAAGGGTCTTTAGTAAGTCTAGTTAACTTAGAACGGGTTGTATTTTTTTGTAATGAGCTCACAAGGTAGCAACCTATATAAGCCAGTTAAACTCACACTGAGCAGCGTTGTTAGGACACTGAATACACTATAATGCAAAGAAGGGTTTAAAAATAAAATAAATACAAAGACACAGCTACCCCATATTTCTTTGCTAAAAAAAAAGGTTATCTTCCCCCACCAAAAAAAAAAAAAAAACAGAACACACGTCTTAATTGTTATTTAATAAATTTAAAATAAAAAGTAAAGTATTTTACATTTGCATCTGACTTACCCAGCAGTGCATTTTTTTACTTATACATCCTACTACTTTTCACACACCAACTGGGAAGGAAAACTACAATTCCAAGACAACAGTTCTGGAGTACAGCATTTATATCTGCATATTTCACATGATTATTTGTAAGGGCATGCTTATCAAACATTGACAGCTATGCCAAAGCATATTAATTGTATATACAATTCAGGTATTCAAGCTACCAAGATAATCGACCAAAATTCTTGTGCATCCTGAACAGAGATTTACTCGCTTAAAACAGCCATGCACCTTTAAACATACATACAAAAATAAACAAACACATTTTGCTTAAAATGGCGTCATCTTTAAAGCTAAAAGCAAAACAAAGCCTTGCGTTTGTCACTTGTGTTTTGTAGTTGAGCATAAGGTCACTTGCATAATCAAACATGAGAAATGTCCATGTTTCTGCGGATTTCCGCTTTTTCTGACCTTAAAGGTCATTTTTTTAGAATCGTGTAAATCCGGAGAAAAATAGCATTATTATTATTTATTTTAAATCAGCCATGCTTCGGTTTACCACTTACACAAAGCGTATGGTGTACCCATTCGTTATGTGATGGTTGATTGGCTGCTGAAAAATTATTCAGCCTATCACAAGGCTGCTATGTGTAAGCTTTCTCTTTTCTCCTGCAATTTCATGATTTGACAATGTCGAGGCCGTTTGTAGAGCGTGACCAAGAGGTCAACATAAAGGAGATTGACAAAAGTGTTAAGAACCGACAGTGGCTACCGACAGAAATAGATGGGGTTTTTGTTGGGAAGTATGTTTGGAAGCTGGATGATACAGGCAAGACGTAGTGCCTGAAGTATGGCGGTTGAGGAAAACAAGCTATAGATGATCACTTCAAAACACCGAAATATAAAAACAAAGAGGTCGAAAAGCTGAAAATCAACGCAACCAATTACCAACTCCCAGGTAAGTTATACTTTTATTTCATTTTATCTGCATACTTAATATTAAATTATACCAGTAACCTATTTTTTACATCTTTACAACGATGTTAGAAATTAGTTAGAAATGAAACTGGTTAACCTTGACAGTTCTGTGAAGTTGATGCAATTAACTGAGACACCTTAGCATAGTCAACAGTTGCTTGTGCAGGAAACAACTGTAATTACTTTTATGGAAGTACAGAAATGCAAAAGAAACTGTATAAAAAACAAACAGTTATAACAGATATTTAACAATTGTTTAATGCAATTGTGCTCCATTTCTTCTATTATTAACCATTCAGAAGTGTCTCAGAATGCACCATTTTAACTTTAAAAACACAAAAAAAATTCTAGCGTGACGGGGAACCTCCCTCACTCTTGTCGTTCGCCATTTTCCACTTTCTGGTAGTTGCCCACTCTCATGCCTGCATAATGTATTCTATTAAAAGGACTAAAAGCTAACATATAGTAAATCTCTCCCTAAAAGCCTGTTCAATATGCATGTCTCAAACTTTAATATAAAAGAACCACACTTTCTTTAAAATAATATTTTTTATAGTTACATGAAATTCTTAAAGTCAACAGGTTCATAACCATGCGACTCCAATCACTGTCTCCCAAGTTACAGGAATACATAACTCATTCCAGCAACCAGAAATCATGCATGGAAAAAAAAGTAAGTTGCCAGGAATTTCAGACAGTCATAGCAAGAAGTACTAAAAGGAGATATTCTTTAAATATATTTATTAGTTTTTTTGTGGACATTTAAAAACAAGGAATAAACCTAGCTTTGTTCTTCACAAGAACTTGGATGAGTAGAATTACCAGATATGAGCAGGGTTTTTACTTCCTTATGTTTTAAGACTAATTTGAAGTAATGGAAATTCAAAGTTTATTCACATATTATATTGCCTGTACTGCGACACACATTTATTTGTAACAAATGCTTACATTTGTAAACTGTGTTGTATGCCTACAATATTAATAAGCTTAAGATTCTGAGTTTTGATAACTATCATGATTTTTCCCCTGCATTTATGCAGAAGTGTTGTTCACAGCAGTGGTTACTGATGATGTATAACACGTAATACTGATTAAGTACTTGGTTGACTTAGCAAAACAGTAGACAATTTATTTTAAGCAAACTGCTCTGTACCACACATTTTGTTCAGATAGTTGGGAGTTTACAGCAAGTATATGTATATTATTAAAAGGTCACATGACGCATCAGATTATCCAGTTTCAGTTTATCAAATCATAGCTGTATTTGAATGCTGTCTGTGTTTTGCTAGTAGACAGAAAAGACTATAGTGCTATGACTAATCAGTTAAGCAGTATAAACAAAACAGTACCATAAAGATACAACCCAATCTTAATAGTTGCTTAGTCAAAAATGTAAATTATCCTCATTGCACCTTAAGTTTAGAATAGTAAATGGTGCTACAGATCATACTTCAACTATTGCTATAATTTTAGTCTGCAATAACTATACAGCCATCCTCATAATAGGATTTAAGTTATCAGTAAACAAGAGCATCTATAGATACAACACAAGAAAAATAACTGTGCTTTTTTGCCCACTGCCTGTGCTGTGTACCTCAATGTTAAACCTTTTAAATGTTTCAATAAAAATAGAAAAAAAAATAAAAGGGTGAGGTGACATTATTAACCCTCTACTGGTATTTATGAGGAATGGTACCATGCACAATGTTTATGTATACATTTGGTGCTACTTTATGTGAAAATTCTGTTACAAAAAATGAAAATGAAATACTTTTTTTATTTAATGTGTTCTTACACACACACACACACACACACACACACAAAAAGCAGATAGTCAGAATCCCTATGATTGTCTCTGTTATATTAAAAATAAACCCTGCCAATACCTCCCAAACAAGCTCAGGCTTTTTTTTCCCCCTATCTTTGTTGGAAAGTACAACCTGTGCACTATTGGTGTTTTCACAATACTTGTCCTTTACAGAAGCTTATTTAAAAAAAAAAAAAAAAAAAAAAAAAAAAAAAGCTGTCCTTCCTCACTCTTTTTAGTTTGCAGCATAGTGTAATTTAGACTGAACAACAGGAGCCCAAAATAAAGTGACAACTAGATTTAATAAATTAAAATACATTATTTAAGATGTACAAAGCACATTCTTATTTTTATCCAAGTTTGTTTTTAGGGTCAGTATCTTGTTCTATTTACACATGTACATATTTCAGGCAGCACAGACCAGCAGGATAACAGAAGGCAAGGCAAGACAAGACTGCCTGAAACTAGGATGTAAAAGCAATAGAATAGCAATGCGGACCAAAAGGTAGCTAACTTCGGGCCCGGGAGAAAAAGGCTGTGATGGGGAGTTCAGAGTGTGCCTGGCATTTAAAAGGAGCTACCGCTATTCTGGAGGAGAGCTGGTTGGTGGTGCTGAGCTAACTTTGCCTGCCTTCCGTTCGTAGTTCACAAGTCGTTGACCAACAAGATACCTGGATATAAAACACACACACACACACAAAAAAAAAATGTAATCATTAAAAACATTGTTGAAAAAACTAAAGGAGAACACATATGTGGAAAACTACACTGACCTTCCAATTTATAAGGAACTATATTCCTGTTACCAATAGTATGCAGAAATGTTGCTTTGTGGGTTTTAATGCCCCAACTGGGAGGATGACACAGAGCACATGACTGCCAGCTAATGGAGCTCCAGGACTCATATTAGGGCTGTATTTTTTTTTCAGTAAAAATTGCATTTTTAATGGAATTTAACTATCTAAAAATAGGTATTTCAAAATATAATTCTCTAGTTATTGTACAACAAATGTTCTTAAATATTTAAATGCTTACCTGAAAAACAGTTAATACTTAACTGTAGAATATTTCATTTTTTATGTACACATTTTAAAGACATTCTACTTTCACCATCAGCAAATTATCAAACAAAATAAAAACATAAATAAATGTAAAAATAAGACACATTGTAACGCTTGAAATGTTTTTGCTTACGATTGTAAGTCGCCCTGGATAAGGGCGTCTGCTAAGAAATAAATAATAATAATAATAATAACATGAAATGTCCCTTTCTTGTACTGGACAGAGTGATTTTTAGCAGAAACATTTCCAATCTTTGATGCAGCTGGTGTCTTTTACGTTAATGACATTTTAAAGAAATTGTGCAGTTCTAGCAGTGTGTTGAATCATTTACCGGAAGCAAACTAAACCAGCTGCCAGGTTCCTAAATGCAGTGTAACTGTTAGTGGCTTCCATTAATAAGGCAAACGTCTGCTGTATTTTTTTTTTTGGTGATAAAAAAAAAAGTTTATTTTCACTATTCTTTCAGAAAGGGGGATTTTCACAGGGAACTACATATTACGTGACAATGGGTAAACTTAACTAAAGTCATGAAAAAAATCCAGCCTTACTCAATGATAAAGACCATGCCGCCCCAACACTATTCTGTGCTTTAGTGGCCGCTTCATGTGCGGCTTGGATGTAGACAGCCAGAGAGCACACCACCGTTAATAATTAATAATTAAAAGAATAATTAAAATAAGCACCTACTTGTCATTTTTAATGTGTTCATAAAGGCGCTTAAACTGGCGAATCTGAAAGGACAGGATTCCTATCAACATCACCACCATTAGAAGAAAAGGATAAATCCGCCGCTGAACCAAGTTCTGCATCTCATCAGCTACACCTGCAGAAAACAATACAATACTTCAAAAAGTTGTAACATTTCTTTGTTATAAAAAAGGTATGAAATAAGGGAATCAAGATAAATGAATACATGTACATGTATGAACTATGAATTAAAAGAGAAAACATTATTTTATATGCCACACTGTTTGTCTATTCCAGGACTGAGTGTCATACCATAAAAGCAGATAAGTTTCATACAGTGAGTAATGGTTATATCCTACAACAACACTTCTTTTAAATGCTCACTGTGTGTATGTGTATGTGCCTTAGGTGAGTTTTTTTCAGCCCAAGCCTGTATAGGAATCAAGCAGAACTTTTAGTCTGCATTGTATCACATAGATTCCATGGTAAAACCTGTAAGAAAATAGGAGTGGGCATCTTCGTGACAGAAACCAGATCCATTAGCATAGAATGTCACAGACTTGCAGATAAACTGCACTAAAGGGACTGTCTTGTTAGGATCCCCATAACATCTTTAGTCATAACTAAAGCCGTGTTCCTTGGATTTTGGAAATGTGCCATGTTCTTTCACAGCTGTAAGTGTTTATACCTGGTAGATGTCTGGAATTAAAGCAACATGCATAAATGCTCTAAAAAACCTACCTATTACAGGTACAATGCCAACAGCAATGACATAGGGCACACAGAGAGAGAGGAGAAGGACAGAAATGACAGGAGCTGCCAGTTTCTGGATTATAAAATAGAGGTCAATGTTGCGAATTCCATTTGCATAAACCTTTAAAAAACAAACAAAAAATCAAGATTAATGTTTGCAAAGCACACATAAAATAAAAAAAGTGTTTCTAATCAAGCTTTGTATCAATGAAACAAAACACACATGTAGGTCTATTTCAGTAATCTAATCTAAAAAGCACCAGATATGATACCTGAACATCCTAAAATTTATAAACCTGATATTTTGCACATATGTAGCCACTTTTTCTGTTGGGGACTGAACTCTGCTCTTGTGCTGGGATGTGTTTTTCATGAATGATTATATTTAGCCAGGATTCTGTGCAGTGTACCACTACATGCAAAAGATAAAGGCTGTGTAGGTTTCACAGAGTTTGGGGAATGACTAAGGGCTATGTAATATGAAATAATTGTGAAATGTAACGAGCAATTGAAGTAGATGTTATTGTACACAGGTTTCAAACGTGGTAACAAAATGGACAATAGAAAGCTCCACATTTGTCTTTGATAAGAAATACTAAATACAAAATTGAATTGAAAAATTCAACCATAAGTGTAATTTAAAGGTTTCCTAAAGCTGTGCAGGGAGATGACATGATCTAGCATTTACTATTAATTTCAAAGCTGAGCTTTTTTAAGCTAAATATTTTTCAAACATATTTCACTGAACAAAATAAAAAAATCTAAGTGCATTACTGATTAGTTAGTGCTGGGACAAATATCTGAACAAATTCTTTTGGACATTCGTATTCGGAACACAAAAATCAGATGTTCGTGTTTGCTAGAAATGACAAATTCCTTGCACTTATTTACCACCTCAACAGAAGTTGCGCTACATTCAAAAATGGCAAAATGAAAAAGAGCTTGGTGTCATGTGTGAGATTAATATCAACACAGCAGCTCTTGAGCCTCTATTTAAAAGTTTTAGACAACAAAAAGTAAACAAACCAGATTATGCGCGTGCACGCATAGTGATCTCTGGAAGGCCATCTTGGTCAAATGCCGCGCTCAAACAGTGCCCAGCTTGCTGGAAAGGTTGTGTAGTGATTTTTATATAGATTTTATATATTATATTTTTTTGTTGCAACTTTCTGTTATGTGGAATGTAATAAACGAGAACCAAAAACAGTGAGATTTTTACCCTTCATTTTACAACGCCATTTCCACAGTTATTTTATTTGAAGTGTTAAGTTAAATTTCACTTTTATTTTGCTTGTTCAGCTACAAAAAGGCACAAGTCAACCTTGTGTTATTTATGAAAACGTGTCTATGGCCACGGTTTACTGCAAAGAAATGGTAAGGAATGAAAAAAAAGGAAAAAATAAATAAAATGCAGTGTCAACTTTATGTACTTAAGTCCTCAAACTAACCTGCTCAATCACAGTCTTCAGCCACCACTGGGGTCCCATCAGAGTAATAGCAGCAATAATTTTGGCATGCAGAACTCCAAGAGCCCAGTCCTAGAATAAAAATATATTTAATTGAATTATGTGAACATATTAACCAGATCCACATGTTAACTCCACCGAATGAAATGAGGCCAATACATTTATAACCCACACACATTGAAAAGGTAGGATTGTGTTTCAAAATACATTAATTTAAAAAAAAAAAAAAAAAGAGTAAGAAGAGGCGATAGGAAAATAAATAATCAATAATAAGCCAAGTTAATTTCACAAACACTTGAGGGTTCCAATTTAATATATAAAAAAATAAAACAAAAGCATTTGCTTAACTGACACACATTATACATATATATATATATATATATATATATAGACACACACACACACACACACACACACACACACATATACATATATATAGCTACCAGGGTTATCCCCAGCAATTCTGTACAGCTGGGCGGCAGAACATCATAGCCGGGAGCACTTTTAAACCTTACCTTAAATATATATTACGACAAAGAATTGGAATAATTTGTTGTCTTTCGTTGACTATATCTGGTTGCGCTTTATGTTCTACATTTTCTTTTTCATTATTGGTTTTTATTATGGCAAATTACTGTGCTTGTTCTACTATTTGACTGGGGAAAGATAATGTAGGGTTATTAGAGTTAGTTTATAAGTTTTCAGGGCATTTTGTTAATGCACGTCTTTGTTTTTCACTGTTCTACATTTTTTGAATGCAACTGTATATATATTAATATATATTTTTTTTTTGGTGCATATGTATAGCTATTATGTACTATATATCACCTTATAGTACAATAATACAAGAAAACTTGGTCTGAATGATTATACTCGAAAATAATCTTATTTTCGCCTGGCTGAAAAGTCCTGGGGAGAACCCATTGCATAAAACTACATACCTGCCATGGATAAAAGAGTGGTGTCTGATCCAAAGGTACCCTCAGAGGGGCTACTATAACCAGCTCAAACAAGAGGCCCAGCAACAAGGGGACAACCCCAGCCAGCAGCACAGCCACAATCAAGGTCTTCACTATCTGCAAAACCAACAAGATACCTGCTGATAGCTGCTAGAGGGACAAACAATAAATAGTATCAACGACTTGAATGGACAAAGTAATGGATAAAATTGCCACATTTATTTTTATGATAAATCAAGTGATTACCATAAGAGACCACTCCTGTACTTTAAGCGCAATAACCCGACGTCCCTGCGGCATCCAAGCAAGGAGGACAGTGATCGCTCGGATGGACAGCCAACACACATACAGCCCACAGGCTGCAGTGTACAACTCGTGGATCTTGGCACTGCCCGTCCAAAAAGACATTAACCAGCGGCCAGTGAACACTGACAATAAAAAAAAAAAAAAAATATATTATTTAATTCTAAAAAGAAATAAAATCACTATTGCCAACACCAGTGAATTAATGTTAGTGTAACTAAAATCTCTGCAGGCTTTTGTAAATTTATTAAGGATGAAATATTCTTAAAATTAAGCATTCTTAAAAAAAAAAAAAAAACCCTCCATACCAACTGACTACATACATTTTAAGGTGAAACTGAATAATAAAGCAATCTGCATGATACACGATTGCTTAATCATTTCATGTTGATTTTTTCAAAAATGATTTTAAATAAAAAATATATACCAATAATAACAAATCAGATCACACACCTGGTAACGTGAGGCAAATGAGACTGGCAACCAGTAATGTTGCACACATGAAAACGATTAACAGCACGATCTAAAAAAAATAAAAATAGTAATAATAATCAATTACATTTAAAAGTGCATGATCATAACACTGCTTTCATTATTAGAGATCATTACATTATTGCTATGTTTAGTACATTATCTCATTGTATATTCTGCAATGGAACCAGCCTAATTATAAAATAAACTAAAACATTCCATCAATACAATAACTACAGCAGAAAAGGGTTGAGGTAAAGAATTTCAGTTTAAGTGGAGTATGTTTCAATTAAAAAGCAATAATTAACTTGGGAGATCAAAACAGTTTTCTGCGAAGCACCTTGGTGGTTTCATTGCAAATTAATGCAATCACGTATCCTTAACTCAAAACCAAACCAAAAAAATCTGTGCTGGTGCAGATTTTTCCATTCTCACAAAGACACACGACTTAAAGATTGTATTAGCTGTGACCACTAAGTATACAAGGCATCTCTCAGTAACATACACCTACCCTGAAAGGGAATCTCATAGGCCTACGGTAAGGCTGAAAGCCCACTGGCCCTCCCTGCTGCAGAATAGCCTGGTGAGCGGCATGGAGACCCTCTCCCACCACTGGAATGGCATTGTTATTGCGAGCTTGCTGGTTATTGTTGGCCTGCTGGTTGGCATTGTTATCGTTTTCCTCCTGGTTTCCCAACAAGTAAGAATGAAGGTCTCTGTATGATCAGAAATAAAAATTTAAAAAAGTACCTCAAACTGTACTTCTAAAAAGAAATGGAATGCAGTACTGTAGTGTATAGTGGTCATGTACGTACAGCAGGTAGCCTGTCGTGACAGTCCATGCCCTGACTAGGCCCTTCATCCACTGCCTGGTGTGTCCTTGTTCCAGAAGAGCTGGAAGCACCACCTGAAGCAGAAGCAGCTCCAGAGACAGCTCACTCACTGGGGCATCACTGGGAGAAGCAAACAAGAACATTATAAAACCACACACTGTTTCAGCTTTATAGAACACTGCTAACTGAGCCAACAACTGTGTAAGACTGCACTTCTCAATATGCAGTTCCTCCAATGTGAAGATTAACATGCTGTTAGAGCAACACATAATATAAACTTTAGATGTTAAGGACATGAAACAACAAGCATCTTTTTGGAAACTTTTGCAGCAACTTGCTGAATGACATTGGAGTTCCATGGGCTTTGAAACACTGGCAACCATAGAAAATAATACAGAATGCAGTGTTCGCGCTAGGCCGCGCCATTGCCCCCCCTGAAATAAATAATGTCCCGCTGAATTTCTCTTAACGCGCCCGTATGTCCCCCTTCCCAGACGAGACGCAATACCAATACGCAGTAAATTAATGCATTTTGTATTAACATGACATGTCTGACGACAGGCTAATCTTTTTTACTTGTTCGTTTACACTTGCGTTTTCATAATTTTAAACTCCTGTGCCATTATTCCCCAGTCCAATAGAATGCGCTTGCACCCTCCCTGGTTACAGTCAGTTTCACAGTAAAGCCTGGACGACAACGTCATCAGGCTTGTTAACAACATGGCCAGGCGCAAATATATTCTTGTATCCCTGTTACACCCGGCCATTACTTCTGGAAGAATAAGTAATCAGCTTCGGCAGTGACTGTTGAAATGTAGGCTATTATATTTGTACTCAAATACTGTGAAATTCATCCGCTGTTAACTTATCTATTTGCAAGTGAATGGGAGAAATGTGAACTTGTGCGTACTGCAATACAGTTTATAGACAAAGTGCAGATTTGTGAAACGAAAACCGCATCGATTTAAAAAAAAAAAAAAAATGCAGACTACGATAACGTTATAAAATATGTGAAATGTATCTTTTCTATGACAAAAAATGCTAAAATAATTCAGTATGTGTTAAGCACCAACTGTCTCTTGACGTGCTCAAATTTGTTGGTACCCCTCCACAAAAAACGAAGAATGCACAATTTTCTCTGAAATAACTTGAAACTGACAAAAGTAATTGGCATCCACCATTGTTTATTCCATATTTAATAGAAATCAGACTTTGCTTTTGATTTTTTATTCAACATAATATTGTAAATAATAAAACAAATGAAAATGGCATGGACAAAAATGATGGGACCGCTAACCTAATATTTTGTTGCACAACCTTTAGAGGCAATCACTGCAATCAAACGTTTTCTGTAGCTCTCAGTGAGACTTCTGCACCTGTTAACAGGTAGTTTGGCCCACTCTTCCTGAGCAAACTGCTCCAGCTGTCTCAGGTTTGATGGGTGCCTTCTCCAGACTGCAAGTTTCAGCTCTTTCCATAGATGTTCGATAGGATTCAGATCAGGACTCATAGAAGGCCACTTCAGAATAGTCCAATGTTTTGTTCTTATCCATTCTTGGGTGCTTTTAGCTGTGTGTTTTGGGTTATTATCCTGTTGGAGGACCCATGACCTGCGACTGAGACAGAGCTTTCTGACACTGGGCAGTACGTTTCGCTCCAGAATGCCTTGATAGTCTTGACATTTCATTGTGCCCTGCACAGATTCAAGGCACCCTGTGCTAGGCGCACCAAAGCAGCCCCAAAACATAACCGAGCCTCCTCCATGTTTCACTGTAGGTATGGTGTTCTTTTCTTTGAGAGCTGATGTGACTTGCCAAAAAGCTCCAGTTTTGACTCATCTGTCCAAAGGACATTCTCCCAGGAGGATTGTGGCTTGTCAATATGCATTTTAGCAAATTCCAGTCTGGCTTTTTTATGTTTTTCTTTCAAAAGTGGAGTCCTCCTGGGTCTTCTTCCATGGAGCCCACTTTCGCTCAAAAAGCGACGGATGGTGCGATCAGAAACTGACGTACCTTCACCTTGGAGTTCAGCTTGTATCTCTTTGGCAGTTATCCTTGGTTCTTTTTCTACCATTCGCACTATCCTTCTGTTCACTCTGGGGCCAATTTTCCTCTTGCGGCCGCGCCCAGGGAGGTTGGCTACAGTTCCATGGACCTTAAACTTCTTAATAATATTTGCAACTGTTGTCACAGGAACATCAAGCTGCTTGGAGATGGTCTTGTAGCCTTTACCTTTACCATGCTTGTCTATTATTTTCTTTCTGATCTCCTCAGACAACTCTCTCCTTTGCTTTCTCTGGTCCATGTTCAGTGTGGTGCACACAATGATACCAAACAGCACAGTGACTACTTTTCTCCATTTAAATAGGCTGAATGACTGATTACAAGATTGGAGACATGTGTGATACTAATTAAATAAACTAATTAGTTTGAAATATTACTATAATCCAATTATTTATTATCTTTTCTAAGGGGTACCAACAAATGTGTCCAGGCCATTTTAGAATATCTTTGTAGAATAAGCAATACTTCATCTCTTTTCACAGCTTCTTTGCTTTATTCTATGACATACCAAAGGCATGCAAGTATACATGATAAAATAGCTTTTAATTTCATCACTTTTCCGGAGGAATGAAGCATTATTTCAATGAGCTGTAAGGGTACCAACAAATTTGAGCACGTCTGTGTGTGTGTGTATATATATATATATATATATATATATATATATATATATATATATATATATATATATATATATATATATAATCAGTGTATGTGATTATATCTTGCATTGAGAACACCACTGGAATCAGAATAAAGGAAATTATTATGTAATACAGTTCACGTGCAGTCACGGTTTTGGTAAGTAGCATTTTCAAAACCATATCATTATGTGCAGTACTAAAATATAGCAAATCCACAAAACCAACTAATTACATATTGTATATTTGACATTTTATTTTTAGTGTTCTGTGTAACACGGGCCATCGTTTAACCTTGAAAAAAATTCAATACAGTCCCTGAAGCAGATACGCGTTTATCATATCAACAACATCAACGTGTGTTGTAAAAATAAAGAAAAAATTGCTTTGAAAACTGTCCAAAATATTTACTTTGGGGCCAAGAATGAAAAATGTCAAAAGAAAATGCCATTTTTGATATGGCAATTGTCAAAATAAAGGGGCAGCTGGAAGGTAAGAATTTACCAGTCAGGACAATGGCATTTTATTAAAATACGACTATTAAACTGTATCTTTTGGTAATGTGGTTTCTTCTAATGCAGCGGTTTTTAAACTAGTACATTATTAGCAAAGGGCGATCAAGACGAAATACCGTCAGAGATTAAAAACGCCAAAAATGTCTTGCGACTGAAGCTCTCTCCAATTTCCCTGCCATCGTCAGTGATATGTGTGGTAACAAGCAGGGACATCCATCACACTTACAGGTAAGCGTTTTATTATTGTTTTTTTAATTAGCATCATTACTGTACGTTTTAGTCAGAGCCGTGGATAGTGAACTTTTCTTTGCCGCCTTTTCTGTAATTCTATTATCAATAAAAATACATGATTGCCATTTGCTATCATGAAATAGTCCTATGTCATTTGAGTGACTGAGTTTAGCACAGAGGCTTCGTTGATTTTAATTAATTAGTAGTTACAATAAAATTATGTTGATGTTTCCAGTAAGTAGAAACCTGTTTGAGGGACAATTTTTATCCAAAAGTAAATATAATATATATTTTTTCCATTATAATACTGTAACTTTTATAATTTTATCCATCACACACTCCAAGGCTTGTGCGTTTTGTTGTATATTGTTATTGTACAATTTTTTTTTTTCTGTTTTAATTTTATTATGCCTGTATCGGTGGACTACTTTTTTAGAAAGGGGTATGCAGCATAAAAAGATTGAAAATCCCTGTTCTAATGTGATCTGGTACAATGAATATCCTCTACTCAGTGATACACCAGCATCACATGCGACACATTTCCCAATATTTTCCCCAAAAGTGACAGTGAGTATTGTAGAGACACCTTGGTTGTATCTACAGCTTTACAGTTTTATTTTTTGTTCTTCAGAAACAAAAGGTCAGCAAACTCTGCTGGCATATTTAAAAACAAACAAAAATAAGAAATGGTGGTTGGTTCTTTATCAAACATATTGACCCCCTCACCGAAGAAAATGTCCCCCTAAAATTTAGAGTGGGGGCCACATTGACCCTCAGTCTGTAAGTCCTGGAGCAAACACTGAGAATGTAATATTTTCAAGTAACCAGAGTTCGTTGGATGTTGTTACTTAATTCTTTACTCAGGGAAAATGTCTGAAATGTCCCCTGGAACTAGTTATTTCAAGAGATGCCTGAAAAGCTGACTCGTTTTTTGTGGGATTAGGCTACTGTATTTTGAACTAGTTGCAGGTACTGCATGTCAGTGACAGCACACTGTAGTAATAAACAGAACACATTGCAGGAATCACAGCAACTAGTAAGGAAATGCTAACTGTACGCAATGGACAGTAAAAAGAAACAACCACCATTTAATCGGAATTAGAAGTTTTCTGTGGGTCAAGAGAAGTTTAGTTGCTGAGCTCAGTCTCTCAATTATAGCAGTGTGCCAAAAGCATGTCCATTACAGGCTGTAGTAAGTCTGAGAGAGCACTGCCACATCAATATTGTTTTTAAAATGCATACAATTATGACATCTGCAATGCAAAATGTTCCCCAGACAGACATGGTTGAAGAATTACCTGTACAGCATCACATTGTAAGGAAGGAAATCAGGCAAAATGTGTTTGATAATGCGAATTGGTAGCCAAAGCATTAAGAGGACAATTGACCCAAATACGACCTGAAAAAAAAAAAAAAAATTATATATCAATACCTATTAGTATTTGATACAGAAAAAAACATTTGGGAACGATTTAACACGAGGAGAAAAGGAAGTTCTTACCACTGATAAAATAAACCGTCTGAGATGTCTGTATATAGGCAGGTGAATCATTTCTTGGACTGGATTAAAATCTGGATCATTCAGGTTTCTCAGAAACCACAGCACTCCCGGTCTCAGTACCTGTAATGTAATTTGAGAACTAAAAAGTTATTGTCACTGTTCACATTAATTTATTGCAAATGTACTTACTGCATTTGAACATACTGTAATTCAACATTTTTACAAGGGTTAGTTGACTTACAACATAAATCTGGTATATCTACAGCATATATTGAAGGGATCAATGACTAAATTATTCAGAAGCCAGCTGAATACAGTATAATTTAATACTCACCTCTCGAAGTAAGAGAATGAACGATGCAAAGTAGAACACATAGACCATTCCCACTAGCCAATGCAGAAACATAGTAGTGCCTGGTGCTGACTGAAAACTCAGTTCTCGGTCCTTCAATGAAGCATCAAACATTTCCTGCAGACCCAACAACAACTCTGCCTATTAGTATGATTTAAACATGATTTTACAACTATACTAGGCAACAGGTTGTGTTACACACACACACACGCACACACACACACACACACACACACACACACACACATATATAATATATATATTTGCATGTGATTAACCTATATGCCACTGGCATAAGCCCCAGTTGTATTTTAAATCTGTATTCATTAATCACCTTGTCTTGGTTATCAAAAAAAAAAAAAAAAAAAAGGGGATTGGTGCAATCCAGGGTGATGCCCTGTGGATTATCTCAGTAGGGTATATAGAAATCAATCCCTTAGTTTGCTTGCAACATCAATACATTATTTTCCACAATAAAAACAACACCTGAAAAGGTTTAAAATATTACAACAATGGAATAAAAACAGTCATGAAATTATGTTAACAATTCACTTACCAGGGAGCAAATATCAAGCCACCAACCACAGATCAGAGGAAACACACCAATTTCCACAACAACCAGCAATGAAACCTTAAAAGAAAGAAAAACTGCAGTTTTATATTCTAGTACATACTATTAAAAAACATGTAAGTAGCAACAACATTGTAGAGGAGGAAAATAACACAATCTGACTACTAGGCCATTACATTTTTTATTACTAGATGAAATATAACCACCTCATTAATGTGAAACTTTACCATGTGCCACATTGAGCAAACATAAAATAAATTGCACAGTCTCATGGCCATAGGTTAATTCATTATCTGAGCTTGACCATTATAGTCTTCAAAAACAAAAAACAAACAAAAAACAAATTACCTTGACAACGATATAGCAAACTCCCAATAAACGTCGGGATCTCTGGAATTTCACTACTGCTGCTAGTCCCTGTTCAATCTAATTAAGGAACAATGTGTTATACAAGAATCGAGTATGAATGTCTATGGACACATTTCTATAACTTCAAGCAATCATGTTTAATATAAATATTTACATGCAGAATTAAACAGGTGTACTTCAAGTGGAGAAAAAGTAGGCTTTGCTGAAAACACTAAAAAACAAACAGAAAAAATAGTAGGATGTAGGTTGATTAAAAGGACTTAAAACCACTTGGATTTTTAAAATGCTTTTGTGGAAAATAATGTTTGCCTGATTAAAATTAGTAGAAGCAGGCACCAAATGAAGGATTCTGAATGTACAGTGCCACCATGCTTAGACTGTATTTAATTAGAAACTGACACCAATGTAATCAGGTCAGCCTTCTTAAACTATTTTACCATCTGTCACTACAACCTGCTTGCAAGGAGCAGAGAGAGGACAACAACACAATCAGCATGCTCATTGAGAACTGTTATCAGAATATGGTGTTTGGGCAGTGGAACTGCTGCTTAGGACAACCACCACAGATTTGTCTTTAATGTGTAATACGAATCATTAACTCTCCCAAACCTTAAACATTAAAAATTATTAGAATTGTAAACAAAGTGCATATACATCACTTTACAAAATATGTACTGCTGACCCTGTCTGTCTCTTATGCTAGAAAATAATGTCCTTGTTAAAAACTGTAAATTAGACAATCTGCATTATACATACTAAGCATATAGGTGGTTACTGAAGTCAAGTGGCATTGAACTTAATAATGCACATCCAGCCTTCAAATGAAAGTTAAACAGAAGACTCAGAAGAATCCGACACTGGGTAAAAGGATACGTGACATACTATTAAAGTTACAGCCAGGAGGACGTAGCCAACAATCGTTGTTATCAGGCCTTCAAAGTGAGAAGCTTGGACCTTGTAGAAAAAAAATAAAATAAAAAATAAAACAGGGTAGGTCAGTAAAATACATATAAAGGACACCACATTACAGGTGTCATACCATGTAAAACAGCAAAATAAATAACCGTATTGAATCAATAACAGGTAAGTGGTCCTCAAGATAGAGCTTTCAATAGTTTAGTCAATTCGTGTCAGTACCGTGATTAAACAACAAAAAAATAAAGAAAACACACACTCACTATGTGGAACAGGTTCTAGTAACAAATGTCTCCACAAAGCTTCAGCAAATTGAAATGACACAGCACTAATTATCCATTTAGAAGCCAGAGCATGATACCCTCAAACTGTACAAAGGCATGCCAATATCAAGCTTCATCACAGCTGGATGAGCATGACCCAAGTACAAGCAGAGGAGGCAACTCAAAAGTGCAATTTTATATTTTGTGTGCGATATCTGAAGTAGTCTCAAGCAAAAAACACATCCTCAGTAAAAGGAAAAAGACCTGAATCTGGGTTAAATTTTCTGGTCTGTCATTTAGTTCTATAAACCTCCCAGGGCATGGAGGCTGATTTTTTTCCATTTTCTGGAACACTTTAGTTTCTGAATATCATTAACACAGGGTTACCATAGCAAGAACTAAATAGAGACAGCCAATTTAAAATGTCATTAACCGGTTAACACAGATGCGGTATGCAAACACAAGCATTTTACATACTCTTCGACACTAAATCATTATCCTTAGACATGTGAACAAAAACAGATGACCCCCTTCAGCCACTGCACTGCCTAGACAAATAGAAATATACATTTTTATTTGCCACTATTTTGTTTTTGTCACAACACTGATTTACAGAGAACACAGTGTGCTATGGCATAATGTTCTGTCAAGGTTTAAATCAATCAAGTCACCATGACTTACAAACAGTTAATTCACATACCCAGTATATGCCAGCCAATTTAAAGTTTGAAATATGAGGAAATATGAAATACAAGAACACCACAAAATAAGGTTATTTTAAAAAGCCATAATCAAACTCGACAAGAGAATCATACCTAATGCAACAGAAATATCCAACAGTGTTTGGTCTTTTTACATTTGCAAAACCAAAATTCACTTAACAGAACAGTCATATTAGTCAAAAGAAGGACAGAGCTCAGCCAATTATCGCTAAAAAGAGTTTATAAAACCCTTCAAATAGTAAGTCTGTATCTCGACAGTTTTCTAAAATCTGACAATGCTATTACTTACATATTCTTCAAAGCCAAGTCCAACCACAGAAAAGTGACCAATGTGATAGGGACAAAATGCTGAAATACAAAAGAACATTACACAGACAATGCATTAACTACACTAAATCTACGTCTAAATGGCGCTCATGGATTTGCTGCTGTTTTTTTTAATTAGTCATATAAACTGTGTTTTACTTAACATAAATCAAATTTTAATACACATTTTTTTGTGGATCTTTAGAATAATCACAGCTGTTAAGAGCAAAATCAATCCACATAGCATTATTAAAAAAAATTTTTTAAATACCTTTGCCAGGAAATTTGTAAATACAGACTCAACCTGGCAAATTTAGGACACCTATTCTATGCTTTAAAATCAACAATATGAAATATACTTACCAAACACAAGAATGAAGAGCGTATTTAATGAAACAACCCAGAAAACATGTTCCTAAAAAAAATAAATGTAGAATACTCAGTACATGCAGGGACATTTATTAAAATAATTAAATCATCATCAGCATTGGGGCAGCAGTGTGGAGTAGTGGTTAGGGCTCTGGACTCTTGACTGGAGGGTTGTGGGTTCAATTCCCGGTTGGGGACACTGCTGCTGTACCCTTGAGCAAGGTACTTTACCTAGATTGCTCCAGTAAAAACCCAACTGTGTAAATGGGTAATTGTATGTAAAAAAATAAAATAATGTGATATCTTGTAACAACTGTAAGTCGCCCTGGATAAGGGCGTCTGCTAAGAAATAAATAATAATAATAATAATAATAATAATAATAATAATAATAATAAATAAACCTGGAAATCAGATGTAAAATGCTGAATGTTATCGTTAAGATTCACTATGTTTGCATGTGTCTAACATTTACAAACGTCTTTAATGGATTCAAAGATACTCTGCAGTATACAAAGACATGGAGCAGCTGTATATTGAGGCTGTAAAGATGATTCAGTTGTTGAAGTGTCTGACTTTTTACATAATTCCAAAAACCTAAATGTGAGCACAGCAAAAATACAGTTTGTATTCTTTAAAGCTATTTAAATACATCCTTAAACTTATTTAATTTGCTCTTTTCCATACCAGAAAAACCAAGGAGCCATCCAGCCCAAGCATCTAAAATGAAAAAAAACACAACAAAAAAAAAGATTAATATACAAAATGTACAACATACAAATAGAGCCACTTTAGGTAAGCTTTACATTACAAAAGGACATAATTTTTTTTTTTTTTTAAAAAAGCAACTCTTTAATTCAGATGCTACAACTGGCTAAATTATAACTTTTTATTGAATTTCAGTCAGTGTTATTTCAAACACTTACACGCTCCCATGTAAGCTCCTCAGCAGCCCGGTCCCATTCCAGTGCATTCCAGTTCATGTCTTCTACCAGGAGACAAGTTAAATAGATTTGTCTTATGTTGGTAACATTAGCCTGAATTCTGCTTTAGACTTGATGAAGACCTACATGGATTTAATACTGGCATAATCTGGGTTACAAAGATTAAAGTTAAAATATTTGAAAACTTTTACTGTTATTTTGTAAAATGATTACTAAAGGCTAAATTCACTGTAGCTGTAAGAACATTTTTCTTTAAAATATTTACTTTGAATTCCATTACTGGCTGGGAAGCCCCAAAATAATTATCAAGTCTAAATTTAGACTAGAACTGAAAAATGGGTTAGACCGGTCCAAAGGAGACTTAACACAGCATTTAGATTTGTACATAGACAACTTAAAATCAACTTTGCATGGGTATGAATTACCAACAGTTATCTTGATAAATGCATTCATATTGTTTTAATGCTAATCAGGGTCTGTTCAGGACTTCACTTTCAGTCAATGTCTAATAAGTAGATGCATTTTATTAAAGAACAGCCCCTGACAATTATGTTTTTGGAAGAAATGTTATGGTGTGCTATTTGTTTTGAAACTGCACTGGAGGAAATATTTGAGCATTGAAAAAGTTAAAAGGTGTTAAAAAAGGGCAGAACCTTGTGCGCCATTGTTTGCCTCAGCAGCATCCTCAGCCGCTGGGTCATCTTCATCATCGTTGTCTACCTCCAAGTCCTCAGCAGGGTCCACCTGGATATCTGGTATCTCTGCCACCACTGCATTCTCTGCAGGGGGGTTAGGGGGTGCTGGCGCTGGCACATTCTCTGCAGCCCCATTCCATCCACCAGGGGCCTGGTAGGGAAAAGGAGGATGTAATACTACGTTTTTTTTTTGTTTTTTTTTTTAATATATAATTGCACCCTCCATTTTTTGCAAATATAAACCTCATCAAAAAAAAAAAAAAAAAGTCACAAAAACAAGGAAAGTAAACTTATGGTTTTACTTATAAGCGAGTGTGCATTATTTGCTTTTCAGAATCAGACCTCTCTCAGTTTGGTTTGTTCCTGCACTTACCTCGTTTGGCAGACCAGCTCCATTGGCAGGCTGCTGCTGATTCTGGTCTAGCCACTGGGGGGCACCACCATGAACAATCTGTTCTCGTAGCCAGACCAAACTTATAAACGCACAGAGTGTACATGTCACCACAAAACAGCCTTGTAAGCAGTCTGCCAACACATTTTCCCTGAAATACAAAACAAAATCATATATATTTATTAGATAGATAGATAGAGAGAGATAGACAGGGGTGTGCAATTTTTGAAAATAAATGCTAGACAAATCTACTTGCCCCCTGCCCGTCACGCAAAACACACACAAAAAAGTATAACATAACTTGTAGGATTTTGGTTTTATTTAACAGTGAACACAATCAATCAATTACTGATTAACAGCGGCGGATCTAGCTTTGTCACTTGAATGGTTCACTAAATTCTTCAAGATACACAAAATGTTCAGTGACCCCACCTCACCTCAACAAATATATAACATAAATCAAGAAGTACCACAGAACAAATACAACTGAAATGTTAAAGACGTTGGGGTACATCTAACGGGTACAACAGATAAGAGAATCGTACAAGCAGAAAATACTTTCAAGATTAACACCAGGGAGGCAGAGAAATGGAAAATAAAACCCAAAATTTCAATCTTTCTATATAAAGTTACGGAAGCACATCTCCAGGGAGCTTAGCTAAACATTAGGGGGGTGCTCTACATTGTCACCCACACAGCTGGCACGTTTGTGAAATGTGAAATGTATATATATGAACAGTCTTTCTACATATTTTATAGATTTTTTTATTATTGTTTACATATATAAATGGCTTGGTCTCTCTCGCTATGCAGCTGTCCATACTTGGTTTCTGTCTCTCTGCCTTGACACACTGATAAAGGGTTAGTTGCCGAGCAGTAATGTGTCATTACAATAAGATCATATTGAATTCAGAAAGGCTGAAAAACAGGGATCGAGAGGCACTACAACTTACTGATGTTGGAGTGATGCCAGTGGAAATGCAACATCCAGTATAAATTCAAATAAAGTATTCCTCTTCAATTGTCGCCTTTGAAAAAGCACATAATCTAGCACAAAAACTTCAGTGTTCCCCTATAATATCTCTAACCCAACTTTCGTGCCGCCATTCTGCAATAGCAGATGGTGAATAAACATAGCTAGTACAGCAATCTTGACACAGACGCAACCTACCTTGTTTAAAATACATATACAGTGCCTTGCAAAAGTATTCAGACCCCTGACCAATTCTCTCATATTACTGAACTACAAATGGTACATTGAAATTTCGTTCTGTTTGATATTTTATTTTAAAATACTGAAACTCAAAATCAATTATTGTAAGGTGACATTGGTTTTATGTTGGGAAATATTTAAGAAAAATAAAAAACTGAAATATCTTGCTTGCATAAGTATTCAACCCCCACACATTAATATTTGGTAGAGCCACCTTTTGCTGCAATAACAGCTTTAAGTCTTTTGGGGTAAGTATGTACCAGCTTTGCACACAGTGTCGGAGTGATTTTGGCCCATTCTTCTTGGCAGATTTGCTCCAGGTTGTTCAGGTTGGTTGGACGATGCTTGTGGACCGCAATTTTCAAATAGTGCACAGATTCTCAATGAGATTGAGATCAGGACTTTGACTGGGCCACTGTAGGACATTCACCTTTTTCTTCTTGAGCCACTCCAAATGTTGCTTTGGCCTTGTGCTTGGGATCATTGTCCTGTTGAAAGGTGAATTTCCTCCCAAGCTTCAGTTTTTTAGCGGACTGAAGCTGGTACTTTTTGAGTAACGGCTTCTTTCTTGCCACCCTCCCATACAGGCCAGTGTTATGCAGAGCTCTTGATATGGTTGACTGGTGCACCATTACTCCACTCCCAGCCACTGAACTCTGTGGCTCCTTCAAAGTGATTGTTGGCCTCTCTGTGGCTTCTCACAAGTCACCTTCTTGTTTGAGCGCTGAGTTTTGAGGGACGGCCTTTTCTTGGCAGTGCCTGGGTGGTGTGATGCAGCTTCCACTTCCTGATTATTGATCCAACTGTGCTCACTGGGATATCTAAACACTTGGATATTATTTTGTAACCTTTCCCTAATCTATGCATTTGTATTACTTTCTCTCTAACTTCTGTAGAATGCTCTGGTCTTAATTTTCCTTCAGATTCACAGCCAGACCAATGATCCTTCAACAGTGGGGTTTTTATCCAGAAAATGTGACAGCAACTTTAATGGTTCACAGGTGGAGGCCAATGGTAAGGTAACTGTGTCCTCGTTAGGGCAATTTCTTTCATCGGTGTAAACTGGGAGCTTCCACAGCACAGGGGTTGAATACTTATGCAAGCAAGATATTTCAGTTTTTTATTTCTTAAAAATATTTACCAACATAAAACCAATGTCACCTTACAATAATTGATTTTGAGTTTCAGTGTTTTAAAATAAAATATCAAAACAGAACGAAATTTCAATGTACCATTTGTAATTCAGTAATATGAGAGAATTGGTCAGGGGTCTGAATACTTTTGCAAGGCACTGTATATGTATATACACACACACGTTGATTGTATTGAACAGCTGTATGGGCATCAACAGCCAAACCGCATTTTGGTCACGTGCACATAACAAGACGATCAGGTTCACTTGCAAAATTTGCAGTGTGAAAGTAAACAAAGTCTGGTGCGATTACAGTGGTGAAGGATCCAGTAAAGCAAACAGTAAAGCATACTGCAGTTCGTTTGAAATTTTTGTTTTCAGTGAATTCTAAATCAGATCTTTATAAAACCAACTAGATATTAAGGGCCCTTAAAAGAAAATTCATAAAGCAAACCATCTAAAATGTACCAAGAAATGTGAACAGGAATCTGAAGCATTCAAAATTCTCTGGTCCAATGAGACTAAATAGAACCTTTCCCCAAAAATGGACCACAGTATGTTTGGAAAAAAAAAATTAAAGCTTTCAATTACAAAAACCTTGTATCTACAGTAAAATATGGAGGTGGTTCGATCATGACATTGTGTTTTAGCAGTCGAATGAAATTAGCCATATATCAATACATTCTGCAAAGTACAATGATACCATCTGTTCGTAGGCCGACAATACAACAACCCAAAGCATACAGCTAAGTCAATAGAAATGCTTTTGACTGATCTAAACCCCCCCCCCCCCCCCCAAAAAAAAAAACAAAAAACATGTAGTCAAGCACTGTATCCAATTTGTCTGAGCTGAAGGAAATATGCAAGAGAGTATGAGCCCAGATTTCAACAACAAGATGTAGCATACTGGTTAAGAGTTATCATAAATGCCTGAAAGCCGTAAGAAATGCTAAAGCAAGGGTGCCGATACTTTTGTCATGAAGTAATACTAAATTTAATACCATTTTTAAAATATAGTATGTCAAATTATAATTTTCCCCCCAATTTTATCCCAATTTGGAATGCCCATTTACTTTTTGCCCACATTGCTCAGGAGACCTGAAGGTTCAGTGGGTGTCCACTGATCCCACGACCAAGCCAGCTTCCTTTTTCAACCAGGAACTCGAGAGTGGATGTCAGCAAGATACTGACATCTGGAGGACAAAGGCCAGCCCTGCAAGTGTCTGCTCTGAGCTCACTGTGCGCCTGGCCAGCAGGGTTCGCTGTAGCACCATGAGGAGAAACAATCCTTGGCAGTTTTGCCTCCCTAACCCACGGGAGCGCCAGAGCAAACGAGACGCTACTTTTGGAGTCCCCAGTGAAGACCTCCCTACATCGCACAGCCACTCAGGGTGACCCCTAAACTAATACTTTAAATGAAATAAGTTTGTTTTTTGATAAAGCTATCTACCAATACTCAAGAATATTTGATTATCACAAATCAACATATGTTGTATCTTACACTTTATAGAAGGCAATATATCCATTTTGCAGTCATACAGCTTTTTATATACAGCATTTTCACATGTCACTGTGTACTTTTAATGTTAATATTAGTGGTATAATTAAGCCACAGAGGCCTGTTGGCACTTCTTAAAATATTATCCAAATACTTGCCTCTTATCTTTCCTTTTACCACAGTTGGAATAGTAACATGAACCAGTTACTGTTCCCCATTTTAGAATACATTAGAGAGACAATGAAACTTACGTTGATAACATATCTAATGGCAGCGTCAGTAAGGAGCTCACAGAGCCAGTAAACAAACACTTGTAGATACGACCTGTTGGAAAAGTCAGTAACATAAGTTACATTAAATACAATACTGATAAACAAGGAACACTGATTATAACTATGAAATAGATTAGTATTTTTGCAGGAGAACAAAGCACACCATGACCCAATATAATTAAAAGGCATTTTAAAATACTATGTAAACATTCACAATTTAGTTAATATTTGTATCTGGCTCACTAACGCAATTACTTCCCATTTTGTGACCCCCATAAATTCAGTCATTTAAAATAAAGGTAATTCCAACCTACAGCTATTTACACAGCTTTGACTTATGAGTTATTTAAATAATGTTTTTTCATAGTTTGCTTTTATGAATAAAATGCAGACTGACATTTGTGGAACTGTCCTTGGCTGTTGTTGGCTTTTTTATGAACAGTGCAATTCAAGAACATAAAACATTCTTCAGATAACTCATGCTTTGTGAATAAGGCCCAATATTCCATCATTATTCTTCTCTTGAGGAAACAGCCTTTTAGTTGTTAAAATTGTTGTAAAAAAAAAAAAAATCTTCACAAACATGCCCTCTGGGCAGCTATTAAATATTTTAAATGATTTTAAAAATCTATTTGAAACAATGCTTTAGTCAATCCCAACTGCACAGCAAAAATGCTTTAAAGAAAGAAGTAATATAAATGTGTGCTACTTACATGCTGTGAGAGGTACAACTCCTAACCACGCAAAGGCCACAAGTGTATAATGAAACCAGTATCGTATTGCTGTGCCGACACTTGTTACCAGTCCTGCAAATATGTCCTGGACAGGGAGCCGTGAAGGCATATCTGGAGAATAAACTTAAAAAAAAAAAATGGGGAGACAGTAAGAGATCAAAAAGTAATTCCTTAAATCAGTTAGCTTACAGTATTTCATTCAAATACCAAACAGGTTAATAGCTTAACAATAATTGGTTAAAAAAAAAAAAAGTGGTGTATTGTTCTACAAGACAAAAGGAGCAAGATGTTCAACAAAATTGGTTTAGAAACACTTGATCAATTTAATCTGAGGGCTGTAACAATCAAAAACACACACACACTAAATATATATATATACACACATACACACACACAGGCTCTCAAAAGTATTCACCCCCCTTGGACTTTTCCACATTTTATTGTGTTACAACATGGAATCAAAATGGATTTAAATTAGGAGTTTTTGCCACTGATCAACACAAAAAAAGTCCATAACTATAAAACAAAAAAATAACTGGATTGCATAAGTATTCACCCCCTTTGCTATGACACACCTAAATAAGCTCTGGTGCAACCAGTTGTCTTTAGAAGTCACTTAATTAGTTGAATGGAGTCCACCTGTGTGCAATTAAGGTGTTTCACATAATTTCAAGTTAAATACACCTGTCTCTGGGAGGTCCCACAGTTGGTTAGTACATTTCCAAACAAAAACTACATCATGAAGACGAAGGAACATTCAAAGCAAATCTGGAATAAGGGTCTTCAAAAGCACCAATCGGGTAGGATATAAGAACATTTCCAAGGCATTGAATATTCCCCTGAGCACAGTAAAGTCCATTATTAAGAAATGGAGAGAATATGGCACAACTGTGAATCTGTCTAGAACAGGCCGTCCTCAAAAACTGAGTATCCGGGTGAGAAGGGCAATAGTTAGGGAGGCCACCAAGAGGCCTATGGCAACTCTAAAGGAGTTACAATCTTCCACAGCTGAGCTGGGAGACACTGCATACGGCAACAATAGCCCATGTGCTTCACAAAACTGGCCTTTATGGGAGAGTGGCAAAAAGAAAGCCATTGTTGAAAAAAACTCACATCAAATCTCGGCTAGAGTTTGCCAGAAGACATGTGGGAGACTCTGAGACCAAGTGGAAGAAGATTCTATGGTCTGATAGACCAAAATAGAGCTTTTTGGACTCAACTCTAATGGCCTAACACTGCACATCATCCTGAGAACACCATCCCTACCGTGAAGCATGATTGTGGCAGCATCATACTATGGGGATGTTTCTCTGCGTCAGGGCCTGGCGAAGATAGAGGGCAAAATGGATGCAGCAAAGTACAGAGAAGTCCTGGAGGAAAACCTGCTGAAGTCTGCAAAAGACCTGGGACTTGGGAGAAGATCTTCCAGCAGGACAATCACCCCAAACAAACATACAGCCAGCGCTACACTGGAGTGGCGTAAAAACAAAAAGGTCAATGTCCTGGAGTGGCCCAGTCAAAGCCCAGTCAAAGCCCAGAATATGTGGAAAGAGTTGAAAATTGCTGTTCCCGACGGTGGTCTGTTCAGGTGTTTTACAATGTATTGGACCTAGCAGCCATCAACTCCTGGGTACTTCACAAAGAATGCACGGAGAAGAATTTACCAAGGAGAGAATATATTTTAAAGCACAGGAACTTTACAAGAAGCATTTGGAACCCCGTTGAGAGCCGCAAGAGACGGCAATGCCAGGTTGGCATGTGCAATAAAAATAAAACTTCTGACAGCTGTGCCCTGTGCAGAAAGGTGGCGTGGAGAAGCACATTATCTGTGTTGATTGTGAACAGCCTTATACTCAAAATAAAGGAATACCCTTTTGTTGAAAAAAAATAAAATAAATTACACTTTTTTTTTATAACTTCTTGTGCTGTGTGCTTCTGTAAAATGTTTTTTCTAAATTTATTTCTCTATGTTGTTCAGTTGCTTTTACTCATCTGATAATAAACAGATTGCTGTTGAAAAGTTACCGGTAACCCAGTTCCTAGAAGGCCTAGAACTGACTCCAAATGATTCTACTCAATGTCATGCTTTTTTATATATATCACACACACACACACACACACACACACACACACATACACAGCCTATAGAAAGTCTACACCCCCTTTCAAAATTCACCTTTTGTTGCCTTATAGCCTGGAATTAAAATGCATTAAAATATATATTTTTTTCATTTATCTACACATCCTACCCCACCCCACAACTTCCAAGTAAAAAAAATATTCTAGAAATTTGTAGAAATATATGCAAAAATAAAAAATGAAATAGCTTGGTTGGATAAGTGTCCACCCCCTTGTAATAGCAATCCTAAATTAGCTGAGGTGTAACCAATCGCCTTCAAAATCACACATTAAGTGGCCTCCACCTGTGTTAAATTGTAGTGATTTACGTGATTTCAGGATAAGAAGTTCCTGTAGGTCCCCTCTGCAGGATAGTGCATTTCAAAGCAAGGACTCAACCATGAGCACCAAGGCGCTTTCAAAAGAACTCTGGGACAAAGTTGTTGAAAGGCACAGATCAGGGGATGGGTATGAAAAAATATCAAAATCCTTGAATATCCCTTGGAGCACGGTCAAGACGATTATAAAGAAGTGGAAGGTGTATGGCACCACCAAGACCCTGCCTAGATCAGGCCATCCCTCCAAACTGGATGACTGAGCAAGAAGGGGCACTGACAAAAAAATGTGAAAAAAAGTTCAAGGGGGTGTAGACTTTCTATAGGCACTGTATGTATGTATGTATGTATGTATGTATGTATGTATGGCTGTGAATCTGAAGGAAAATGAAGACCAGAGCATTCTACAGAAGTTAGAGATAAAGTAATACAAATGCATAGATGAGGAAAAGGTTACAAAATAATATCCAAGTGTTTGGATATCCCAGTGAGCACAGTTGGATCAATAATCAGGAAGTGGAAGCTGCATCACACCACCCAGGCACTGCCAAGAAAAGGCCGTCCCTCAAAACTCAGCGCTCAAACAAGAAGGAGACTTGTGAGAAGCCACAGAGAGGCCAACAATCACTTTGAAGGAGCCACAGAGTTCAGTGGCTGGGAGTGGAGTAATGGTGCACCAGTCAACCATATCAAGAGCTCTGCATAACACTGGCCTGTATGGGAGGGTGGCAAGAAAGAAGCCGTTACTCAAAAAGTACCATCTGAAAGCACATCTGGAGATTGACAGAAAGCATGAGAGTGACCCAGCTGCGATGTGGGAAAAGGTTTTGTGGTCAGATGAGACCAAAATAGTGCTTTTTGGCCAAAACTCAAAGCGCTATGTGTGGCGCAAAGCTAACACTGCCCATGCCTCAAGACACACCATCCCTACAGTGAAGTATGGTGGTGGCAGCATCATGCTGTGGGGATGCTTCTCATCAGCAGGGACTGGGTATCTTGTTAAAATTGAAGGAAGAATGGATGGAGCAAAATACAGGGAAATACTGCAAGAGAACCTGCTTCAGTCCGCTAAAAAACTGAAGCTTGGGAGGAAATTCACCTTTCAGATTTTTTATTTTTCTTAAAAATATTTCCAAACATAAAACCAATATCACCTTACAATAACTGATTTTGAGTTTCAGTGTTTTAAAATAAAATATCAAACAGAACAAAATTTCAATGTACCATTTGTAATTCAGCAATATGAGAGAATTGGTCAGGGGTCTGAATACTTTTGCAAGGCACTATATATATATATATATATATATATATATATATATATATATATATATATATATATATATATATATATATATATATAAAATATATAAATTAAAAGCTATTTTTTTGTTTGTTTGTTTTTTGTTTTTTTTAAAGCAACATCCATGTTGAATTAACCCCAAATGTTGAATGATTTACTTTAAATCAGACTATGGATTATTATATTTGTATAATCTGGGGACAAGTTATTCCAACTAAACCACTTTGCAGGAATACAAAGCATTCTTGTGCATAAGGCTTCAGCATAAATTATAAACCCTTAATAAGGCAACTTACTTGGCGTGAATGCAAATCTATGCTTGCATAGTTCACAGTATTCCTTCCTGCTGTGTTTCAGCCACTGAACCAAACTGGAAAACAAAAAACATTCATGAAATTACAAAACTTTTGTCATAATAAATTATAATGATATCAAAGTTTTACTGCTGGTTTCAGAGCCAGACTAGTATTAACCTTGGATTACTTTACCTAAATTAAGGTAGGCCTAACTGGTGCTAACTATAGTTGTTCACTCAGAAATTGCCTATACCGTTGGAGCAGCAAATTAATTCCAGCCAAGTAAAATGCATTGAGAATTTATAGTACTGTATGTAAGGTACAGTAGCTAATGAAGACACGAATGAGCTGTTGCAAGAAGTGGACAGTTTGCACACACTGGGAAATTAGAACAGGAGAGATGTACAGGATAATAATCTGTTGAATACAGCATAAGAATTTGAAACTTCATTAAATCTAAAATACCTGATAATTCATGCCTCATACTGCAGACTGAGTCGAGCCCTGTCTGTTCCCATCCTAGTCGCTATTTAATTTCGAAAAATTAAACTGTGTACATGGATTTAATTTATCAGATGTATACTTGGATTATCTATTCCAAAATCATGTAAACACAGAAATGTATAGTTTTCAGAAGAAATTCTCTGATACAGTTTTTCGAATTAGTTTTCTGAAAGTTTGATCTCATGTAAACGTACTGACTGACTGTCTGGGAGATTCTGTAGAAGTTAAACTAGTGTTGAAAAGAGATGCAGGCAGCACTTACCAGTGTATAAAACATGTAAAAAAGCAATTATATATTTTTTATTTAAAATAAAAATTAAAAACCTTTAACACCAAAAGTGTAAAGACTATTGGAGCTAGTTTGCACTGGCCAGCGAAAGGATGCATTATATAAAACTTTTAAAGTTTAAAATGTTATTATTTTTTGTTATAAAATACAAATTTTAGAAGCACAGTAACTCACACCAGGGTGTGTGAAAGATAGGGCTATGTCTTCCCACACACCCTGTCTGTGTTATTGCTTACTTAACTACCTGTGACTTACTTTTTTCTTATTTATTAATACTCATTCACATTATTTTTCAATCACTGCTGCAGAATTGGACAAATTCTTTACAGAAAATAAATTTCTCTTTACACATTTCTGTGCTTATTTCATTGGGGACTACTTATACATATATTCAAATCGTGCCACTTACGGTGATACACTTTGAAAAATAAAACCTACACAATCAAATTGCTTAAACTTCCACAAGCTTGCGGCTTTGTTTTTCAAATTGTTAGTGCCGTGATACATATAAATAAACAAACGCTATGTGCAGGTCTAAAAGCATGTTACTTTCGAAAGAAACATTTCATGTTCTTAACAACTTTACTGAAATGATTTGTTTAATTCTAGATAGAGGTACCCACAAAACCAAATATTTCCTCATATTGATACGTATCAATATTATCAAAAGGCCCAGTCCACACTACATAACCGATCTCAAGAACCGTAATCGAAACCGTTCTAATTAAACCAGCTCAAAGCGTCCACGCTGAAGTACCGTTTCATGTTTGGTCAGACTTAATGCGTCCACACACTATTAGAACAATTCGGTTACAGTTCTTAAGTATTTCGGAAAAAGTAAATGCGAACACACACAAGTACGGCTTGAAGTTTTCAGGTTTTATTTTTAATCAGGTGAAGTCCCTTTAAACAAACTGAGCGGATTCTGTTTTATAATTAAACTCAGAAAAAGCTGTTAATTACAAAACAATCTTTGTTTTTACCAACATATCTTGCCCGAGCCTAATTCTGGTCCTCTTAATTTTATTTAAAACAGAGCTGACTACGTGAATTGTTCATCCCCGATCCTACTTTTAACTCGCATTTAATTTTTGCAGTCACCTAATTTAACGTTGTGCTTTTGTTATGTTCCCCACTTGTTTAACAGAGATAACCTGACAGCATAAAAATGAATACCTAGTGCGGAGAGTAAAGTGATAGCAAGTCCTTCAGGTGCCTGTTGTGAGTATTTCGCCAAACATACCACAAAGCATTTTAGGATATTAGAGGGTACGCAAAACATTTAGTTTGGTATTACAGCGTCCACACTTCTGATAAACCGCACGACCTGATGCGATCTAATTAGAACCGGACTTGAGACTACCTCCTGAGGTGATCGAGTCCAGTAATAAAAGCTGCGTAGTGTGGACCCAAAATGTACTTATCACTTTTAAGATGGTTTAAAGGGAACTAATACAGTTTAAATGCATAGTGTGGACAGGGCCAAAGGTTACGTATGTAGATGTGCGAAAAACAATATTGGATTATTGTCAGAAACGTTCTGTGACAACTAGGCTTGTTTCACATTTATCCCACAAATTACACACGTTTATATGTCTTTTCGTATTATAGCACAAATATAAAAGTATTTTGGACCCCTCTGCCTCTCTGTCTCTTCATTCTGTTAAACTATTTTTTTTTTTTGGTTCTGTTGTCAGAGTAGCAATCTCAACTTCCTGTTGCTGTTGTCTGTTTGATGCTGACAATGGTGTAAGTGGCAAACGTGAGCCATCTCAGGGACCACTGTGTTCACAGTAGAGCAAAAAACAGACCACAGCCGTCTCTGAGCCCCCTCTGGAGCAGGACACCTTTAGGATGCCTGGACCTGGGACGGCTGTGTTTACACACACACACACAAAAGACCCACAACCTAACAGAGACTCCTAACCTTTTCACAATTTTTACCAGTGATCTTGCCCAGTTTGGGTTACTGCCTGCATTTAAAATATGATGCAAAGTATTTCAAACAAATTAGAAAAGATGGCTTAAATATAAGGACTACATGTTTAGATGAGATGAACATACCATTCCTGGTGTATGAATTTAATACTGCCGGTGCACACACAAGGGTGATAGAGAGGTTTGTCCGGGGCACCTTCTGACCGGCAGACACGGCATATGTCAGCTGCACATACAAAAGACACATATTCATTGTAATTGATGATATTTGTGGCACACCTACAGGATTAAGCTAAGAAATAAGGGTCCATAGGGGCTGACTACGGGAAATAAGGCTTTGAAATCTAGGTCACTTATTCATACCTGCTGTTTTATACACTGACTTTACCAACTTGTCCAATAATTATTTCTGCACTGTAAGAAACACTCTGTCACAGTAAAGATTTTTTATTTGAATTGACAACTTACAGAAAAAAAAGTATGACACTATAAAAGTGACAACTGGTATAATATTCAGAGTACATAAAAAAAAAAAAAAAAACTATATACAGCAGGATATATTGCTTTTAAGACCACTCTAGTAACTTACAGAAACCCCAGCCAACATGTCGAATATACCTTAGCTGCCCGAACATATACACATACAGCAATTATACCATTTTGACAAGTCAGCGGATGTTATGTGTTTTTATTTATTTGTTTATGTGTGATTGCACTACAACCTACGTGGTTTAATAATATACGTAAAGCAATCAAACCCAGCCCTCTCTATTCTGACATCTATCAAACCCTGCCTGTGTGATTGCTTACAGTTGCCTTATTGAAGACTTTACGCGATGTTTAATTATTGTATTTTTACAATGTCGCACTGTGTTACATTACCTTCCTCGGCGGTGTCCATCTTGTGTAGTGACGCACTGACCTCAGTTGCACTTTACAGTCAACACATAACACACCGTCAGTACAAGCCTGGCCAACAAACAGCTTCAAAAGAAAACAAACATTTATGCAGGAACTGGGCCACAATCTCCAAACCAACCCCCTACTACCAACTAATGTTAAATATCTGGGAGCTCCGTCTGTCTCTGTTCCCGTCGGGCACGGGGATAAATATTTAGTTACTTATTCAACATGAAATTCATTTTCTATCACCTAAAATTTCCGCACAACTGCATCAAACAGACGCTGCCTTTACGACAAGCCTGTGACGGGTTACGTAACGTACACGACAGCCGCGCTCTCTTTGTGGCAAACTGCGGTTTTATTTATTTATTTATAAATTTATTTATTTATTTATTTATAACACACAAATATAACAAGAATATACAACAACAGGATTTATTTTAACATCTCTAAATAAATTACATCAGCTTTATACATTGACAGGGCTATTGCATGCTCACTTTTTGAATAAATTGAATAAATCAAAAACAAATGTTTCTTTTTTCCTTTCCCATTTTTAAAGGTCCTGATGGTCCTGATATAATCTTCCATCTCTATTTTAAACAGATTAAAATGTGGTTTATGGCCTGACCATTTCACTTTATGAATACCTCCTAAATATTAATGAAAGGTAAATTAACACATTATGTTCAATTTTTTTAAATAAAATAATATATCTTCACCACCAAACTGTAGTTTAAATTAGTGTTCGCATAATATAATGCTGCATATCATTCCTAAATAACTTCGTATAAATACATTGATAAAATAAATGAAATATAGTTTCTCTTTCCATATTACAAAACACATAATCTATTTCAAGTTTAAATATAGCCAGGTCATGTTTTACAGGATAAATCATATTAACAATCTTATAAGATACCTCTTTAACTTAGTTGATGAGACAATATACAGGAGACCTTTCAAACTTTCTTCCAATTTATATGCTCAAATAATGCACTCCAGTAAAGTCTTGCCAAAGGACTTACTATCATTACAAAGCATTCAAAATCCTAAAAGGTATAGACAATGTCTATGTCGATGTCTTTGACAATATAGACCCAGGGGACCTGAAAAAAAGAAACAAGGACCAGGGGTCACAAATGGAGATTAGATAAAGGGGCATTCAGAACAGAAAATAGGAGGCACTTTTTTACAGAGAATTGTGAGGGTATGGAACCAGCACCCCAGTAATGTTGTTGAAGCTGACACCCTGGGATCCTTCAATAAGCTGCTTGATGAGATTCTGGGATCAATAAGCTACTAACAACCAAACGAGCAAGATGGGCTGAATGGCCTCCTCTCGTTTGTAAACTTTCTTATGTTCTTATATGTGTTTATTGTTTGTGCTTTTATTTATTGCCACTGTAAAATGGATTGGGAATCCATCATCTTCTACAACAGAAGACAAAAAAAAAAATCAAGAAATAAACATGAAAATATCGCAGACTTTTAACATGTACTGCTGGTTAGGTAGTCCAAGAGTAGTGCTATATCATGGGGTGTGTGACACCAGCCGTTAGGGATTGAGGTCGCTCGGTTTGCAGATGCTTCTCTGGAAAAGCGATGTCATGATTAAGCTTCATATCCGTGTCTACCATTTTGGCATCGAATTATTTGAAACTATCTGGAAAAAGTATTATAGGTGGTTACAAGTATTACATAACCATGGTAGAAGAAACCATACAATGTATTTTTAAAAGCAGCAGCATCAACAAAACAATCTGTTCATTTTAGGGACGTTAAGCTGGTTGCCTATTGCCGATTGCTTTTTCATTTACTTGGTTGTTGGTTGCCGATTGCTTTTTCATTTACTTGTTTGCCGATTACTTTTTCATTTACATACATTTCAGTGTGCAAGGTGAGACGAATCGATTTCAGATTTGCCGATTGTTTTTTTCATTTACAGATAGTGTGCAAGGAGAGACGAATCGATTTCGATTGCTTTTACAGAGGTTTCACATCTGAAACAAAAACACATTGAAAATGTGAAAAAAAACGCCAAGTTATTAAAAGTGCGCAGCTATTTAAATGTGACATATCAAAAACACAAGCCAAGTTTCAAGAAACCATTCGGGCAACCTTGCCCTGCACTAAACAAATAGGCACAACTGTAAAAGCGGTGGGGGTCAAGGTTGCCCCAATTGTTTCTACTAAGTTTGGCTTGTGTTTTTCATGCAAGTTCGATCCGCTTTTATTGTGCCTGAGAAACACAAGTATATACCAGCAATATTGCTGAAACCCTCCTGTAACCAGGTTAATCCATAATTTATCATGCAAATTAAGTTGCTGCAACCTAGTGGCAAAAATGTTACAAAAACTGGTAGCAGCTAATCCACAATAAGATTGCAGGAAACTTTCTTTTTGATTATTTATTTATTTATTGTTAATTATATACCTCTTATCTAAAACAAAAAAACAAAACTACACAATGTTCTAAATTCATGTTTATTAATTTGTTTTCGGTAATACAGTTAGTCAGTTTAATATATTTAATATTCAAAGTTAAAAACATAAATACATTATTTTAAAACTTAAACTACAGATATTGGATGCATTTTGATAAATACAGTATTTGTATGACACATTTTAATCAAATTTAATCAAAACACATAAAATAAACTAAGAATACAGCAAATATCTATAAAACGTATAATCTTCTAAAAACCAATAACTTCCAGTGAAACCAATACGGTTGTTGCAGCAGATATGAATGAAGAAGAGTTAGGGTAGTATGTGAACGTTCATTTTAAAACAATTATCTTTAGGTTAGCAAAACTCTCCAAGACCAGGTTTTGCTGCAGGTAATCCTCCCCCCATGTACCTGAAACCAGTAAAGAATCCTGGTTGTGCTGGTCTTTTGTTAGCTGTGGTGTGGCTCTTCCTGCCACACTTACAAGATTATATCTAAAATGGTTTCAGCATCCATATTCTCATTATGTCGTTGTTGCAAAATTGTTGCAGCATGGTGATAAGAGTGGCCATCTTTTGATTGAAGCATCTGTTTATTTTTGATCCGGACATCCTCAGTTTTTTTAAAAGCATACACTATAAAAAAAAGAAACATTTTTATCATTATTGTTTTTGATCATTTCTTTCCATCCTTGTACATATCTTCTGGCATTTGTTTTGTTTTTGGGGAGAGGGGGGTGGCTGCATTTACTTTAAACTTTCCTCCTGGATTATATATATATATATATATATATATATATATATATATATATATATATATATATATATATATATATATATATATTCTCACATGACAACAGGCAATATAATTGACTTCATAGCTTTGTAAAATTAGTTAAGAGTGAGCTAGCTGGACTTTACATCTACATTTGTAATATGTGTGTGTGTGTGTGTGTGTGTGTGTGTGTGTGTGTGTGTGTGTGTGTGTGTGTGTAGAAGAACGTAATGTAAGACCATGTTTGAAGAATGTCAGTTAATGCAGCCTAAGTTATTGGAGTAAACATAAGATAACAATGGCAAGCTAGTAATATTTTTGGTATGGCCAACAAGATTCCTCGGTCTGAGTCCTGCAGAGTTTTGGTTGTAGGGTTATCTTAAGGAATGATTATACTGAGGTATTTCATGGACATGGATGCAATGACACTGGCCAAACATGTAGCTAATCACATTTCAAAATCCCAATAAAGCAACTCTAATTCATATAGACTAGGAATAAAATCAGGGTTGCATCTTTAAGAAACTCACACTGCAGTACAGCAAAGACATCTTTGTATTTCTCCTGGAGCATCGCTGTTCCTCCATGGAAAGAGCAGTCACCTGGTTGTGTGAAAGCATCACACAATAATTTCAATTGACAAGTAGCTTTCTTGTCTTTAAGTTTTCCTTAAGTTTTCCTAAAGTAAATTTTAGCCAGGTAGTTGGCACAGCAAGGAAGGATCCTTCTGGAAGGTAAAAGACAAAACCAAATATAAAATAGTCTTACGAATATTACACCACATTGTCACATTTTTCTATTAATCCTGAATTTTAAATGTATGCTGTTATATGAAAATAAACTTACATAGTTACACTTCTCAATAACTCTAGACTTCTCAATAGCTCTAGCTGGCCTGTACCAAGTTGCATCTTCACTTTCTCCACTAGTTGAAGTGATTCATAATATTAAAACACAGATGTAAATTAATTATATGAAATCAAAGATTATAATATATGTCACTCTGTACTGTTAGTAATTCAATATTTGTGGTGCCATTGCTCCTGGGACGGATTGCTCACTCCTGCTTTGGTTTTGAGAGTGTAAATGGGAACCGCTTTATACAGTGGTTCCCCAAACTTCTGTCAATTATCTCCCCTTCTGTACCTGCTTATGGGTTTGTCAAATCACACAAACTCTCTCTGACGATATGTACATGTGAACGTGTGGGTTGCAGTGCGTAGGTGAAAGGGTGATGCTAGGTGCTCCATACAATGACAAACACAAAGTTCACGGTTCAAGTTCTTGTTACTTTCCAGTCTCCTTGACCGTGTAAATAATAAATGCTGGCTCTACTCAACTATGGGTATTGCCAGCATATAAACCAAGGGGTTGCAGTCCCAAAATAATTATACAAAACACAGACAAACAACACAGAGACAGACATGTCTCCAGACAGTGTGTGCTCTAGGTACAGGTGCAGTGAAGTCTGGGCTTATGACTGGCTTGAAGAGGCAGCTCCTGGATACATATAATAGCCGCCTGGCAAAGACTAACATACAGTTATTTGCAACAAACAAAAACACTTCACTCACTTTTTCTCTGTCCTCATTTCCTCCCATTAACCATAAGAAAGGAACCGATTACGGCGTAACACCCCCCTAAAGTACCCCCAGCCCCACCCCCTCCGATAGCTAGTTCAATCACGTCTTCTCCAATTCATGACTGAAACTTCGCTCACCTTTCTAGGGCGAGGACTCCTGGTACTGTGATGCTGCCCCCATCCTGAATGTTCGGCTTCTGACTGCCCCTGGAATAAACTGCCCAACCATTCAGTAGGAGGCACACAGTTCCTGTTGCACAGTGCTCTCACAGGTCGAGAGGGAGATTGTTGATTCAGATTCATTTGCTCTCTGTCACAGTACACAACTATTATTAATTTTCTGGGTGAACATCCACAAAAAAATTACTTCTATAGGACAGCCCTTATTAGAAACACTATGCATCACTCCAGGAGCTATCACAGAGTAAAGAAAATAAATTCATTCACTGTTAAGCACATTTCATCAGATTGCAAACTTAAGATGGGCTATGTACACTGGTTTGCAAAATTGTCACAAAGATGTAATTGAACAACCCACGAATGTGCATGTAGGAAAGTTCTTTGTGCTTGCATTAACCCATTATGCAAAGCTGGTGGTCTTATGCAAGTTGCTGCAGAAAATGTAGCTGAAAGTGACTGTTCCGTACAGGACAACTTCATGAACAGGAGTTGGCACATGTCCATTATGTCAACCAGACTAATACCTTTGAAATTGTCATGCTTCACAAAATAGTTGGATTATGTGTTTGTGTTGCTGTCTCGGGAAGTTATTTTTTATGTGAACAACCATATTTGCATGAATTAAACTTGTAAATTACTGTAGATGAGCATAATGGAACATACTGAACTCTAAACTTCAGAGATTATGAATTAAAAACATGGTTTCATACTTCAATTTAACAAACAACACTGTTCCAAACCAAAGGAACCCATCATACCTGTTTACACTAAAATGACTTAGGAGTTATAATAAGCATTAAAACAAAAAATCCTGCATTGAAATAATATTAATGTACATATCTCTGAATATCTGTTAACAGTTTGGAGCATGTTAATATTACAGAAATATGGGTCAGTACCACAGACATTTTCACTGGCATGGTCAACTACTGTATAAATCCATTATGTAGCAAAATACAGAAGTCTTGTGACTATCAATGACAGAGAAGCACCTGAGTTTGCATAAGTCATAGCCACAGACCCATGTACCCCACAACAGCAACAGACTTGCAACATGGAATTTGAGTTTGGACCACTTACTTGTGTTAATAACTTCCATGTCATTTGTTAGATGTAGCCTCTTGATTTCAGAGGAATTGTTTATAATTAATGATTACAGAGATTAATGTCTGTTATGCATTGCTTTGTTAGCATTACATTTGAAATGTATTTGCTTACGATTGTAAGTCGCCCTGGATAAGGGTGTCTGCTAAGAAATAAATAATAATAATAATAATAATAATTACCCTTGATGAATTGTAAAATTATTTTATTGTAGTTCACTTTTAAACTTAATTCTGCACATATAGGATAATTTACAGCAAAGCTTGATGTAATTTCCTTTTGTGTTCTACATAAGAATAATACTTTCCTAATTAAAACATTATTTTGAAGTGGAGTTTTTTTTTAGAAACTTGTAATATCAGTAACTGTATGATGCTTACAATTAAATAATTTACAACATGATAGCTATTTTCCTTTTTTTAACAAATGTTCTTAAATGCAGTGACTCTTGTGTGATTTTAAACATACACATGATTGTTCAGATAAACATAGCTGTGCACCTGCTGATTAAGCAAATTATCAGTTCAATTAATGGTCTACTTAAGTAATTGGGAGCTCAGTTGGAATGAAAACAGACACAGTGTTTCCAGAGGACCCGGGTTGGGAACTACTGCGTTAGAGCACTGGTGTCTTTCTTTAATGTCACTATGTATTGTGTGTGATTGTCTGCCCCTTTGAGGCTTAAATAAAGGACACAAAAGAGCTATTCCACGTTGTCCTTGCGTCTTCATTGACCCTGCGAGTGGTGTATTTTCACAGATTGCTACAATATTAAAATTACATACTTTTCAAGAAGTATATCGTCAATCAGGGGTGTAGTCCAGACCCCAATACTTCTCATGTAGATTACTATTTTAGCATTATTCATTTCAGTGCATTTATAAAGCAACAATATTCAAATACATTTTTATCTCACAGTGATCGGGACCACACGCTGCCGCTGTTATATTCTGATTTCACAGTTGTATATTAATTTTCTTTATGGCTAATTATTGTTTCATTTTCTCATACTTACTTTACAGTGATATAATTAATGCAAATGTTTATATCTAATAATAATGGGCTTTGTACAACTCAAGCAGTTCTCATTAATTGTCTGTGTACTGCTCGTGGTCCCTGGGACCACTCGCATGCTGCTGTTAGGCTATATTATGATTTCACAGTTCTATATTATTCATTTTTTTATGGATAATTATTGTTGCATTGTCTCCTACTTAATGTACAGTAATATAATTAATGCAAGTGCTTATATTTAACAATACTGGGCTCGGGACCACTATTCATTGCCTGTGTACTGCGCAGTGGTCCCTGGGACCACTCTCATGCCACTGTTAGGCTATATTAGAATTTGAGGCTTTTGTTATGCTGATCACTACAATAGAATGTATGGATTCCTGCAGGCACCACGTAAAGCCACCAAATGAAAGACCACCAATCAAATGTAAAGAGCTTCAAAGTTAAATATAAGGGGTTGAAGATGACAACATTTTAGATACTGCTCTTCTCAGGAGAGACTGCAACTCAGCAGTTGACTTCATTATGGCAGGTAGGGTATTTTCGATATGTTCGCTAACTTGTTCTCATAAATGTAATATTCTTCTACACCTGTTCCTTAAATAAGTATTAATTTGTTTATTTTCACAGACAAGTCCATCATTCCGTTATTGTGCTGAAATGGAACGTTCTTCAAAAGTAAACAGAAGCCACTGGCATTGTCACTGGTGCAAAAGTATTGTTCAACGACAGCATAACTTTAAAAAACACTTAGGGACACATGGTAAGACATGCAAGTCCTACAATTTTTGTATTGAACTTTTTAGGATTACGAAAGCACATTGTTAGTGTGTGATTTTTTTAAATTATTAAGTATTTACATAGCCAATTTATTTAGTTTTACAGGGTGCTTAATTAAAAACACAAAGGACATCACAGGTAAGCTTACTTCGCCTGTATTTATTCACTAATCCCTTATAATTAAATAAATGTAATCCCTATAGTGTCTCTTAGTATTTTACCATTGATATTTTATTAATAAAATTTGATAGGTGATTATAATACCCCTTTTGCATTAACTGCAGTATTTAACCAAATATCTGCAGCAGCATGTACTTCATCTGTAGGCTGAAATCCAGCCAAGATTGATCATCATAACAAGTCATTTAATTTGATTGTTTCTTGAGTCAATGTAATCTTGTCTTTCACTTGTATTCTACTTGACCACTAACATTTATTTGCATTATTAATAATAATAATAATAATAATAATAATAATAATAATAATAATAATTATTATTATTATTATTATTATTATTATTATTATTATTATTATTATTATTATTATTTGGTATATAAGGCTATCATAATGCATATATGATAAAGCCAATCTTTCACGTCTATATTAAACATTATTATTATTTTTAGCTTTCGTGATGGAAACACAACCCTTTTATAAAGTTAGGTTTTAAAAACGGTCATATTTACCCAATGGAAAAAAAAGAATTTATGACAGTAATCAACTGAAAAATCAGCTCCATACACAGAGGTGGACCACTGCGCAGTGCAGACAATGAAAAGCAACTGTTGCAGTGGTCCGGAGTCCACTATCACTAAATAGAAACACTTGCATTAATTATATCACTGTACATGAAGCAGTAGACAATGCAAAAATAATTAGCCAAAAGGAAAATGAATAATACTGAGAAATCATAATCTAGCCTAACACAGCGGAATGCGAGTGGTCCCATGGATCACGTGCAGTACACAACCAATTAATGAGAACTGCTTGAGTTATCCGAAGCCCATTATTATTAGATATAAAGACTTGCATTAATTATACTGTCACTGTAAAGTATGAGAAAATGAAACAATAATTAGCCTTAAAGAAAATGAGTCTACAACTGTGAAATCAGAATATAACAGCGGCAGCGAGTGGTCTCTGCCACTTTGTAGTGGTCCGGAACACTGTGACATCACAGCGCTGAGTGGTCCGGACCACAGGCCACAGAATGCTACAACCAATTCTCTTCATTGCATCACAAGGACGACTTAATTAGACTATTGTGCGGGAGACTTGACTCTGCAAACATTTAAAATTCGCGCCAGTACAATCAAAACTGGTATGTAGGGAGTCGGACAGTGACTTTTTTGTTAATAGTGCATATTCAATGGAATTTAATTTCCACACAGAAAATAGGTCGTTTCATTGATGCCCAGGCACCGAAATTAGAGCGGTCGGGTGATAACCATTTTCATAACAAACCAGTAAATGTTCTTAAGGTAATTCGTAAGTCAAGGTCCTGCCTATAGAAAAAAAGGACCAGAACGGAGTTCCTGCTTGACAACACAATATTGGAGGTATGACACAGGCCAGGTTTTTGGGATGGAACCGCATAACAGTCTCGCGTTTTGATTGGTCCATGTCTGTCACATGAATATGTCATCACACGAGTGGAAAAGCTTGCAGGCATTTTTAACATTGTGATCAGAGAGAGAGAGTGATCTGCTTTCCACAACCTTACCATTAAAATATAATGTGGTATTATGCTGTACTGATATAACAAACTATGGGTAATTACTTTATATAAATTATCATGTTATGCACGAATGTAAGAATTGGCTTTCTGTGGTGGTGTACTTTTTTCTTTCAAGTAGCATATATCTATAATCGTTTTTGCGATATATTTTAATATAAAATGTATACTCTATTGCAGTTTTGTTAGAGGATACATTAGTTTATCTCTAATGTAATCACAGTTTTACATATAGACTGCCCCTGTTTTCATTTACGTCGCAAATTCTGGGCTGCTTTGCTTTTCAGGTAATGTCCCAAATTCTGGGCCGATTTGGTTTGCAGATAACGTCCCAAATTCTGGGCCGCTTTGGTTTTTAGATAACGTCCCAAATTCTGGGCCGATTTGGTTTTTAGATAACGTCCCAAATTCTGGGCCGATTTGGTTTGCAGATAACGTCCCAAATTCTGGGCCGCTTTGGTTTTTAGATAACGTCCCAAATTCTGGGCCGCTCTGATAACATCCCAATTTCTGGGCTGCTCTGGTTTTTAGATAACGTCCCGAATTCTACATTTTCGAATTCAGGCCAGTTTTTGAGATATTCTGCTCAGCTGACAGCCGAGTTTCTAAGTCATGCATGCACAGTTTACCATAAACTGGACCGTTAATTCATTTAAGAGTAACCCTTAGTACATGAATCATGTATTTTTACTCTCCCCAGAAAATATTTAGGAACATGGTATAGCAAAAAAAAAAAAAAAACGACATCTCATTTGCTTATGTAATGTCCATCAATATACAGTGAGGCGTAGGGGTTTATCAGAACTTCGGGGTTTAAGAGACCAGTGCTCTTCAACAACTTCAAATAAATCCTATTGTATTGTATTAGTCAACATTTCCCTTATCTGTTCCTGATAGTTTATACTGTAGGTCAGGGGTTTTCAACCTTTTTTGAAACTGTACCCCTTCTATCTGGAGGTTTCAGCTCGAGTACCCCTTTACAATTTTCGCTCAACTGAACGGTACCTCAGTTACAATAAAATGGAGAATAATCTGATGACCCCCCCCCCCCTCTGTTTATTTAATAAATTTGGGTGACAAACTGCTGGTTTAGGACAGAACAACAAACAGTAGGCTTAATTCTTAAAACTTTTAACTACAAGTATTTGGATGCACAGAATTAAAAAGACAAGTATTGGGTTAGGAGCATACCTATTTTTTTGTAACTTTGACGGCCTTTTTAAAATTGACAGCCTTTTGTGAAAGTGAAGGCCTTTTGATACCCAGCATACATTGCAATACCCAGCAAAGTTATACACTGATATTCTGATAGCACAGCAATTCAATTGAAGTTTGTAATTGGTGTGTTCCTCAAATACACAATAAAAAGTGATATTTATAGGTTATACAGGTTATACAGTGGTTTCGGACATCTAAGAACAGGTACTGCGAGCATCTGGATTCATACCCAGAGGTACTCTGTAGCCTCCTAGGACATTCACAGCTTGTTTGACACCCTCTTGTAGTTGCCCGTTTCTGCATATAAAGCAAAATGCTGTTTGTCAATCTCTGTTTTTTCTTATAAATCAGTCTTTGCAGGAATCATTCCAAAAACACTTGAATCAGTTAGGGACTACCAGTCTGACACTACAGGCCTTTAAATTGCAGTACCAATTTGCAAGTTGCTAAGTGGTTGCGTTCCTCAAATTTGCACTGCAAAGAGATATTTTAAAGAATAGGGTATATAGTGCTTTGTTTCGCCTCTGCTCGCTTTTGGTGCAAAACTATGCTCCGATACACTCAAGTTGATACTGTGATCACAAAACACTTGGAATAGACTTAAATTGGTGCTTCTGTTGCATAAATACACTACAAAATGTGCACACTTCAGGTCTTATATATAATGGACATTTTTTGTATGTATTTTGCTATAGGAAATCGCGGTCGGGGGGGGGGGGTCCTCCTATCGTACCCCATGAGTCCACATATCCTGGACCAACAAACTCGCTAGTACTCTCTTTAGATGCACAACAGTCTTAGCTAAGAAAATTGGTTCCTTCGAGTTCGTACGACCCACGACCGCCATTGGCCGAGCCTTACCCCAGTGGTGTTTTTATAATGGGATTTGCCATAGGGAAGGGGGTGGTCTCTTATCGTACCCGTATCTCCACGACCCCTGGGCCAGCGAACTCAGAAGGGCACTCTTTGTGTGCACAAGAGTCTTAGCTAAAGAAAGATATCGGCCATGGGTTCATACGCCATCCCACCGCCAGATGGTGGGCGTTGCCCCAAAGGGGTTTTATAATGGGATTTCCCATAGACATTTTTCAGGGTGCTATATCTCGGGTTCCGGGGGTCCCCGAGACTTGAAAATCGGTACGGAGGTCCACCTGGGGGCCCCTGTCGATCCCTCCAAGCGACGTGTCCCCAGCTAGAAAGGACACCAGTTTAGACTTTTTTTCACAGCCTGGAGCTCAAAAGCTATTGGAAATGCAACCTTGACATTCCATCATGCTGAAAATGTGTAAATTTGTTGAAAATGTAGCATTTGAAAACGGGTGGCTCCTTGTGAAAGAGGGCCCCCAGACATGACCCTAGGAAGTTCTAGGCCCCAGGGTCATGGAGATATGACCCCGAAAAGGATAGTTTTTGGACATTTTTGACAGGGCGTATCTCGGGTTCTGTGGGGGTTAGGAACTTGATTTTTTTTTTGTGGCCGGGCCCCGTGGGGCCCCACACAAGGAGTCACCATTTTCATGGTTCAGATGCCAGGACGGCTTGGCAAAGTGAATTTTTTCGTCATGACATGAGTTTTTGGGTGAACCACCACACCGTTTTAGGGGGTGGTTTGGGGTGCTCCCCTGAGTCTATATCACTTTGAATGGTGGTTCTACGTGCTCGGGTTCGAGAGATATGCCTGAAATATGTTTTTCAACCCTGCTATAGACATGAATGAGGCTGAACACCCTGAACGCCCTGAAAATATTTTCTGCAAAGAATTGCTACGAAACTGAGCAAATTACATTCATGCTGTTCTAGAACCCTTCGAACGGTGGTTATAGGTGCTCTAGTTCGAGAGATATGACTGAAAATGTGTTTTTTAACACTGGCATAGACATGAATGGGGCTGAATACCCGAAAATATATTTTGCAATGGTGGTGGTACACGTGTGTGGAGGGGAATTTGAGTACAGGTTTTGCGCAAAAGAGGGGCGGGGAAAAGACTGGGAAGGGTAGGGTAAAAGAAAAATTACTACAATCATTTATTTTCACTATTAGTCTTTAATAAAGGAAAACGACTGCTTTAATTAATTTTCACGTATCTATTTCAGTGCAATGTAGTTTCTTCATGTAATAAGAAATACGTTTTTTTTCACATTTACATTTTATTTCTGTTTTTTCATTAAAAAAAATTAAAAAAAATAAAAAAAGATTTCTGGAGAGAGTAAAAAATACATTAACATTGATTCATGTACTATGGGTTACTCTCAAATGAATTCACGATCCAGTTTATGGTAAACTCGGCTGTCAGCTGAGTCCCCAAAACTGAGCTGAATTCGAAAATGCAAAGCGGCCCAGAATTTGGGACGCTATCTAAAAACCAAGGCGGCCCAGAATTTGGGACGTTATCTGCAAACCAAATCGGCCCAGAATTTGGGACGTTATCTGCAAACCAAATCGGCCCAGAATTTGGGACGTTATCTAAAAACCAAAGCGGCCCAGAATTTGGGACGTTATCTAAAAACCAAAGCGGCCCAGAATTTGGGACGTTATCTGCAAACCAAATCGGCCCAGAATTTGGGACGTTATCTAAAAACCAAAGCGGCCCAGAATTTGGGACGTTATCTAAAAACCAAAGCGGCCCAGAATTTGGGACGTTATCTGCAAACCTAATCGGCCCAGAATTTGGGACGTAAATGAAAACAGGGGCAGTCTATATGTAAAACTGTGATTATATTGGAGATAAACTAATGTATCCTCTAACAAAACTGCAATAGAGTATACATTTTATATTAAAATATATCGCAAACACGATTATAGATAAATGCTACTTGAAAGAAAAAAGTACACCACCACAGAAAGCCAATTCTTACATTCGTGCATATCATAATAATTCATATAAAGTAATTACCCATAGTTTGTTATATCAGTACAGCGTAATACCAAATTATATTTTAATGGTAAGGTTGTGGAAAGCAGATCACTCTCTCTCTCTGATCACAATGTTAAGAATGCCTGCAAGCTTTTCCACTCGTGTGACGACATATTCATGTGACAGACATGGACCAATCAAAACGCGAGACTGTTATGCGGTTCCATCCCAAAAACCTGGCATGTGTCATACCTCGGACAAGCTCGCCATCCCGCCCGCTGCTTTCCTGCTCACCAAAACACAACGCACCCAGGGGAGAGATACCATGGTAAATAGGTAACCTATTTACCATGGTATCCCTCCCCTGCGGCGGCTGTTCTTGATCTCCGGCTGCTCTTGATCTCCGTGAACGCACCCGCTGTCACATTGAAGCGCTTGAAAACACAGCACAACATTCCCTAATAACACTTGCAATGCATTATGACTTCAAAGGTATGACTTTAAGTCTATGACATTATTATTTATTGATTTTATTTCTTTGATCACCAACTGCCACGACAACACACTCGTTTTTTTTTTTTATGCTGTACTCCTGACGAACTTCACCCATTGACCGCATCGTACAGGCTCTTAAAGTAGCTTGTGTTGGAGCAGCAGGACAAGCTCGCCATCCCGCCCGCTGCTTTCCTGCTCACCAAAACACAACGCACCCAGGGGAGAGATACCATGGTAAATAGGTAACCTATTTACCATGGTATCCCTCCCCTGCGGCGGCTGCTCTTCATCTCCGGCTGCTCTTGATCTCCGTGAACGCACCCGCTGTCACATTGAAGCGCTTGAAAACACAGCACAACATTCCCTAATAACACTTGCAATGCATTATGACTTCAAAGGTATGACTTTAAGTCTATGACATTATTATTTATTGATTTTATTTTGTTTTATTTCTTTGATCACCAACTGCCACGACAACACACTCGTTTTTTTTTTTATGCAGTACTCCTGACGAACTTCACCCATTGCCCGCATCGCACCGGCTCTTAAGGTAGCTTGTGTTGGAGCAGCAGGACAAGCTCGCCATCCCGCCCGCTGCTTTCCTGCTCACCAAAACACAACGCACCCAGGGGAGAGATACCATGGTAAATAGGTAACCTATTTACCATGGTATCCCTCCCCTGCGGCGGCTGCTCTTGATCTCCGGCTGCTCTTGATCTCCGTGAACGCACCCGCTGTCACATTGAAGCGCTTGAAAACACAGCACAACATTCCCTAATAACACTTGCAATGCATTATGACTTCAAAGGTATGACTTTAAGTCTATGACATTATTATTTATTGATTTTATTTTGTTTTATTTCTTTGATCACCAACTGCCACGACAACACACTCGTTTTTTTATGCAGTACACTCTTAGAAAAAAGGGTACAATATAGAACCCTAAAAGGTTCTATCTGCTGGTTTAGATTTGGAACCATTTTGAAGTGCTATATGGAACCTTTTAAAATGGTTCTTTGGAAGAACCCTGCATTAGAGGTTTAATAAAGAACCACCATGGTTCTTATATTAATGGTATAATACAGAACCATATTGGTTCCTCTGAAGAACCTTCTATTGAGGTTTAATATAGAACCATAAGAGTTACACTATTGAACCTTACAATTAACATTCTATGGAGGGTTGTTTGGTTCATCTGAGAAAAAACAAATGTATACCGTTAAGAGCTCTTCACATCCTTTAGAATCCCCCAACCTCAGAAGTGTAAGTGCTTTGATAAATCACTCAATTCAGGATGCCAACAATTTATTTATTAAACATTTATATAACAATTTATTGTTTTTACAGGTTAAACCATTAGAGTAGTTTCAGGTTTAGTTATATACAGTTTTACACCGTTTTATTCAACCTGTGTGTTTTTAATAATTAAACCATATTATTTACACAGTGAAAAAAAGGGTCTCGCAGCAAACTGGAAAATAAATCTATGCATCCCACAGATTTTCCTGAAACTTACACAAAATACATTTTCAAGAACATGTAATAGACCTTGAAAAAGCTGAGATAAAATGTATATTGAAACTGATGAACGTGGGTTTCTTTTTTCTTATTCATTTTTTGGTGGCACAAATTAGAAGAGCTACAGTACAGTATTTAGATCAGAGCTTATTATGAGTTTATGATATCTATAAATTAAGACTGAATGTTTATTAGTTTTTTTAGATCAAAACTTCTATTAAAAACAATTTACATTTGTTATAAACAATTAATTTTCTAATCAGCCATTTACATTTAAAATAAATACTTTTTTTTATATGTACAATTACATTTTTATATCAAATATTCTGTTTTTGTAATCAAATTAAATAGTTGACACAATAAATTCATTTAATTTCAGATTAAATGTTAAAATGGCATTCCATCAGATCAATATAATTATTCCCCAAGTAAAAGTGCAGTTATTTGACTGTACATCTTTAACACTGGCAAAGGTACTTTGTCAGAGATACTCAGCTTCATGAAGTACCTTTCCATGAAAGTCAGACAATTTTTTAGAGCTTTAGGATACTCAATGCCCAAGGAAAAATAAAGAGAAAAAATACATTCAACAGCAAGGGTGATATCCATTCCTGGATAATCACTGAGTATCTCAATTCCATCAACACAAACAGAGATGTCATCTGCTGCCAATGGGCTTGTTGTTCCCTTGAAAACGATAGTTGGCGTAGGTGATGGTGGTACCTGTATAGATTTTAAAATAATAATTAATAACTTTATTCAACAATAAATTATGTGAAATTGTACTTCAGCAGCATCTCACCATACCTACAAGCAGTGGCGGCTCGTGTGGTGGGGCTGCGGCTACTTTAAAGGGATTTCGTAATATTCCTCCCTTTAAAAACATTTTAACTGTCGGATCTCACTTAAAACAGCGAGGAACGTCTTAAACTCCTGTTAATTGCCTACAAGTCTCCCTCATAATTCATTAAGTACACATTTATGGCAAGCCAAATTAAGAGATACCTTTAAATATTTAACAGATATCTTTAAATATTTCAAAATATCCTTAAATCAGTTGAATATATCTTAAAATATTTTGAAATAATTAGAGATATCTTAACATATTTTAAGATATCTCAAAATGGTTTACAGATATCAGGAATTAATTTGGAGATATCTCAAACTCATTTTGAGATATCTCTAAATGATAATTTGACTTTGTATTTAACATTGAAAACATCAATTCAGTTAAGCTACATTTAAAAAGTAGAGCTCAATTAACTTACTTGGTCAACAACAAACAGATTTTCCCTCTCTCGAAACAAAGCTGGCAACAGCAACAATGCAGCATTCATTCTCAGTCCTACAAATAGGGTATCAGATCATATACAAAGTACAAAGCAAACGGAAGAATGTTGAGCAACCCTGGTCTGAGAGGTACAGGATCTTTGGCTTTGCATTCCACCAGTGCTCTCAGTTACATTCATGAATTCATTATTTGCTAAACTGCACAGATAAAGAATAGTTTAAATGATTTAAAGGTACCTAAAAAAAAAACACACACACGACTGTAGCTCTCCAGGACCAGGACTGACCACCACTGATACAAACGTTATTGTGGATTGGAGCAAAAAAATGTTAAGAACAGTATCAACAAAGTTTCTAAAAATCTGTTCATGCAGGTTTTTCGCATTGGTTTTTATGCCCCTGTGAGAGTTAAATACCAGCTATCTTCCCCATGAAATATTATGCTCCAAGTGTATGAAATGAAGTTGCATCATTTTCTGTTTAATAGTTATTTATAGATCCTATTCTGAGATAGGTCAAAACAATTTGATGTACAATAAATATTTCTTATACATTACCATTTCCCTGTGTCTTATCTGAAGCATCTTCAATGTAGGACATCACAGTAGTTAGAAGATGCCCACTAGAAAGTCTGAAAATAGCATCTACCATTCTGGATAGGCCACTCATTAGGTTCCGTTCCAAGTTTACTCCAAAACGTAGTTCTACTTCGTGCAACAGCTAAAATACAGATGCTAAAGTTATTATTATATTTATTTATTTATCATATGCCTTTATCCAAGGCGATATACACAGCTGTAAAAAAGAGTTGAATACTTACAAATAATGTAGTAGTTAAAAAAATCAATAAATAAAACAAAATCAAACTAAACTGAATACGAGCAGAAAGAAGTTGCATGGGAAAAACCAGGAGCAGTGGAGTTTTGTAAAAGCTGGAGCAGGTGGATTGCTGATGCAGAAAGGTCACCTAGGAGGACTAATTAAAGTGATTATACATGCTTATAACTAAAAATATTAATTTCTGATCAATCACCATAGTAGAATAAAAACTAGTACCTACCAGTTTAGGATGCTTTAGGAATGGAAACAGACCAAGGACTTCTTCAGTGGACTTCTTCTCCATCATTCTTTCCCGAGTGTGTACAGTTCTATTCATGCTGTCACATATGGCTTCAATGTTCGGCCTCAATTTCGTTATTTCTTTTCTTATGGAGTCCAAGTGTTTGGCAATACTATGCTCGTCTTCTCCTGGGAACTCCTCACTTTGCATCTGCAATATGTATCATAACGTTAAGTAATTCAATACTTATGATCAGGCATTTACTGCATGTATTCTCTGTGCTTTTCTTTACTCTGGAAAAATGCTAAAGATCAAGTACTCTCCATGAAAGCCAATTAGCTAATAAACTACACAATCGCATGTATGTACATATATAAAGTATGTAATTCTATTTCAATCTATTTCTGTCAATGCAGATCCAAGAGTTAGGCTTACAGATTCTCTTCTCTTTTTCATGAGCGGTTGCTGTTGCTCTGGTGCACGCTTCCTTCCTCGACCCACAGCACCAAACTTTTTTTTCATGTCTTCTACAGTCTCCACTGAAATAAGTGTCTTTCTCTCTTTTTTGAATTTATTTCTCAGTATTTCAAGTAGAGTAGCCTGAAACAATGATAGAAAGTTAAACCTATGTCCATTATCTGGCTATAAAAAATACATATCAACTAGTAAAAATATATTTAACGCTGCATAATTTTGACAAATTAATGTTTATTCGACTATTTCTTTTATGAATATAACTACCAAATGTATACTCACATATCCAGTTTGGCTGTCATCCCTTAGAAATCTGTACTTACAGCACAAAGTACTTAGCACAGTACTGTACATTATGTGGTCTGGATACCTAAATATACAGATTAGAAAATAATAGGCATATGAATTGTAAGTGAATTGTAAGAAAAATATATATTTGAGAAATAATGTCATGAAATACAGTTGCATTTTACAATTGCTTTAATTTACAAAAAAACATGCTGAAAAGCATTATCAAAATGAATTTAATAAAACTTTTTCTCTTGAATAAAATATTGCTGTTATGATAGATTTAAAAAAAAAAATAGTAATCATTTTAAAAATGAATATGCTATTTTATGTTATGTAATTATTCTAAAATTGGTTGCCTATGTATCTAAAACAAACACCGAAATCTCAGTTCTTACAGCGTATATTTGCTGAGGTCATCAAACAGAGTCTGTATTAGAGCTGCACGAAGGGCAGATTTGTCTTTTGATTTGAAACCAATGTCCTTTCTATCAAGGGCCATCTGTACAACTGGAGGAAATATAGGCAATGTATAACATGCGGTCCAAACATGAACACTTGTTGAGGTTTGTGGCACTTCTCTGCATTCTACTGGTAGCACCTTCTCTGAAACAATATGCTCATTTGCTTTTGTTCTATGAAAATACAAAAAACAAAAAAAACAATATTTCATAATTTTAATCACCTGAAAATATCTAAAGACTTGATATTTAAACAGAGCCTTATAATATAACAGCCATATTAATTTTCTACACAGAAGTTTAAAACCATACATTCCCAGTCCTCATTTTCAGGAATTAAACTAGTGAAAATACCTCTCTCTCTCTCTCTCTCTCTGTGTTTCCATAAAGAAATGTACTCCCATAATATACATCTTTCTTACAATACAACATTACAATACAAAAAGCGTACTGGTAGTAGTAATTTATACTTTTCAAAGTGATTCCTGTATAGTATGTGGTATTTAAATGTAAATACTAAAACACAACAATAGACTAACATAATGTATAATATATTTGTCATTACATACCTTTTAAGGTTCTCGAGAGCCTTAATTTGACTTGGTCCTTCATAGTTCGGAAGATCTTTCCAATTATATGTTCTGTCAGACCTAAAAGAGTCTCACCATCTATTTCTTCACCTAATGAACAAAAAAACATAAAATTAATCAGAAAAATAAGCACCAATGTTAACCTGCCATTGTAATTAATATCACAGTTTTAAATGCAAGCAGTACCTTATACACAGTTGTAACAACCAGACTTTTAAGACACAAGCCAAGACTAACTGTTTTCAAAAACAGATAATTAAAGACTGATTGACAGCAAATAATGGGACCAAAAGTTCGTGGGTAAGAGTGTCATAATCTTCAGTAACCTTTTTATAGTGGCAAAAAACTGTAGAACAGTACAATGTCGATACAAAGGAAGCAAAATATACCTTAAACATTGCTCTAAGAAACCTCATAGCACAATAGAATGCATAGTGTATACACTGATATAAATATTTTGGCAGTGAAACAACAAGTAATACAGTAAACAGTCAAAATGACCCTGTTAACCCTGGGTATTACTGGTAAAACCGATTCGCAAAAACAGCTTGAAACACAATGAAGTAGTATTAACCAAAATTAACCAGTCCATGTAAATCAATGCGGTTATAAAGTTCCTTATTGCAGAAAGACAAACCAAACAAAGCCAATCCAAAAAACAAAGTCAAACGTGCTTCAAAACAAAACAAACTTGCAAAAAAACATATTCCAGAGAAAAATAAAGTATCAAAATAAACACTCATAGTACTATGAAGAAAAAAAAAACAATTGTAATCCAGCATTGTCCAGCGCAAAAAAGGAAAAGTTTTAACAGACCGTCTCACCCCTTCCTGCCGTGTGTCCGAGGACCGGCTGCGCGTTGTTCCTGGGACGTAAATCGATCTGTTTTCTTCAGTTTCAAATAATCCATATAAAACGATCGGTATTTCAAAGCTGTATTCGCGACAATTAGCTCAGTGACACTCCATAAAAAATGTTACATCGTTTCTAGATAGGCTTAAATAATTTAAAAAGCAAAAAAGAAACCGCAACAAAACTGCAAACGACACTCAGCTCTCCTTTCAGGCCATCCTCTCATTTCCCACAATACGCTCTTTTATCAATGAAACCAGGTGGCTTGAATTAAAACAATTACCGTAGCTGGCAGAATATAAGAGCCTTCACATAGAAAAAAGAAATAAAATGAACCCCGATGAATCCCCCCCAAGCCTGGACAACTAAGCCAAACGGGAGATAGGCTAATAAACAAGGCAGAAATGAACAATTTATTCTAACCTGGCCAGGTATAATCCATTCTAATTAAAGAACAGATGATGATGTATTTTTAACATCATTTATGTGGCGGTCGCCACATAGTCCCCCCCCCCCCACCGGGGGTACAGAGGGATCTGCCCCGAAATATGGTTTTAAATTAACCACATTCACCACATCAACCTTCTGAGTTGGGTTCATCCACTGTATTTCATAGTTTACTGGGCCCAATTTTTTTATTATCTTAACTGGGCCCAACCATCTAGGTGCCAGTTTAGCTGAAAATTTACTTGCTGCTTCTGACTGCGGGTGTGCTCTAACCCAGACATAATCATTGTCCTGATAACTTGTCTGCTTCCTATTAACATTGTAGTATTTAGCCTGCTTGGCCTGAGCTCCCTGCACATGCTTTCTCACCTCTTCTGCTAATTGATGCTGGCGCTCCAAAACAGAATACTGTTTTGAACCAGGCAAAGGCGGCACAGAAATGAGACGGTCAAGAGGCCCTTTAAGACAACGCCCGACCGCAAGCTCAGCTGGAGAGTAACCCGTGGTTTCCTGTTTGGCGGAGTTAATAGCAAAACGGAATTCTGACAGGAACTCATCCCAACATTGATGGTTTTCCCCTACATAGGAGGCGATCATACTCTTGATTGTGCGGTTAGCCCGTTCCGTAAGGTTGGTTTGAGGATGGTAAGCTGTGGTCAACTTTTTAATAACCCTCCAGGTCCTACAGACATCAACTAGAAGCTGACTTGTGAATTGAGGTCCCCGATCAGAAACCAAAAAACGAGGTGTTCCCCATCTCGTAAAAATTTCATTAATAAGAATGCGAGCAATTTTCATGGTTTTACTGTCCTTCAAAGCAAACATTTCCACCCACTTCGAATAATAGTCAATGACTACTAGAAGAAACGTATTGCCTTTTTTGCTTCTTGGGAATGGACCCATCAAATCAACGCCCATCATTTCTGCAGGCTCCGAAACATGGGTAGATTGAAGCAACCCAGCCGGCTTCACATTGGACGGCTTATATTCCTGACAAATCACGCATTGTTTTAAATGCTTCCAGGTGTCGCTGCGCACAGACGGCCACCACGCCACTTTCAGAATGCGGAGTAAAGTTTTCATCCGTCCTAGATGTCCTCCGAGTGGATTATCATGGTAATACTGCAGAAATGCTGGCCTCATCGAAGTTGGTACCACCAGCTGGTATCGCACTCCACCATCACCCATGGGTGCTTTCCTATATACTAGTCCTTGAGTCTCCACAAAGGAAATGCGTTCTTGTTTCCCACCTTGTCGTGACTGTCCTTCCTTTAGCAACGTGTTGATAGAAATATCACGTGCCTGAGCCTCTGCAATTTCATCCAGAGTGGCAGGTATATCAGAAGAACATTGTTCTCTGTCCATACAGACAGACACGATAGCTTTATCTGAACATGGACCTCGTGATAAAGCATCAGGTACCACATTGAGCGTTCCTTTCCTATAAAGAACAGTAAAATTAAATTGCTGCAATCTCAATGTCCATCTGGTCAACCGGGAAGAAGCTTTAGGTGCATTAAAAGCCCATGATAAAGCAGCATGATCAGTGACTACTTCAAAATGAGGACCTTCCAAGTAATGCTTCCATTTTTCTACAGCCCAGACCACCGCTAGACATTCCTTCTCGGAAGTAGAGTAGTTTTTTTCAGCCCCGTTAAGAAGGCGTGATGCATAAGCGATTACTTTCTCGTTCCTTTGCACCTGTGTTAAAACAGCACCTAGCCCCACCTCACTGGCGTCAGTATAAATCCGAAAAGGTAACGTGAAGTCTGGGTGAGCCAACACGTCAGATGACTGAAGAGCTTTCTTGAGGTCTTCAAAACTAGCTTCACAGGCCGGTGTCCACTCCCACAGCACTCCTTTCCTTTTTAGGTTATTCAGTGGGGCAGCTCTATCAGCAAATTGTGGAATGAATTTGTGATACCACCCGGCGAGTCCTAAAAATCGCTGAACTTCTTTGATGTTAGTTGGTGCTGGATACTCTTGAATGGCACTGACCTTGTCAGCATCTACCCGTATTCCCGCTTCAGAGACAATATGTCCTAGGAACTTCAACGACTTCTTGAAGAACTGACATTTCTCCATGTTAAGGGTAAGATGGGCTTGAAGTAATTTTTTAAAAACACATTGGAGGTCTTTTACATGTTCTTGATTATTTGGTGAATAAATGATAATGTCGTCAATGTATACAAAACAGCAATTGCCCTTCAGTTCTCCTAAAACACGCTCCATTAACCTCTGGAAAGTAGCAGCTGCGTTATTAAGTCCAAATGGCATAACCTTGAATTGATAAAGTCCAAATGGTGTAATGAATGCGGTTTTCTGTTTGCTACTTTCAGCCATAGCAACTTGCCAATAACCAGAGCGCAAGTCCAGTGTGCTAAAGACTCCAGCACCACTCAGAGACTCTAAAATGTCATGCACTTGGGGCATGGGATAGGCATCAAACACAGTTTTTGCATTTAAACGCCGGTAATCCACACAAAACCTGTAAGTGCCATCTTTTTTTGGCACAAGGACCACAGGAGCTGCCCATGCTGAAGATGATGGTTCTATGAGGTTTTTCTCCTTCATTTTCTTCAAGTGCTGTTCAATCAACTCTTTCTTGAGTGGCGATACCCGATAAGCTTTACTACGTATGGCAACTTCATCAGTAGTAATAATAGAATGTTTAGTCACCGTAGTCATTCCCAGACTGGACGTACACACGGACGGCCACTGTTCTATCAGTTCCTGTACCGGCTCCTGGCACAAGAATTCTTCCCTCACAGTCAGCAACGTAGTTGGAAGTGTAACCCCTCTGTCCAATAATGGCCGTGAAACTGCAAAGTAGATGCACTGCTTAGGTAGTATAGAGCTTCGTTGTGCATCCCAGACTGCCTCCCACTCGGGCTTCGCAAGGAATGGACAATACTTATAGCCGTCTCGCTGCCAAACTCCAGATGATTTTCTGTACATGTCAATTTTTGTATTAGTTCTTTGAAGGAAATCAAGCCCCAAAACCAAAGGAAAAATTAGATGTTGGTCCTTCATGACATAAGTATCAATTTTCCATTTGACGCCATGGAAATTATACAACAGAAGGATCTTCCCCACAGCCCCGTAAGTACGCCCATCTGCCAGGACGAAAGCCTGCTCCTCACATGGTATGAGCGACTCTCCAGGTTTCCGAATCTGTTGCCAAAGTTGATTCTTCATCAAGGTGTAAGTGCAGCCTGTATCCAACAAAGCTGGACTTTGCATGTTTCCCATGCTGATCTGAACGCCCAAAAGCTTTAGAATATTCGTATCATCTTCGGGAATCTTCAAGCTTTGCACCACTCCTACTTCAGTTTGCTTTTTCATAAAACTTTTAGCTCCCCTCTTGTCTGAACGTTCAGTTGACTGGTTGTTGACTTTAGCCCAATATTCCTTTTGAAACGACCACTCTCTCTCTACCATTGTTCCAACTTTTACGAGCTCAGCAACAGAAGTGACAGTACCACGCAGTGAGCTGGCCATCTTTGGATTGCAATTATTTAATATCCTGCGTATTACTTCTGTTTCTTCCATATCCGCCTTCCACTTTATACAGAGAGCGCGATAATCGTAGGCAAAGTCTTGTATGCTTTCCCCTGGCGCTTGCACTCCGTCACGGAGCTTGTCTTCAATCATGGTTTGAAAATCGGCAGGTAGAAATGCTCTCAGGAACATAGTTTTAAACTGACCCCAATTCTTTATGGTCTGACGTTCGGCCAACCACCAACTCTTGGCTGGACCCTTAAGAACCGAAGAGAGGGTAGCAATTATTTCAAGATCTGACAAAGGACGCAGAGCTAAAAACTCTTCACACCTTTCAATGTATCCAATCGCATCTTTCTCTTCAGCCTTCTCACCGAACTCTGGGAAATTAATTCGAATAGGGAGCTTACCAGCCATCATACTGGTGTTCTCTCTTTGTACTATCGATGACGTAGATTGACGTTCCTCCTCTCTGGCATGTGAAGCCACCGGCTGGGTTCGAGGAAATGCTAACGATGATCCAAATGACACGCAGGGTGTACTAGCCTGTCTCTTTAATTGCTTCATTTCCTCCTGCCATATTTCTTCTCTACGACGCAAACATTTCACCACAGACCTCTCCAGCTTAGCAAGGGCAGATTTTACATAATTCTCTACATTCTCAAATCTCTGATCTATATAGCCTCTTAATGACTCTTCTCTATTAATCTGACTTTCCTGGGACTCCTTAAAATGTTTGCTTAAATCATCAAGCTTCTCCCGCACTTGATCTACATCAACTGATAAATTAAGGGCCTGATCTAACACCCCTTCATTTTCCAATTGGGACAGGTTATCTTCCAACTCTCCTTCTGCTCGTTCTAAATTATCTAAATAAAGCTCATCTAGGGAATCAATCAGTTCCGACACTGGTTCACGTCTGGTTACAAACGGAGCCGCAGCAAAATCAAAATGCTCAAGAGTTAATGTTTCACTTCCTAATACAGACATTTTACTTTTTTTTTTTTTTTTTTTAAATCCCAATTAAAAAAGTCTGTAAACAATAACACACCACTCTAAACGTAACCCAGGTCCCCGTACGGGCCACCAATTCTGTAACAACCAGACTTTTAAGACACAAGCCAAGACTAACTGTTTTCAAAAACAGATAATTAAAGACTGATTGACAGCAAATAATGGGACCAAAAGTTCGTGGGTAAGAGTGTCATAATCTTCAGTAACCTTTTTATAGTGGCAAAAAACTGTAGAACAGTACAATGTCGATACAAAGGAAGCAAAATATACCTTAAACATTGCTCTAAGAAACCTCATAGCACAATAGAATGCATAGTGTATACACTGATATAAATATTTTGGCAGTGAAACAACAAGTAATACAGTAAACAGTCAAAATGACCCTGTTAACCCTGGGTATTACTGGTAAAACCGATTCGCAAAAACAGCTTGAAACACAATGAAGTAGTATTAACCAAAATTAACCAGTCCATGTAAATCAATGCGGTTATAAAGTTCCTTATTGCAGAAAGACAAACCAAACAAAGCCAATCCAAAAAACAAAGTCAAACGTGCTTCAAAACAAAACAAACTTGCAAAAAAACATATTCCAGAGAAAAATAAAGTATCAAAATAAACACTCATAGTACTATGAAGAAAAAAAAAACAATTGTAATCCAGCATTGTCCAGCGCAAAAAAGGAAAAGTTTTAACAGACCGTCTCACCCCTTCCTGCCGTGTGTCCGAGGACCGGCTGCGCGTTGTTCCTGGGACGTAAATCGATCTGTTTTCTTCAGTTTCAAATAATCCATATAAAACGAACGGTATTTCAAAGCTGTATTCGCGACAATTAGCTCAGTGACACTCCATAAAAAATGTTACATCGTTTCTAGATAGGCTTAAATAATTTAAAAAGCAAAAAAGAAACCGCAACAAAACTGCAAACGACACTCAACTCTCCTTTCAGGCCATCCTCTCATTTCCCACAATACGCTCTTTTATCAATGAAACCAGGTGGCTTGAATTAAAACAATTACCGTAGCTGGCAGAATATAAGAGCCTTCACATAGAAAAAAGAAATAAAATGAACCCCGATGAATCCCCCCCAAGCCTGGACAACTAAGCCAAACGGGAGATAGGCTAATAAACAAGGCAGAAATGAACAATTTATTCTAACCTGGCCAGGTATAATCCATTCTAATTAAAGAACAGATGATGATGTATTTTTAACATCATTTATGTGGCGGTCGCCACACAGTATGATGAGGTGCAATATATAAACATCCATCACTGTCTTCATAAGCATCTAGTGCATGGTAGTCAACTTCATTGCCAGGTGTTAATGTACACCACTCATGCAAAGCCTCTATTTTGAAGGCATGAAGGTGAGAATTAAATTCCAGAGCAAAATACAGTTTCCCACACAAAATCCATGTACACCTAAACTGAATGATATGCAAGATTTTGAAAAAAATGGGTAAATCCTCATGGACTACATCGACAATGAAGTAATCCTTGACTTCGTATTTCACGTGATCCACAGTTAGTTTCTTTACTTTCAGTATGGTTTCATCAGCTTCAAGTTCACTGGCTTGAATATTGCATTTTTCAAGAATAATGTCTTTCAAAGATGTAGATGATAGCTGAACAACACAAGACCCTTCTTGCTCATATGACTGATGCAAAGCATCTGCACAACAAAAATCCCAACACTGTCTTTGTTGATGTCTTTTTGCTAAAGTAAAGCAGATGTTCCGGAAGTTGCACACATTTCTTGCAAGCCGCTTAAAGTACTGGTGCTTTCCTTCAAAACGTAAGCACCAAAGTGATCGAAGTGGTCCAAATTCAGCTAGCAATCTGGGGTAGTGTACCAAGTAATGCAATTTTGGTATAAAATTACCAGGATACAGTCTATTAAATTCGCTGAGAAATTCTCCAATTAAAATCTGCAAATGTGAAAGTGACGACTTTTTCACAACAGGAGACATTACAAAGTCTACTATTTCACGAAACAGAAGTTAGTGCTGCCAGTGTTCATCTTCTGTTGGGACAAAATGGCCAATTAGAAATGGAAGAAATTTAAGAACCGTTAAACCTTAACGAAAGAATAAGTGTGAATGAGTACAATGACACACTAACATATTGTTTTAAATTTTTTCTAAGAGTGTATACAATATTTTTCTCTATGCATTCTTTTCTGTTGAGCACTCCTGACACCGTTGAAACGGTGAGTCTCAGGTCGCCTGCGGATACATAAGTCCAATCATTGCGTCTGAACCTGGTGTGTAATCCCAAGGTAACTGCTCACTTTTAACACGATTTAAGACGTTAATTCACGTTTTAAGTAATACAGTGTCCCCTTCAGACATGTTAAAGGAGAGATTCGGAAATAACATTCAAAACTATGCGCGAGTAAATACCATCCTAACTCCTAACATCCAAAAAAAAAAAAGAAAAAAGAAAAAAAATAACAATAATTTATATATATATATATATATATATATATATATATATATAATTGCATGCCCCGGTAGCACCGATATGGAGTCTTGCGTGCCCCGCTAGCTACGATATGGAGTCTTTCCATCCACCTCCGGTTGCTTCATCCCGGAGGTGCATGCAAGATATATATATATAACCTATATATATATATATATAAATATATATATATATATATATATATATATATATATATATATATATATATATATATATATATATATATATATATTGCATGCCCCGGTAGCTAAAAGCTTAGTTACGGCTCTGGGCAAAACCAACGCCCTTGGCCAGTATACAATATTTTTCTCTATGCATTCTTTTCTGTTGAGCACTCCTGACACCGTTGAAAGGGTGAGTCTCAGGTCGCCTGCGGATACATAAGTCCAATCATTGCGTCTGAACCTGGTGTGTAATTCCAAGGTAACTGCTCACTTTTAACACGATTTAAGACGTTAATTCACGTTTTAAGTAAAACGTTTATATATATTTGCATGCCCAGGTAGCTAAAAGCTTAGTTACGGCTCTGGGCAAAACCAACGCCCTTGGCCAGTATACTACTATGCATTCGTATCTAGGTGTATATGGTAGCTAGCGGTATACCGGCTCTTAAGGTAGCTTGTGTTGGAGCAGCAGGACAAGCTCGCCATCCCGCCCGCTGCTTTCCTGCTCATCAAAACACAACGCACCCAGGGGAGAGATACCATGGTAAATAGGTAACCTATTTACCATGGTATCCCTCCCCTGCGGCGGCTGCTCTTGATCTCCGTGAACGCACCCGCTGTCACATTGAAGCGCTTGAAAACACAGCACAACATTCCCTAATAACACTTGCAATGCATTATGACTTAAAAGGTATGACTTTAAGTCTATGACATTATTATTTATTGATTTTATTTTGTTTTATTTCTTTGATCACCAACTGCCACGACAACACACTCGTTTTTTTTTTTTATGCAGTACTCCTGAGGAACTTCACCCATTGACCGCATCGTACCGGCTCTTAAGGTAGCTTGTGTTGGAGCAGCAGGACAAGCTCGCCATCCCGCCCGCTGCTTTCCTGCTCACCAAAACACAACGCACCCAGGGGAGAGATACCATGGTAAATAGGTAACCTATTTACCATGGTATCCCTCCCCTGCGGCGGCTGCTCTTCATCTCTGGCTGCTCTTGATCTCCGTGAACGCACCCGCTGTCACATTGAAGCGCTTGAAAACACAGCACAACATTCCCTAATAACACTTGCAATGCATTATGACTTCAAAGGTATGACTTTAAGTCTATGACATTATTATTTATTGATTTTATTTTGTTTTATTTCTTTGATCACCAACTGCCACGACAACACACTCGTTTTTTTTTTTATGCAGTACTCCTGACGAACTTCACCCATTGACCGCATCGTACCGGCTCTTAAGGTAGCTTGTGTTGGAGCAGCAGGACAAGCTCGCCATCCCGCCCGCTGCTTTCCTGCTCACCAAAACACAACGCACCCAGGGGAGAGATACCATGGTAAATAGGTAACCTATTTACCATGGTATCCCTCCCCTGCGGCGGCTGCTCTTCATCTCCGTGAACGCACCCGCTGTCACATTGAAGCGCTTGAAAACACAGCACAACATTCCCTAATAACACTTGCAATGCATTATGACTTAAAAGGTATGACTTTAAGTCTATGACATTATTATTTATTGATTTTATTTTGTTTTATTTCTTTGATCACCAACTGCCACGACAACACACTCGTTTTTTTTTTTTTATGCAGTACTCCTGAGGAACTTCACCCATTGACCGCATCGTACCGGCTCTTAAGGTAGCTTGTGTTGGAGCAGCAGGACAAGCTCGCCATCCCGCCCGCTGCTTTCCTGCTCACCAAAACACAACGCACCCAGGGGAGAGATACCATGGTAAATAGGTAACCTATTTACCATGGTATCCCTCCCCTGCGGCGGCTGCTCTTCATCTCCGGCTGCTCTTGATCTCCGTGAACGCACCCGCTGTCACATTGAAGCGCTTGAAAACACAGCACAACATTCCCTAATAACACTTGCAATGCATTATGACTTCAAAGGTATGACTTTAAGTCTATGACATTATTATTTATTGATTTTATTTTGTTTTATTTCTTTGATCACCAACTGCCACGACAACACACTCGTTTTTTTTTTTATGCAGTACTCCTGACGAACTTCACCCATTGACCGCATCGTACCGGCTCTTAAGGTAGCTTGTGTTGGAGCAGCAGGACAAGCTCGCCATCCCGCCCGCTGCTTTCCTGCTCACCAAAACACAACGCACCCAGGGGAGAGATACCATGGTAAATAGGTAACCTATTTACCATGGTATCCCTCCCCTGCGGCGGCTGCTCTTCATCTCCGGCTGCTCTTGATCTCCGTGAACGCACCCGCTGTCACATTGAAGCGCTTGAAAACACAGCACAACATTCCCTAATAACACTTGCAATGCATTATGACTTCAAAGGTATGACTTTAAGTCTATGACATTATTATTTATTGATTTTATTTTGTTTTATTTCTTTGATCACCAACTGCCACGACAACACACTCGTTTTTTTTTTTTATGCAGTACTCCTGACGAACTTCACCCATTGACCGCATCGTACCGGCTCTTAAGGTAGCTTGTGTTGGAGCAGCAGGACAAGCTCGCCATCCCGCCCGCTGCTTTCCTGCTCACCAAAACACAACGCACCCAGGGGAGAGATACCATGGTAAATAGGTAACCTATTTACCATGGTATCCCTCCCCTGCGGCGGCTGCTCTTCATCTCCGGCTGCTCTTGATCTCCGTGAACGCACCCGCTGTCACATTGAAGCGCTTGAAAACACAGCACAACATTCCCTAATAACACTTGCAATGCATTATGACTTCAAAGGTATGACTTTAAGTCTATGACATTATTATTTATTGATTTTATTTCTTTGATCACCAACTGCCACGACAACACACTCGTTTTTTTTTTTTTTTATGCAGTACTCCTGACGAACTTCACCCATTGACCGCATCGTACCGGCTCTTAAGGTAGCTTGTGTTGGAGCAGCAGGACAAGCTCGCCATCCCGCCCGCTGCTTTCCTGCTCACCAAAACACAACGCACCCAGGGGAGAGATACCATGGTAAATGGTATCCCTCCCCTGCGGCGGCTGCTCTTGATCTCCGGCTGCTCTTGATCTCCGTGAACGCACCCGCTGTCACATTGAAGCGCTTGAAAACACAGCACAACATTCCCTAATAACACTTGCAATGCATTATGACTTCAAAGGTATGACTTTAAGTCTATGACATTATTATTTATTGATTTTATTTTGTTTTATTTCTTTGATCACCAACTGCCACGACAACACACTCGTTTTTTTTTTTATGCAGTACTCCTGACGAACTTCACCCATTGACCGCATCGTACCGGCTCTTAAGGTAGCTTGTGTTGGAGCAGCAGGACAAGCTCGCCATCCCGCCCGCTGCTTTCCTGCTCACCAAAACACAACGCACCCAGGGGAGAGATACCATGGTAAATAGGTAACCTATTTACCATGGTATCCCTCCCCTGCGGCGGCTGCTCTTCATCTCCGTGAACGCACCCGCTGTCACATTGAAGCGCTTGAAAACACAGCACAACATTCCCTAATAACACTTGCAATGCATTATGACTTCAAAGGTATGACTTTAAGTCTATGACATTATTATTTATTGATTTTATTTTGTTTTATTTCTTTGATCACCAACTGCCACGACAACACACTCGTTTTTTTTTTTTATGCAGTACTCCTGAGGAACTTCACCCATTGACCGCATCGTACCGGCTCTTAAGGTAGCTTGTGTTGGAGCAGCAGGACAAGCTCGCCATCCCGCCCGCTGCTTTCCTGCTCACCAAAACACAACGCACCCAGGGGAGAGATACCATGGTAAATAGGTAACCTATTTACCATGGTATCCCTCCCCTGCGGCGGCTGCTCTTCATCTCCGGCTGCTCTTGATCTCCGTGAACGCACCCGCTGTCACATTGAAGCGCTTGAAAACACAGCACAACATTCCCTAATAACACTTGCAATGCATTATGACTTCAAAGGTATGACTTTAAGTCTATGACATTATTATTTATTGATTTTATTTTGTTTTATTTCTTTGATCACCAACTGCCACGACAACACACTCGTTTTTTTTTTTATGCAGTACTCCTGACGAACTTCACCCATTGACCGCATCGTACCGGCTCTTAAGGTAGCTTGTGTTGGAGCAGCAGGACAAGCTCGCCATCCCGCCCGCTGCTTTCCTGCTCACCAAAACACAACGCACCCAGGGGAGAGATACCATGGTAAATAGGTAACCTATTTACCATGGTATCCCTCCCCTGCGGCGGCTGCTCTTCATCTCCGGCTGCTCTTGATCTCCGTGAACGCACCCGCTGTCACATTGAAGCGCTTGAAAACACAGCACAACATTCCCTAATAACACTTGCAATGCATTATGACTTCAAAGGTATGACTTTAAGTCTATGACATTATTATTTATTGATTTTATTTTGTTTTATTTCTTTGATCACCAACTGCCACGACAACACACTCGTTTTTTTTTTTTATGCAGTACTCCTGACGAACTTCACCCATTGACCGCATCGTACCGGCTCTTAAGGTAGCTTGTGTTGGAGCAGCAGGACAAGCTCGCCATCCCGCCCGCTGCTTTCCTGCTCACCAAAACACAACGCACCCAGGGGAGAGATACCATGGTAAATAGGTAACCTATTTACCATGGTATCCCTCCCCTGCGGCGGCTGCTCTTCATCTCCGGCTGCTCTTCATCTCCGTGAACGCACCCGCTGTCACATTGAAGCGCTTGAAAACACAGCACAACATTCCCTAATAACACTTGCAATGCATTATGACTTCAAAGGTATGACTTTAAGTCTATGACATTATTATTTATTGATTTTATTTCTTTGATCACCAACTGCCACGACAACACACTCGTTTTTTTTTTTTTTTATGCAGTACTCCTGACGAACTTCACCCATTGACCGCATCGTACCGGCTCTTAAGGTAGCTTGTGTTGGAGCAGCAGGACAAGCTCGCCATCCCGCCCGCTGCTTTCCTGCTCACCAAAACACAACGCACCCAGGGGAGAGATACCATGGTAAATAGGTAACCTATTTACCATGGTATCCCTCCCCTGCGGCGGCTGCTCTTCATCTCCGGCTGCTCTTGATCTCCGTGAACGCACCCGCTGTCACATTGAAGCGCTTGAAAACACAGCACAACATTCCCTAATAACACTTGCAATGCATTATGACTTCAAAGGTATGACTTTAAGTCTATGACATTATTATTTATTGATTTTATTTTGTTTTATTTCTTTGATCACCAACTGCCACGACAACACACTCGTTTTTTTTTTTATGCAGTACTCCTGACGAACTTCACCCATTGACCGCATCGTACCGGCTCTTAAGGTAGCTTGTGTTGGAGCAGCAGGACAAGCTCGCCATCCCGCCCGCTGCTTTCCTGCTCACCAAAACACAACGCACCCAGGGGAGAGATACCATGGTAAATAGGTAACCTATTTACCATGGTATCCCTCCCCTGCGGCGGCTGCTCTTCATCTCCGGCTGCTCTTGATCTCCGTGAACGCACCCGCTGTCACATTGAAGCGCTTGAAAACACAGCACAACATTCCCTAATAACACTTGCAATGCATTATGACTTCAAAGGTATGACTTTAAGTCTATGACATTATTATTTATTGATTTTATTTTGTTTTATTTCTTTGATCACCAACTGCCACGACAACACACTCGTTTTTTTTTTTTATGCAGTACTCCTGACGAACTTCACCCATTGACCGCATCGTACCGGCTCTTAAGGTAGCTTGTGTTGGAGCAGCAGGACAAGCTCGCCATCCCGCCCGCTGCTTTCCTGCTCACCAAAACACAACGCACCCAGGGGAGAGATACCATGGTAAATAGGTAACCTATTTACCATGGTATCCCTCCCCTGCGGCGGCTGCTCTTCATCTCCGGCTGCTCTTCATCTCCGTGAACGCACCCGCTGTCACATTGAAGCGCTTGAAAACACAGCACAACATTCCCTAATAACACTTGCAATGCATTATGACTTAAAAGGTATGACTTTAAGTCTATGACATTATTATTTATTGATTTTATTTTGTTTTATTTCTTTGATCACCAACTGCCACGACAACACACTCGTTTTTTTTTTTTATGCAGTACTCCTGAGGAACTTCACCCATTGACCGCATCGTACCGGCTCTTAAGGTAGCTTGTGTTGGAGCAGCAGGACAAGCTCGCCATCCCGCCCGCTGCTTTCCTGCTCACCAAAACACAACGCACCCAGGGGAGAGATACCATGGTAAATAGGTAACCTATTTACCATGGTATCCCTCCCCTGCGGCGGCTGCTCTTCATCTCCGGCTGCTCTTGATCTCCGTGAACGCACCCGCTGTCACATTGAAGCGCTTGAAAACACAGCACAACATTCCCTAATAACACTTGCAATGCATTATGACTTCAAAGGTATGACTTTAAGTCTATGACATTATTATTTATTGATTTTATTTTGTTTTATTTCTTTGATCACCAACTGCCACGACAACACACTCGTTTTTTTTTTTATGCAGTACTCCTGACGAACTTCACCCATTGACCGCATCGTACCGGCTCTTAAGGTAGCTTGTGTTGGAGCAGCAGGACAAGCTCGCCATCCCGCCCGCTGCTTTCCTGCTCACCAAAACACAACGCACCCAGGGGAGAGATACCATGGTAAATAGGTAACCTATTTACCATGGTATCCCTCCCCTGCGGCGGCTGCTCTTCATCTCCGGCTGCTCTTGATCTCCGTGAACGCACCCGCTGTCACATTGAAGCGCTTGAAAACACAGCACAACATTCCCTAATAACACTTGCAATGCATTATGACTTCAAAGGTATGACTTTAAGTCTATGACATTATTATTTATTGATTTTATTTTGTTTTATTTCTTTGATCACCAACTGCCACGACAACACACTCGTTTTTTTTTTTTATGCAGTACTCCTGACGAACTTCACCCATTGACCGCATCGTACCGGCTCTTAAGGTAGCTTGTGTTGGAGCAGCAGGACAAGCTCGCCATCCCGCCCGCTGCTTTCCTGCTCACCAAAACACAACGCACCCAGGGGAGAGATACCATGGTAAATAGGTAACCTATTTACCATGGTATCCCTCCCCTGCGGCGGCTGCTCTTCATCTCCGGCTGCTCTTGATCTCCGTGAACGCACCCGCTGTCACATTGAAGCGCTTGAAAACACAGCACAACATTCCCTAATAACACTTGCAATGCATTATGACTTCAAAGGTATGACTTTAAGTCTATGACATTATTATTTATTGATTTTATTTCTTTGATCACCAACTGCCACGACAACACACTCGTTTTTTTTTTTTTTTATGCAGTACTCCTGACGAACTTCACCCATTGACCGCATCGTACCGGCTCTTAAGGTAGCTTGTGTTGGAGCAGCAGGACAAGCTCGCCATCCCGCCCGCTGCTTTCCTGCTCACCAAAACACAACGCACCCAGGGGAGAGATACCATGGTAAATAGGTAACCTATTTACCATGGTATCCCTCCCCTGCGGCGGCTGCTCTTGATCTCCGGCTGCTCTTGATCTCCGTGAACGCACCCGCTGTCACATTGAAGCGCTTGAAAACACAGCACAACATTCCCTAATAACACTTGCAATGCATTATGACTTCAAAGGTATGACTTTAAGTCTATGACATTATTATTTATTGATTTTATTTTGTTTTATTTCTTTGATCACCAACTGCCACGACAACACACTCGTTTTTTTTTTTATGCAGTACTCCTGACGAACTTCACCCATTGACCGCATCGTACCGGCTCTTAAGGTAGCTTGTGTTGGAGCAGCAGGACAAGCTCGCCATCCCGCCCGCTGCTTTCCTGCTCACCAAAACACAACGCACCCAGGGGAGAGATACCATGGTAAATAGGTAACCTATTTACCATGGTATCCCTCCCCTGCGGCGGCTGCTCTTCATCTCCGTGAACGCACCCGCTGTCACATTGAAGCGCTTGAAAACACAGCACAACATTCCCTAATAACACTTGCAATGCATTATGACTTAAAAGGTATGACTTTAAGTCTATGACATTATTATTTATTGATTTTATTTTGTTTTATTTCTTTGATCACCAACTGCCACGACAACACACTCGTTTTTTTTTTTTATGCAGTACTCCTGAGGAACTTCACCCATTGACCGCATCGTACCGGCTCTTAAGGTAGCTTGTGTTGGAGCAGCAGGACAAGCTCGCCATCCCGCCCGCTGCTTTCCTGCTCACCAAAACACAACGCACCCAGGGGAGAGATACCATGGTAAATAGGTAACCTATTTACCATGGTATCCCTCCCCTGCGGCGGCTGCTCTTCATCTCCGGCTGCTCTTCATCTCCGTGAACGCACCCGCTGTCACATTGAAGCGCTTGAAAACACAGCACAACATTCCCTAATAACACTTGCAATGCATTATGACTTCAAAGGTATGACTTTAAGTCTATGACATTATTATTTATTGATTTTATTTTGTTTTATTTCTTTGATCACCAACTGCCACGACAACACACTCGTTTTTTTTTTATGCAGTACTCCTGACGAACTTCACCCATTGACCGCATCGTACCGGCTCTTAAGGTAGCTTGTGTTGGAGCAGCAGGACAAGCTCGCCATCCCGCCCGCTGCTTTCCTGCTCACCAAAACACAACGCACCCAGGGGAGAGATACCATGGTAAATAGGTAACCTATTTACCATGGTATCCCTCCCCTGCGGCGGCTGCTCTTCATCTCCGGCTGCTCTTGATCTCCGTGAACGCACCCGCTGTCACATTGAAGCGCTTGAAAACACAGCACAACATTCCCTAATAACACTTGCAATGCATTATGACTTCAAAGGTATGACTTTAAGTCTATGACATTATTATTTATTGATTTTATTTTGTTTTATTTCTTTGATCACCAACTGCCACGACAACACACTCGTTTTTTTTTTTTATGCAGTACTCCTGACGAACTTCACCCATTGACCGCATCGTACCGGCTCTTAAGGTAGCTTGTGTTGGAGCAGCAGGACAAGCTCGCCATCCCGCCCGCTGCTTTCCTGCTCACCAAAACACAACGCACCCAGGGGAGAGATACCATGGTAAATAGGTAACCTATTTACCATGGTATCCCTCCCCTGCGGCGGCTGCTCTTCATCTCCGGCTGCTCTTGATCTCCGTGAACGCACCCGCTGTCACATTGAAGCGCTTGAAAACACAGCACAACATTCCCTAATAACACTTGCAATGCATTATGACTTCAAAGGTATGACTTTAAGTCTATGACATTATTATTTATTGATTTTATTTCTTTGATCACCAACTGCCACGACAACACACTCGTTTTTTGTTTTTTTTATGCAGTACTCCTGACGAACTTCACCCATTGACCGCATCGTACCGGCTCTTAAGGTAGCTTGTGTTGGAGCAGCAGGACAAGCTCGCCATCCCGCCCGCTGCTTTCCTGCTCACCAAAACACAACGCACCCAGGGGAGAGATACCATGGTAAATAGGTAACCTATTTACCATGGTATCCCTCCCCTGCGGCGGCTGCTCTTGATCTCCGGCTGCTCTTGATCTCCGTGAACGCACCCGCTGTCACATTGAAGCGCTTGAAAACACAGCACAACATTCCCTAATAACACTTTCAATGCATTATGACTTCAAAGGTATGACTTTAAGTCTATGACATTATTATTTATTGATTTTATTTTGTTTTATTTCTTTGATCACCAACTGCCACGACAACACACTCGTTTTTTTATGCAGTACACTCTTAGAAAAAAGGGTACAATATAGAACCCTAAAAGGTTCTATCTGCTGGTATAGATTTGGAACCATTTTGAAGTGCTATATGGAACCTTTTAAAATGGTTCTTTGGAAGAACCCTGCATTAGAGGTTTAATAAAGAACCACCATGGTTCTTATATTAATGGTATAATACAGAACCATATTGGTTCCTCTGAAGAACCTTCTATTGAGGTTTAATATAGAACCATAAGAGTTACACTATTGAACCTTACAATTAACATTCTATGGAGGGTTGTTTGGTTCATCTGAGAAAAAACAAATGTATACCGTTAAGAGCTCTTCACATCCTTTAGAATCCCCCAACCTCAGAAGTGTAAGTGCTTTGATAAATCACTCAATTCAGGATGCCAACAATTTATTTATTAAACATTTATATAACAATTTATTGTTTTTACAGGTTAAACCATTAGAGTAGTTTCATGTTTAGTTATATACAGTTTTACACCGTTTTATTCAACCTGTGTGTTTTTAATAATTAAACCATATTATTTACACAGTGAAAAAAAGGGTCTCGCAGCAAACTGGAAAATAAATCTATGCATCCCACAGATTTTCCTGAAACTTACACAAAATACATTTTCAAGAACATGTAATAGACCTTGAAAAAGCTGAGATAAAATGTATATTGAAACTGATGAACGTGGGTTTCTTTTTTCTTATTCATTTTTTGGTGGCACAAATTAGAAGAGCTACAGTACAGTATTTAGATCAGAGCTTATTATGAGTTTATGATATCTATAAATTAAGACTGAATGTTTATTAGTTTTTTTAGATCAAAACTTCTATTAAAAACAATTTACATTTGTTATAAACAATTAATTTTCTAATCAACCATTTACATTTAAAATAAATACTTTTTTTATATGTACAATTACATTTTTATATCAAATATTCTGTTTTTGTAATCAAATTAAATAGTTGACACAATAAATTCATTTAATTTCAGATTAAATGTTAAAATGGCATTCCATCAGATCAATATAATTATTCCCCAAGTAAAAGTGCAGTTATTTGACTGTACATCTTTAACACTGGCAAAGGTACTTTGTCAGAGATACTCAGCTTCATGAAGTACCTTTCCATGAAAGTCAGACAATTTTTTAGAGCTTTAGGATACTCAATGCCCAAGGAAAAATAAAGAGAAAAAATACATTCAACAGCAAGGGTGATATCCATTCCTGGATAATCACTGAGTATCTCAATTCCATCAACACAAACAGAGATGTCATCTGCTGCCAATGGGCTTGTTGTTCCCTTGAAAACGATAGTTGGCGTAGGTGATGGTGGTACCTGTATAGATTTTAAAATAATAATTAATAACTTTATTCAACAATAAATTATGTGAAATTGTACTTCAGCAGCATCTCACCATACCTACAAGCAGTGGCGGCTCGTGTGGTGGGGCTGTGGCTACTTTAAAGGGATTTCGTAATATTCCTCCCTTTAAAAACATTTTAACTGTCGGATCTCACTTAAAACAGCGAGGAACGTCTTAAACTCCTGTTAATTGCCTACAAGTCTCCCTCATAATTCATTAAGTACACATTTATGGCAAGCCAAATTAAGAGATACCTTTAAATATTTAACAGATATCTTTAAATATTTCAAAATATCCTTAAATCAGTTGAATATATCTTTAAATATTTTGAAATAATTAGAGATATCTTAACATATTTTAAGATATCTCAAAATGGTTTACAGATATCAGGAATTAATTTGGAGATATCTCAAACTCATTTTGAGATATCTCTAAATGATAATTTGACTTTGTATTTAACATTGAAAACATCAATTCAGTTAAGCTACATTTAAAAAGTAGAGCTCAATTAACTTACTTGGTCAACAACAAACAGATTTTCCCTCTCTCGAAACAAAGCTGGCAACAGCAACAATGCAGCATTCATTCTCAGTCCTACAAATAGGGTATCAGATCATATACAAAGTACAAAGCAAACGGAAGAATGTTGAGCAACCCTGGTCTGAGAGGTACAGGATCTTTGGCTTTGCATTCCACCAGTGCTCTCAGTTACATTCATGAATTCATTATTTGCTAAACTGCACAGATAAAGAATAGTTTAAATGATTTAAAGGTACCTAAAAAAACACACGCACACGACTGTAGCTCTCCAGGACCAGGACTGACCACCACTGATACAAACGTTATTGTGGATTGGAGCAAAAAAATGTTAAGAACAGTATCAACAAAGTTTCTAAAAATCTGTTCATGCAGGTTTTTCGCATTGGTTTTTATGCCCCTGTGAGAGTTAAATACCAGCTATCTTCCCCATGAAATATTATGCTCCAAGTGTATGAAATGAAGTTGCATCATTTTCTGTTTAATAGTTATTTATAGATCCTATTCTGAGATAGGTCAAAACAATTTGATGTACAATAAATATTTCTTATACATTACCATTTCCCTGTGTCTTATCTGAAGCATCTTCAATGTAGGACATCACAGTAGTTAGAAGATGCCCACTAGAAAGTCTGAAAATAGCATCTACCATTCTGGATAGGCCACTCATTAGGTTCCGTTCCAAGTTTACTCCAAAACGTAGTTCTACTTCGTGCAACAGCTAAAATACAGATGCTAAAGTTATTATTATATTTATTTATTTATCATATGCCTTTATCCAAGGCGATATACACAGCTGTAAAAAAGAGTTGAATACTTACAAATAATGTAGTAGTTAAAAAAATCAATAAATAAAACAAAATCAAACTAAACTGAATGCGAGCAGAAAGAAGTTGCATGGGAAAAACCAGGAGCAGTGGAGTTTTGTAAAAGCTGGAGCAGGTGGATTGCTGATGCAGAAAGGTCACCTAGGAGGACTAATTAAAGTGATTATACATGCTTATAACTAAAAATATTAATTTCTGATCAATCACCATAGTAGAATAAAAACTAGTACCTACCAGTTTAGGATGCTTTAGGAATGGAAACAGACCAAGGACTTCTTCAGTGGACTTCTTCTCCATCATTCTTTCCCGAGTGTGTACAGTTCTATTCATGCTGTCACATATGGCTTCAATGTTCGGCCTCAATTTCGTTATTTCTTTTCTTATGGAGTCCAAGTGTTTGGCAATACTATGCTCGTCTTCTCCTGGGAACTCCTCACTTTGCATCTGCAATATGTATCATAACGTTAAGTAATTCAATACTTATGATCAGGCATTTACTGCATGTATTCTCTGTGCTTTTCTTTACTCTGGAAAAATGCTAAAGATCAAGTACTCTCCATGAAAGCCAATTAGCTAATAAACTACACAATCGCATGTATGTACATATATAAAGTATGTAATTCTATTTCAATCTATTTCTGTCAATGCAGATCCAAGAGTTAGGCTTACAGATTCTCTTCTCTTTTTCATGAGCGGTTGCTGTTGCTCTGGTGCACGCTTCCTTCCTCGACCCACAGCACCAAACTTTTTTTTCATGTCTTCTACAGTCTCCACTGAAATAAGTGTCTTTCTCTCTTTTTTGAATTTATTTCTCAGTATTTCAAGTAGAGTAGCCTGAAACAATGATAGAAAGTTAAACCTATGTCCATTATCTGGCTATAAAAAATACATATCAACTAGTAAAAATATATTTAACGCTGCATAATTTTGACAAATTAATGTTTATTCGACTATTTCTTTTATGAATATAACTACCAAATGTATACTCACATATCCAGTTTGGCTGTCATCCCTTAGAAATCTGTACTTACAGCACAAAGTACTTAGCACAGTACTGTACATTATGTGGTCTGGATACCTAAATATACAGATTAGAAAATAATATAGGCATATGAATTGTAAGTGAATTGTAAGAAAAATATATATTTGAGAAATAATGTCATGAAATACAGTTGCATTTTACAATTGCTTTAATTTACAAAAAAACATGCTGAAAAGCATTATCAAAATGAATTTAATAAAACTTTTTCTCTTGAATAAAATATTGCTGTTATGATAGATTTAAAAAAAAAATAGTAATCATTTTAAAAATGAATATGCTATTTTATGTTATGTAATTATTCTAAAATTGGTTGCCTATGTATCTAAAACAAACACCGAAATCTCAGTTCTTACAGCGTATATTTGCTGAGGTCATCAAACAGAGTCTGTATTAGAGCTGCACGAAGGGCAGATTTGTCTTTTGATTTGAAACCAATGTCCTTTCTATCAAGGGCCATCTGTACAACTGGAGGAAATATAGGCAATGTATAACATGCGGTCCAAACATGAACACTTGTTGAGGTTTGTGGCACTTCTCTGCATTCTACTGGTAGCACCTTCTCTGAAACAATATGCTCATTTGCTTTTGTTCTATGAAAATACAAAAAACAACAAAAAAAACAATATTTCATAATTTTAATCACCTGAAAATATCTAAAGACTTGATATTTAAACAGAGCCTTATAATATAACAGCCATATTAATTTTCTACACAGAAGTTTAAAACCATACATTCCCAGTCCTCATTTTCAGGAATTAAACTAGTAAAAATACCTCTCTCTCTCTCTCTCTCTCTCTCTCTCTCTCTCTCTCTCTCTCTCTCTCTCTCTCTGTGTGTTTCCATAAAGAAATGTACTCCCATAATATACATCTTTCTTACAATACAACATTACAATACAAAAAGTGTACTGGTAGTAGTAATTTATACTTTTCAAAGTGATTCCTGTATAGTATGTGGTATTTAAATGTAAATACTAAAACACAACAATAGACTAACATAATGTATAATATATTTGTCATTACATACCTTTTAAGGTTCTCGAGAGCCTTTAAAAATTTGACTTGGTCCTTCATAGTTCGGAAGATCTTTCTAATCATATGTTCTGTCAGACCTAAAAGAGTCTCACCATCTATTTCTTCACCTAATGAACAAAAAAACATAAAATTAATCAGAAAAATAAGCACCAATGTTAACCTGCCATTGTAATTAATATCACAGTTTTAAATGCAAGCAGTACCTTATACACAGTATGATGAGGTGCAATATATAAACATCCATCACTGTCTTCATAAGCATCTAGTGCATGGTAGTCAACTTCATTGCCAGGTGTTAATGTACACCACTCATGCAAAGCCTCTATTTTGAAGGCATGAAGGTGAGAATTAAATTCCAGAGCAAAATACAGTTTCCCACACAAAATCCATGTACACCTAAACTGAATGATATGCAAGATTTTGAAAAAAATGGGTAAATCCTCATGGACTACATCGACAATGAAGTAATCCTTGACTTCGTATTTCACGTGATCCACAGTTAGTTTCTTTACTTTCAGTATGGTTTCATCAGCTTCAAGTTCACTGGCTTGAATATTGCATTTTTCAAGAATAATGTCTTTCAAAGATGTAGATGATAGCTGAACAACACAAGACCCTTCTTGCTCATATGACTGATGCAAAGCATCTGCACAACAAAAATCCCAACACTGTCTTTGTTGATGTCTTTTTGCTAAAGTAAAGCAGATGTTCCGGAAGTTGCACACATTTCTTGCAAGCCGCTTAAAGTACTGGTGCTTTCCTTCAAAACGTAAGCACCAAAGTGATCGAAGTGGTCCAAATTCAGCTAGCAATCTGGGGTAGTGTACCAAGTAATGCAATTTTGGTATAAAATTACCAGGATACAGTCTATTAAATTCGCTGAGAAATTCTCCAATTAAAATCTGCAAATGTGAAAGTGACGACTTTTTCACAACAGGAGACATTACAAAGTCTACTATTTCACGAAACAGAAGGTAGTGCTGCCAGTGTTCATCTTCTGTTGGGACAAAATGGCCAATTAGAAATGGAAGAAATTTAAGAACCGTTAAACCTTAACGAAAGAATAAGTGTGAATGAGTACAATGACACACTAACATATTGTTTTAAATTTTTTCTAAGAGTGTATACAATATTTTTCTCTATGCATTCTTTTCTGTTGAGCACTCCTGACACCGTTGAAACGGTGAGTCTCAGGTCGCCTGCGGATACATAAGTCCAATCATTGCGTCTGAACCTGGTGTGTAATCCCAAGGTAACTGCTCACTTTTAACACGATTTAAGACGTTAATTCACGTTTTAAGTAATACAGTGTCCCCTTCAGACATGTTAAAGGAGAGATTCGGAAATAACATTCAAAACTATGCGCGAGTAAATACCATCCTAACTCCTAACATCCAAAAAAAAAAAGAAAAAAGAAAAAAAATAACAATAATTATATATATATATATATATATATATATATATATATATATATATATATATATATATATATATAATTGCATGCCCCGGTAGCTCCGTTATGGAGTCTTGCGTGTGTGTAATTCCAAGGTAACTGCTCACTTTTAACACGATTTAAGACGTTAATTCACGTTTTAAGTAAAACGTTTATATATATTTGCATGCCCCGGTAGCTAAAAGCTTAGTTACGGCTCTGGGCAAAACCAACGCCCTTGGCCAGTATACTACTATGCATTCGTATCTAGGTGTATATGGTAGCTAGCGGTATACCGGCTCTTAAGGTAGCTTGTGTTGGAGCAGCAGGACAAGCTCGCCATCCCGCCCGCTGCTTTCCTGCTCACCAAAACACAACGCACCCAGGGGAGAGATACCATGGTAAATAGGTTACCTATTTACCATGGTATCCCTCCCCTGCGGCGGCTGCTCTTCATCTCCGTGAACGCACCCGCTGTCACATTGAAGCGCTTGAAAACACAGCACAACATTCCCTAATAACACTTGCAATGCATTATGACTTCAAAGGTATGACTTTAAGTCTATGACATTATTATTTATTGATTTTATTTTGTTTTATTTCTTTGATCACCAACTGCCACGACAACACACTCGTTTTTTTTTTTTTTATGCAGAACTCCTGACGAACTTCACCCATTGCCCGCATCGTACCGGCTCTTAAGGTAGCTTGTGTTGGAGCAGCAGGACAAGCTCGCCATCCCGCCCGCTGCTTTCCTGCTCACCAAAACACAACGCACCCAGGGGAGAGATACCATGGTAAATAGGTAACCTATTTACCATGGTATCCCTCCCCTGCGGCGGCTGCTCTTCATCTCCGGCTGCTCTTGATCTCCGTGAACGCACCCGCTGTCACATTGAAGCGCTTGAAAACACAGCACAACATTCCCTAATAACACTTGCAATGCATTATGACTTCAAAGGTATGACTTTAAGTCTATGACATTATTATTTATTGATTTTATTTTGTTTTATTTCTTTGATCACCAACTGCCACGACAACACACTCGTTTTTTTTTTATGCAGTACTCCTGAGGAACTTCACCCATTGACCGCATCGTACCGGCTCTTAAGGTAGCTTGTGTTGGAGCAGCAGGACAAGCTCGCCATCCCGCCCGCTGCTTTCCTGCTCACCAAAACACAACGCACCCAGGGGAGAGATACCATGGTAAATAGGTAACCTATTTACCATGGTATCCCTCCCCTGCGGCGGCTGCTCTTGATCTCCGGCTGCTCTTGATCTCCGTGAACGCACCCGCTGTCACATTGAAGCGCTTGAAAACACAGCACAACATTCCCTAATAACACTTGCAATGCATTATGACTTCAAAGGTATGACTTTAAGTCTATGACATTATTATTTATTGATTTTATTTTGTTTTATTTCTTTGATCACCAACTGCCACGACAACACACTCGTTTTTTTTTTTTTTATGCAGTACTCCTGACGAACTTCACCCATTTACCGCATCGTACCGGCTCTTAAGGTAGCTTGTGTTGGAGCAGCAGGACAAGCTCGCCATCCCGCCCGCTGCTTTCCTGCTCACCAAAACACAACGCACCCAGGGGAGAGATACCATGGTAAATAGGTAACCTATTTACCATGGTATCCCTCCCCTGCGGCGGCTGCTCTTCATCTCCGGCTGCTCTTGATCTCCGTGAACGCACCCGCTGTCACATTGAAGCGCTTGAAAACACAGCACAACATTCCCTAATAACACTTGCAATGCATTATGACTTCAAAGGTATGACTTTAAGTCTATGACATTATTATTTATTGATTTTATTTTGTTTTATTTCTTTGATCACCAACTGCCACGACAACACACTCGTTTTTTTTTTATGCAGTACTCCTGACGAACTTCACCCATTGACCGCATCGTACCGGCTCTTAAGGTAGCTTGTGTTGGAGCAGCAGGACAAGCTCGCCATCCCGCCCGCTGCTTTCCTGCTCACCAAAACACAACGCACCCAGGGGAGAGATACCATGGTAAATAGGTAACCTATTTACCATGGTATCCCTCCCCTGCGGCGGCTGCTCTTGATCTCCGGCTGCTCTTGATCTCCGTGAACGCACCCGCTGTCACATTGAAGCGCTTGAAAACACAGCACAACATTCCCTAATAACACTTGCAATGCATTATGACTTCAAAGGTATGACTTTAAGTCTATGACATTATTATTTATTGATTTTATTTTGTTTTATTTCTTTGATCACCAACTGCCACGACAACACACTCGTTTTTTTTTTATGCAGTACTCCTGACGAACTTCACCCATTGACCGCATCGTACCGGCTCTTAAGGTAGCTTGTGTTGGAGCAGCAGGACAAGCTCGCCATCCCGCCCGCTGCTTTCCTGCTCACCAAAACACAACGCACCCAGGGGAGAGATACCATGGTAAATAGGTAACCTATTTACCATGGTATCCCTCCCCTGCGGCGGCTGCTCTTGATCTCCGGCTGCTCTTCATCTCCGTGAACGCACCCGCTGTCACATTGAAGCGCTTGAAAACACAGCACAACATTCCCTAATAACACTTGCAATGCATTATGACTTCAAAGGTATGACTTTAAGTCTATGACATTATTATTTATTAATTTTATTTTGTTTTATTTCTTTGCTCACCAACTGCCACGACAACACACTCGTTTTTTTTTTTTATGCAGTACTCCTGACGAACTTCACCCATTGACCGCATCGTACCGGCTCTTAAGGTAGCTTGTGTTGGAGCAGCAGGACAAGCTCGCCATCCCGCCCGCTGCTTTCCTGCTCACCAAAACACAACGCACCCAGGGGAGAGATACCATGGTAAATAGGTAACCTATTTACCATGGTATCCCTCCCCTGCGGCGGCTGCTCTTGATCTCCGGCTGCTCTTGATCTCCGTGAACGCACCCGCTGTCACATTGAAGCGCTTGAAAACACAGCACAACATTCCCTAATAACACTTGCAATGCATTATGACTTCAAAGGTATGACTTTAAGTCTATGACATTATTATTTATTGATTTTATTTTGTTTTATTTCTTTGATCACCAACTGCCACGACAACACACTCGTTATTTTTTTATGCAGTACTCCTGACGAACTTCACCCATTGACCGCATCGTACCGGCTCTTAAGGTAGCTTGTGTTGGAGCAGCAGGACAAGCTCGCCATCCCGCCCGCTGCTTTCCTGCTCACCAAAACACAACGCACCCAGGGGAGAGATACCATGGTAAATAGGTAACCTATTTACCATGGTATCCCTCCCCTGCGGCGGCTGCTCTTGATCTCCGGCTGCTCTTGATCTCCGTGAACGCACCCGCTGTCACATTGAAGCGCTTGAAAACACAGCACAACATTCCCTAATAACACTTGCAGTGCATTATGACTTCAAAGGTATGACTTTAAGTCTATGACATTATTATTTATTGATTTTATTTTGTTTTATTTCTTTGATCACCAACTGCCACGACAACACACTCGTTTTTTTTTTTTATGCAGTACTCCTGACGAACTTCACCCATTGACCGCATCGTACCGGCTCTTAAGGTAGCTTGTGTTGGAGCAGCAGGACAAGCTCGCCATCCCGCCCGCTGCTTTCCTGCTCACCAAAACACAACGCACCCAGGGGAGAGATACCATGGTAAATAGGTAACCTATTTACCATGGTATCCCTCCCCTGCGGCGGCTGCTCTTCATCTCCGGCTGCTCTTGATCTCCGTGAACGCACCCGCTGTCACATTGAAGCGCTTGAAAACACAGCACAACATTCCCTAATAACACTTGCAATGCATTATGACTTCAAAGGTATGACTTTAAGTCTATGACATTATTATTTATTGATTTTATTTTGTTTTATTTCTTTGATCACCAACTGCCACGACAACACACTCGTTTTTTTTTTTTTTATGCAGTACTCCTGACGAACTTCACCCATTTACCGCATCGTACCGGCTCTTAAGGTAGCTTGTGTTGGAGCAGCAGGACAAGCTCGCCATCCCGCCCGCTGCTTTCCTGCTCACCAAAACACAACGCACCCAGGGGAGAGATACCATGGTAAATAGGTAACCTATTTACCATGGTATCCCTCCCCTGCGGCGGCTGCTCTTCATCTCCGGCTGCTCTTGATCTCCGTGAACGCACCCGCTGTCACATTGAAGCGCTTGAAAACACAGCACAACATTCCCTAATAACACTTGCAATGCATTATGACTTCAAAGGTATGACTTTAAGTCTATGACATTATTATTTATTGATTTTATTTTGTTTTATTTCTTTGATCACCAACTGCCACGACAACACACTCGTTTTTTTTTTATGCAGTACTCCTGACGAACTTCACCCATTGACCGCATCGTACCGGCTCTTAAGGTAGCTTGTGTTGGAGCAGCAGGACAAGCTCGCCATCCCGCCCGCTGCTTTCCTGCTCACCAAAACACAACGCACCCAGGGGAGAGATACCATGGTAAATAGGTAACCTATTTACCATGGTATCCCTCCCCTGCGGCGGCTGCTCTTGATCTCCGGCTGCTCTTGATCTCCGTGAACGCACCCGCTGTCACATTGAAGCGCTTGAAAACACAGCACAACATTCCCTAATAACACTTGCAATGCATTATGACTTCAAAGGTATGACTTTAAGTCTATGACATTATTATTTATTGATTTTATTTTGTTTTATTTCTTTGATCACCAACTGCCACGACAACACACTCGTTTTTTTTTTATGCAGTACTCCTGACGAACTTCACCCATTGACCGCATCGTACCGGCTCTTAAGGTAGCTTGTGTTGGAGCAGCAGGACAAGCTCGCCATCCCGCCCGCTGCTTTCCTGCTCACCAAAACACAACGCACCCAGGGGAGAGATACCATGGTAAATAGGTAACCTATTTACCATGGTATCCCTCCCCTGCGGCGGCTGCTCTTGATCTCCGGCTGCTCTTCATCTCCGTGAACGCACCCGCTGTCACATTGAAGCGCTTGAAAACACAGCACAACATTCCCTAATAACACTTGCAATGCATTATGACTTCAAAGGTATGACTTTAAGTCTATGACATTATTATTTATTAATTTTATTTTGTTTTATTTCTTTGCTCACCAACTGCCACGACAACACACTCGTTTTTTTTTTTTATGCAGTACTCCTGACGAACTTCACCCATTGACCGCATCGTACCGGCTCTTAAGGTAGCTTGTGTTGGAGCAGCAGGACAAGCTCGCCATCCCGCCCGCTGCTTTCCTGCTCACCAAAACACAACGCACCCAGGGGAGAGATACCATGGTAAATAGGTAACCTATTTACCATGGTATCCCTCCCCTGCGGCGGCTGCTCTTGATCTCCGGCTGCTCTTGATCTCCGTGAACGCACCCGCTGTCACATTGAAGCGCTTGAAAACACAGCACAACATTCCCTAATAACACTTGCAATGCATTATGACTTCAAAGGTATGACTTTAAGTCTATGACATTATTATTTATTGATTTTATTTTGTTTTATTTCTTTGATCACCAACTGCCACGACAACACACTCGTTATTTTTTTATGCAGTACTCCTGACGAACTTCACCCATTGACCGCATCGTACCGGCTCTTAAGGTAGCTTGTGTTGGAGCAGCAGGACAAGCTCGCCATCCCGCCCGCTGCTTTCCTGCTCACCAAAACACAACGCACCCAGGGGAGAGATACCATGGTAAATAGGTAACCTATTTACCATGGTATCCCTCCCCTGCGGCGGCTGCTCTTGATCTCCGGCTGCTCTTGATCTCCGTGAACGCACCCGCTGTCACATTGAAGCGCTTGAAAACACAGCACAACATTCCCTAATAACACTTGCAGTGCATTATGACTTCAAAGGTATGACTTTAAGTCTATGACATTATTATTTATTGATTTTATTTTGTTTTATTTCTTTGATCACCAACTGCCACGACAACACACTCGTTTTTTTTTTTTATGCAGTACTCCTGACGAACTTCACCCATTGACCGCATCGTACCGGCTCTTAAGGTAGCTTGTGTTGGAGCAGCAGGACAAGCTCGCCATCCCGCCCGCTGCTTTCCTGCTCACCAAAACACAACGCACCCAGGGGAGAGATACCATGGTAAATAGGTAACCTATTTACCATGGTATCCCTCCCCTGCGGCGGCTGCTCTTCATCTCCGGCTGCTCTTGATCTCCGTGAACGCACCCGCTGTCACATTGAAGCGCTTGAAAACACAGCACAACATTCCCTAATAACACTTGCAATGCATTATGACTTAAAAGGTATGACTTTAAGTCTATGACATTATTATTTATTGATTTTATTTTGTTTTATTTCTTTGATCACCAACTGCCACGACAACACACTCGTTTTTTTTTTTTATGCAGTACTCCTGAGGAACTTCACCCATTGACCGCATCGTACCGGCTCTTAAGGTAGCTTGTGTTGGAGCAGCAGGACAAGCTCGCCATCCCGCCCGCTGCTTTCCTGCTCACCAAAACACAACGCACCCAGGGGAGAGATACCATGGTAAATAGGTAACCTATTTACCATGGTATCCCTCCCCTGCGGCGGCTGCTCTTCATCTCCGGCTGCTCTTGATCTCCGTGAACGCACCCGCTGTCACATTGAAGCGCTTGAAAACACAGCACAACATTCCCTAATAACACTTGCAATGCATTATGACTTCAAAGGTATGACTTTAAGTCTATGACATTATTATTTATTGATTTTATTTTGTTTTATTTCTTTGATCACCAACTGCCACGACAACACACTCGTTTTTTTTTTTATGCAGTACTCCTGACGAACTTCACCCATTGACCGCATCGTACCGGCTCTTAAGGTAGCTTGTGTTGGAGCAGCAGGACAAGCTCGCCATCCCGCCCGCTGCTTTCCTGCTCACCAAAACACAACGCACCCAGGGGAGAGATACCATGGTAAATAGGTAACCTATTTACCATGGTATCCCTCCCCTGCGGCGGCTGCTCTTCATCTCCGGCTGCTCTTGATCTCCGTGAACGCACCCGCTGTCACATTGAAGCGCTTGAAAACACAGCACAACATTCCCTAATAACACTTGCAATGCATTATGACTTCAAAGGTATGACTTTAAGTCTATGACATTATTATTTATTGATTTTATTTTGTTTTATTTCTTTGATCACCAACTGCCACGACAACACACTCGTTTTTTTTTTTTATGCAGTACTCCTGACGAACTTCACCCATTGACCGCATCGTACCGGCTCTTAAGGTAGCTTGTGTTGGAGCAGCAGGACAAGCTCGCCATCCCGCCCGCTGCTTTCCTGCTCACCAAAACACAACGCACCCAGGGGAGAGATACCATGGTAAATAGGTAACCTATTTACCATGGTATCCCTCCCCTGCGGCGGCTGCTCTTCATCTCCGGCTGCTCTTGATCTCCGTGAACGCACCCGCTGTCACATTGAAGCGCTTGAAAACACAGCACAACATTCCCTAATAACACTTGCAATGCATTATGACTTCAAAGGTATGACTTTAAGTCTATGACATTATTATTTATTGATTTTATTTCTTTGATCACCAACTGCCACGACAACACACTCGTTTTTTTTTATTTTTATGCAGTACTCCTGACGAACTTCACCCATTGACCGCATCGTACCGGCTCTTAAGGTAGCTTGTGTTGGAGCAGCAGGACAAGCTCGCCATCCCGCCCGCTGCTTTCCTGCTCACCAAAACACAACGCACCCAGGGGAGAGATACCATGGTAAATAGGTAACCTATTTACCATGGTATCCCTCCCCTGCGGCGGCTGCTCTTCATCTCCGGCTGCTCTTGATCTCCGTGAACGCACCCGCTGTCACATTGAAGCGCTTGAAAACACAGCACAACATTCCCTAATAACACTTGCAATGCATTATGACTTAAAAGGTATGACTTTAAGTCTATGACATTATTATTTATTGATTTTATTTTGTTTTATTTCTTTGATCACCAACTGCCACGACAACACACTCGTTTTTTTTTTTTATGCAGTACTCCTGAGGAACTTCACCCATTGACCGCATCGTACCGGCTCTTAAGGTAGCTTGTGTTGGAGCAGCAGGACAAGCTCGCCATCCCGCCCGCTGCTTTCCTGCTCACCAAAACACAACGCACCCAGGGGAGAGATACCATGGTAAATAGGTAACCTATTTACCATGGTATCCCTCCCCTGCGGCGGCTGCTCTTCATCTCCGGCTGCTCTTGATCTCCGTGAACGCACCCGCTGTCACATTGAAGCGCTTGAAAACACAGCACAACATTCCCTAATAACACTTGCAATGCATTATGACTTCAAAGGTATGACTTTAAGTCTATGACATTATTATTTATTGATTTTATTTTGTTTTATTTCTTTGATCACCAACTGCCACGACAACACACTCGTTTTTTTTTTTATGCAGTACTCCTGACGAACTTCACCCATTGACCGCATCGTACCGGCTCTTAAGGTAGCTTGTGTTGGAGCAGCAGGACAAGCTCGCCATCCCGCCCGCTGCTTTCCTGCTCACCAAAACACAACGCACCCAGGGGAGAGATACCATGGTAAATAGGTAACCTATTTACCATGGTATCCCTCCCCTGCGGCGGCTGCTCTTCATCTCCGGCTGCTCTTGATCTCCGTGAACGCACCCGCTGTCACATTGAAGCGCTTGAAAACACAGCACAACATTCCCTAATAACACTTGCAATGCATTATGACTTCAAAGGTATGACTTTAAGTCTATGACATTATTATTTATTGATTTTATTTCTTTGATCACCAACTGCCACGACAACACACTCGTTTTTTTTTTTTTTTATGCAGTACTCCTGACGAACTTCACCCATTGACCGCATCGTACCGGCTCTTCAGGTAGCTTGTGTTGGAGCAGCAGGACAAGCTCGCCATCCCGCCCGCTGCTTTCCTGCTCACCAAAACACAACGCACCCAGGGGAGAGATACCATGGTAAATAGGTAACCTATTTACCATGGTATCCCTCCCCTGCGGCGGCTGCTCTTGATCTCCGGCTGCTCTTGATCTCCGTGAACGCACCCGCTGTCACATTGAAGCGCTTGAAAACACAGCACAACATTCCCTAATAACACTTTCAATGCATTATGACTTCAAAGGTATGACTTTAAGTCTATGACATTATTATTTATTGATTTTATTTTGTTTTATTTCTTTGATCACCAACTGCCACGACAACACACTCGTTTTTTTATGCAGTACACTCTTAGAAAAAAGGGTACAATATAGAACCCTAAAAGGTTCTATCTGCTGGTATAGATTTGGAACCATTTTGAAGTGCTATATGGAACCTTTTAAAATGGTTCTTTGGAAGAACCCTGCATTAGAGGTTTAATAAAGAACCACCATGGTTCTTATATTAATGGTATAATACAGAACCATATTGGTTCCTCTGAAGAACCTTCTATTGAGGTTTAATATAGAACCATAAGAGTTACACTATTGAACCTTACAATTAACATTCTATGGAGGGTTGTTTGGTTCATCTGAGAAAAAACAAATGTATACCGTTAAGAGCTCTTCACATCCTTTAGAATCCCCCAACCTCAGAAGTGTAAGTGCTTTGATAAATCACTCAATTCAGGATGCCAACAATTTATTTATTAAACATTTATATAACAATTTATTGTTTTTACAGGTTAAACCATTAGAGTAGTTTCAGGTTTAGTTATATACAGTTTTACACCGTTTTATTCAACCTGTGTGTTTTTAATAATTAAACCATATTATTTACACAGTGAAAAAAAGGGTCTCGCAGCAAACTGGAAAATAAATCTATGCATCCCACAGATTTTCCTGAAACTTACACAAAATACATTTTCAAGAACATGTAATAGACCTTGAAAAAGCTGAGATCAAATGTATATTGAAACTGATGAACGTGGGTTTCTTTTTTCTTATTCATTTTTTGGTGGCACAAATTAGAAGAGCTACAGTACAGTATTTAGATCAGAGCTTATTATGAGTTTATGATATCTATAAATTAAGACTGAATGTTTATTAGTTTTTTTAGATCAAAACTTCTATTAAAAACAATTTACATTTGTTATAAACAATTAATTTTCTAATCAACCATTTACATTTAAAATAAATACTTTTTTTATATGTACAATTACATTTTTATATCAAATATTCTGTTTTTGTAATCAAATTAAATAGTTGACACAATAAATTCATTTAATTTCAGATTAAATGTTAAAATGGCATTCCATCAGATCAATATAATTATTCCCCAAGTAAAAGTGCAGTTATTTGACTGTACATCTTTAACACTGGCAAAGGTACTTTGTCAGAGATACTCAGCTTCATGAAGTACCTTTCCATGAAAGTCAGACAATTTTTTAGAGCTTTAGGATACTCAATGCCCAAGGAAAAATAAAGAGAAAAAATACATTCAACAGCAAGGGTGATATCCATTCCTGGATAATCACTGAGTATCTCAATTCCATCAACACAAACAGAGATGTCATCTGCTGCCAATGGGCTTGTTGTTCCCTTGAAAACGATAGTTGGCGTAGGTGATGGTGGTACCTGTATAGATTTTAAAATAATAATTAATAACTTTATTCAACAATAAATTATGTGAAATTGTACTTCAGCAGCATCTCACCATACCTACAAGCAGTGGCGGCTCGTGTGGTGGGGCTGCGGCTACTTTAAAGGGATTTCGTAATATTCCTCCCTTTAAAAACATTTTAACTGTCGGATCTCACTTAAAACAGCGAGGAACGTCTTAAACTCCTGTTAATTGCCTACAAGTCTCCCTCATAATTCATTAAGTACACATTTATGGCAAGCCAAATTAAGAGATACCTTTAAATATTTAACAGATATCTTTAAATATTTCAAAATATCCTTAAATCAGTTGAATATATCTTTAAATATTTTGAAATAATTAGAGATATCTTAACATATTTTAAGATATCTCAAAATGGTTTACAGATATCAGGAATTAATTTGGAGATATCTCAAACTCATTTTGAGATATCTCTAAATGATAATTTGACTTTGTATTTAACATTGAAAACATCAATTCAGTTAAGCTACATTTAAAAAGTAGAGCTCAATTAACTTACTTGGTCAACAACAAACAGATTTTCCCTCTCTCGAAACAAAGCTGGCAACAGCAACAATGCAGCATTCATTCTCAGTCCTACAAATAGGGTATCAGATCATATACAAAGTACAAAGCAAACGGAAGAATGTTGAGCAACCCTGGTCTGAGAGGTACAGGATCTTTGGCTTTGCATTCCACCAGTGCTCTCAGTTACATTCATGAATTCATTATTTGCTAAACTGCACAGATAAAGAATAGTTTAAATGATTTAAAGGTACCTAAAAAAAAACACACACACGACTGTAGCTCTCCAGGACCAGGACTGACCACCACTGATACAAACGTTATTGTGGATTGGAGCAAAAAAATGTTAAGAACAGTATCAACAAAGTTTCTAAAAATCTGTTCATGCAGGTTTTTCGCATTGGTTTTTATGCCCCTGTGAGAGTTAAATACCAGCTATCTTCCCCATGAAATATTATGCTCCAAGTGTATGAAATGAAGTTGCATCATTTTCTGTTTAATAGTTATTTATAGATCCTATTCTGAGATAGGTCAAAACAATTTGATGTACAATAAATATTTCTTATACATTACCATTTCCCTGTGTCTTATCTGAAGCATCTTCAATGTAGGACATCACAGTAGTTAGAAGATGCCCACTAGAAAGTCTGAAAATAGCATCTACCATTCTGGATAGGCCACTCATTAGGTTCCGTTCCAAGTTTACTCCAAAACGTAGTTCTACTTCGTGCAACAGCTAAAATACAGATGCTAAAGTTATTATTATATTTATTTATTTATCATATGCCTTTATCCAAGGCGATATACACAGCTGTAAAAAAGAGTTGAATACTTACAAATAATGTAGTAGTTAAAAAAATCAATAAATAAAACAAAATCAAACTAAACTGAATGCGAGCAGAAAGAAGTTGCATGGGAAAAACCAGGAGCAGTGGAGTTTTGTAAAAGCTGGAGCAGGTGGATTGCTGATGCAGAAAGGTCACCTAGGAGGACTAATTAAAGTGATTATACATGCTTATAACTAAAAATATTAATTTCTGATCAATCACCATAGTAGAATAAAAACTAGTACCTACCAGTTTAGGATGCTTTAGGAATGGAAACAGACCAAGGACTTCTTCAGTGGACTTCTTCTCCATCATTCTTTCCCGAGTGTGTACAGTTCTATTCATGCTGTCACATATGGCTTCAATGTTCGGCCTCAATTTCGTTATTTCTTTTCTTATGGAGTCCAAGTGTTTGGCAATACTATGCTCGTCTTCTCCTGGAACTCCTCACTTTGCATCTGCAATATGTATCATAACGTTAAGTAATTCAATACTTATGATCAGGCATTTACTGCATGTATTCTCTGTGCTTTTCTTTACTCTGGAAAAATGCTAAAGATCAAGTACTCTCCATGAAAGCCAATTAGCTAATAAACTACACAATCGCATGTATGTACATATATAAAGTATGTAATTCTATTTCAATCTATTTCTGTCAATGCAGATCCAAGAGTTAGGCTTACAGATTCTCTTCTCTTTTTCATGAGCGGTTGCTGTTGCTCTGGTGCACGCTTCCTTCCTCGACCCACAGCACCAAACTTTTTTTTCATGTCTTCTACAGTCTCCACTGAAATAAGTGTCTTTCTCTCTTTTTTGAATTTATTTCTCAGTATTTCAAGTAGAGTAGCCTGAAACAATGATAGAAAGTTAAACCTATGTCCATTATCTGGCTATAAAAAATACATATCAACTAGTAAAAATATATTTAACGCTGCATAATTTTGACAAATAATGTTTATTCGACTATTTCTTTTATGAATATAACTACCAAATGTATACTCACATATCCAGTTTGGCTGTCATCCCTTAGAAATCTGTACTTACAGCACAAAGTACTTAGCACAGTACTGTACATTATGTGGTCTGGATACCTAAATATACAGATTAGAAAATAATATAGGCATATGAATTGTAAGTGAATTGTAAGAAAAATATATATTTGAGAAATAATGTCATGAAATACAGTTGCATTTTACAATTGCTTTAATTTACAAAAAAACATGCTGAAAAGCATTATCAAAATGAATTTAATAAAACTTTTTCTCTTGAATAAAATATTGCTGTTATGATAGATTTAAAAAAAAAATAGTAATCATTTTAAAAATGAATATGCTATTTTATGTTATGTAATTATTCTAAAATTGGTTGCCTATGTATCTAAAACAAACACCGAAATCTCAGTTCTTACAGCGTATATTTGCTGAGGTCATCAAACAGAGTCTGTATTAGAGCTGCACGAAGGGCAGATTTGTCTTTTGATTTGAAACCAATGTCCTTTCTATCAAGGGCCATCTGTACAACTGGAGGAAATATAGGCAATGTATAACATGCGGTCCAAACATGAACACTTGTTGAGGTTTGTGGCACTTCTCTGCATTCTACTGGTAGCACCTTCTCTGAAACAATATGCTCATTTGCTTTTGTTCTATGAAAATACAAAAAACAACAAAAAAAACAATATTTCATAATTTTAATCACCTGAAAATATCTAAAGACTTGATATTTAAACAGAGCCTTATAATATAACAGCCATATTAATTTTCTACACAGAAGTTTAAAACCATACATTCCCAGTCCTCATTTTCAGGAATTAAACTAGTGAAAATACCTCTCTCTCTCTCTCTCTCTCTCTCTCTCTCTCTCTCTCTCTCTCTCTCTCTCTCTCTCTCTCTCTCTCTCTCTCTCTCTCTCTCTCTGTGTGTTTCCATAAAGAAATGTACTCCCATAATATACATCTTTCTTACAATACAACATTACAATACAAAAAGCGTACTGGTAGTAGTAATTTATACTTTTCAAAGTGATTCCTGTATAGTATGTGGTATTTAAATGTAAATACTAAACACAACAATAGACTAACATAATGTATAATATATTTGTCATTACATACCTTTTAAGGTTCTCGAGAGCCTTTAAAAATTTGACTTGGTCCTTCATAGTTCGGAAGATCTTTCTAATCATATGTTCTGTCAGACCTAAAAGAGTCTCACCATCTATTTCTTCACCTAATGAACAAAGAAAACATAAAATTAATCAGAAAAATAAGCACCAATGTTAACCTGCCATTGTAATTAATATCACAGTTTTAAATGCAAGCAGTACCTTATACACAGTATGATGAGGTGCAATATATAAACATCCATCACTGTCTTCATAAGCATCTAGTGCATGGTAGTCAACTTCATTGCCAGGTGTTAATGTACACCACTCATGCAAAGCCTCTATTTTGAAGGCATGAAGGTGAGAATTAAATTCCAGAGCAAAATACAGTTTCCCACACAAAATCCATGTACACCTAAACTGAATGATATGCAAGATTTTGAAAAAAATGGGTAAATCCTCATGGACTACATCGACAATGAAGTAATCCTTGACTTCGTATTTCACGTGATCCACAGTTAGTTTCTTTACTTTCAGTATGGTTTCATCAGCTTCAAGTTCACTGGCTTGAATATTGCATTTTTCAAGAATAATGTCTTTCAAAGATGTAGATGATAGCTGAACAACACAAGACCCTTCTTGCTCATATGACTGATGCAAAGCATCTGCACAACAAAAATCCCAACACTGTCTTTGTTGATGTCTTTTTGCTAAAGTAAAGCAGATGTTCCGGAAGTTGCACACATTTCTTGCAAGCCGCTTAAAGTACTGGTGCTTTCCTTCAAAACGTAAGCACCAAAGTGATCGAAGTGGTCCAAATTCAGCTAGCAATCTGGGGTAGTGTACCAAGTAATGCAATTTTGGTATAAAATTACCAGGATACAGTCTATTAAATTCGCTGAGAAATTCTCCAATTAAAATCTGCAAATGTGAAAGTGACGACTTTTTCACAACAGGAGACATTACAAAGTCTACTATTTCACGAAACAGAAGGTAGTGCTGCCAGTGTTCATCTTCTGTTGGGACAAAATGGCCAATTAGAAATGGAAGAAATTAAGAACCGTTAAACCTTAACGAAAGAATAAGTGTGAATGAGTACAATGACACACTAACATATTGTTTTAATTTTTTTCTAAGAGTGTATACAATATTTTTCTCTATGCATTCTTTTCTGTTGAGCACTCCTGACACCGTTGAAACGGTGAGTCTCAGGTCGCCTGCGGATACATAAGTCCAATCATTGCGTCTGAACCTGGTGTGTAATCCCAAGGTAACTGCTCACTTTTAACACGATTTAAGACGTTAATTCACGTTTTAAGTAATACAGTGTCCCCTTCAGACATGTTAAAGGAGAGATTCGGAAATAACATTCAAAACTATGCGCGAGTAAATACCATCCTAACTCCTAACATCCAAAAAAAAAAAAGAAAAAAGAAAAAAAATAACAATAATTTATATATATATATATATATATATATATATATATATATATATATATATATATATATATATATATATATATATATATATATAATTGCATGCCCCGGTAGCACCGATATGGAGTCTTGCGTGCCCCGCTAGCTACGATATGGAGTCTTTCCATCCACCTCCGGTTGCTTCATCCCGGAGGTGCATGCAAGATATATATATATAACCTATATATATATATATATATAAATATATATATATATATATATATATATATATATATATATATATATATATATATATATATATATATATATATATATATATATTTGCATGCCCCGGTAGCTAAAAGCTTAGTTACGGCTCTGGGCAAAACCAACGCCCTTGGCCAGTATACAATATTTTTCTCTATGCATTCTTTTCTGTTGAGCACTCCTGACACCGTTGAAAGGGTGAGTCTCAGGTCGCCTGCGGATACATAAGTCCAATCATTGCGTCTGAACCTGGTGTGTAATTCCAAGGTAACTGCTCACTTTTAACACGATTTAAGACGTTAATTCACGTTTTAAGTAAAACGTTTATATATATTTGCATGCCCAGGTAGCTAAAAGCTTAGTTACGGCTCTGGGCAAAACCAACGCCCTTGGCCAGTATACTACTATGCATTCGTATCTAGGTGTATATGGTAGCTAGCGGTATACCGGCTCTTAAGGTAGCTTGTGTTGGAGCAGCAGGACAAGCTCGCCATCCCGCCCGCTGCTTTCCTGCTCATCAAAACACAACGCACCCAGGGGAGAGATACCATGGTAAATAGGTAACCTATTTACCATGGTATCCCTCCCCTGCGGCGGCTGCTCTTGATCTCCGTGAACGCACCCGCTGTCACATTGAAGCGCTTGAAAACACAGCACAACATTCCCTAATAACACTTGCAATGCATTATGACTTAAAAGGTATGACTTTAAGTCTATGACATTATTATTTATTGATTTTATTTTGTTTTATTTCTTTGATCACCAACTGCCACGACAACACACTCGTTTTTTTTTTTTATGCAGTACTCCTGAGGAACTTCACCCATTGACCGCATCGTACCGGCTCTTAAGGTAGCTTGTGTTGGAGCAGCAGGACAAGCTCGCCATCCCGCCCGCTGCTTTCCTGCTCACCAAAACACAACGCACCCAGGGGAGAGATACCATGGTAAATAGGTAACCTATTTACCATGGTATCCCTCCCCTGCGGCGGCTGCTCTTCATCTCTGGCTGCTCTTGATCTCCGTGAACGCACCCGCTGTCACATTGAAGCGCTTGAAAACACAGCACAACATTCCCTAATAACACTTGCAATGCATTATGACTTCAAAGGTATGACTTTAAGTCTATGACATTATTATTTATTGATTTATTTTGTTTTATTTCTTTGATCACCAACTGCCACGACAACACACTCGTTTTTTTTTTTATGCAGTACTCCTGACGAACTTCACCCATTGACCGCATCGTACCGGCTCTTAAGGTAGCTTGTGTTGGAGCAGCAGGACAAGCTCGCCATCCCGCCCGCTGCTTTCCTGCTCACCAAAACACAACGCACCCAGGGGAGAGATACCATGGTAAATAGGTAACCTATTTACCATGGTATCCCTCCCCTGCGGCGGCTGCTCTTCATCTCCGTGAACGCACCCGCTGTCACATTGAAGCGCTTGAAAACACAGCACAACATTCCCTAATAACACTTGCAATGCATTATGACTTCAAAGGTATGACTTTAAGTCTATGACATTATTATTTATTGATTTTATTTTGTTTTATTTCTTTGATCACCAACTGCCACGACAACACACTCGTTTTTTTTTTTTTATGCAGTACTCCTGACGAACTTCACCCATTGACCGCATCGTACCGGCTCTTAAGGTAGCTTGTGTTGGAGCAGCAGGACAAGCTCGCCATCCCGCCCGCTGCTTTCCTGCTCACCAAAACACAACGCACCCAGGGGAGAGATACCATGGTAAATAGGTAACCTATTTACCATGGTATCCCTCCCCTGCGGCGGCTGCTCTTCATCTCCGGCTGCTCTTGATCTCCGTGAACGCACCCGCTGTCACATTGAAGCGCTTGAAAACACAGCACAACATTCCCTAATAACACTTGCAATGCATTATGACTTCAAAGGTATGACTTTAAGTCTATGACATTATTATTTATTGATTTTATTTCTTTGATCACCAACTGCCACGACAACACACTCGTTTTTTTTTTTTTTATGCAGTACTCCTGACGAACTTCACCCATTGACCGCATCGTACCGGCTCTTAAGGTAGCTTGTGTTGGAGCAGCAGGACAAGCTCGCCATCCCGCCCGCTGCTTTCCTGCTCACCAAAACACAACGCACCCAGGGGAGAGATACCATGGTAAATAGGTAACCTATTTACCATGGTATCCCTCCCCTGCGGCGGCTGCTCTTCATCTCTGGCTGCTCTTGATCTCCGTGAACGCACCCGCTGTCACATTGAAGCGCTTGAAAACACAGCACAACATTCCCTAATAACACTTGCAATGCATTATGACTTCAAAGGTATGACTTTAAGTCTATGACATTATTATTTATTGATTTTATTTTGTTTTATTTCTTTGATCACCAACTGCCACGACAACACACTCGTTTTTTTTTTTATGCAGTACTCCTGACGAACTTCACCCATTGACCGCATCGTACCGGCTCTTAAGGTAGCTTGTGTTGGAGCAGCAGGACAAGCTCGCCATCCCGCCCGCTGCTTTCCTGCTCACCAAAACACAACGCACCCAGGGGAGAGATACCATGGTAAATAGGTAACCTATTTACCATGGTATCCCTCCCCTGCGGCGGCTGCTCTTCATCTCCGTGAACGCACCCGCTGTCACATTGAAGCGCTTGAAAACACAGCACAACATTCCCTAATAACACTTGCAATGCATTATGACTTCAAAGGTATGACTTTAAGTCTATGACATTATTATTTATTGATTTTATTTTGTTTTATTTCTTTGATCACCAACTGCCACGACAACACACTCGTTTTTTTTTTTTATGCAGTACTCCTGACGAACTTCACCCATTGACCGCATCGTACCGGCTCTTAGGTAGCTTGTGTTGGAGCAGCAGGACAAGCTCGCCATCCCGCCCGCTGCTTTCCTGCTCACCAAAACACAACGCACCCAGGGGAGAGATACCATGGTAAATAGGTAACCTATTTACCATGGTATCCCTCCCCTGCGGCGGCTGCTCTTCATCTCCGGCTGCTCTTGATCTCCGTGAACGCACCCGCTGTCACATTGAAGCGCTTGAAAACACAGCACAACATTCCCTAATAACACTTGCAATGCATTATGACTTCAAAGGTATGACTTTAAGTCTATGACATTATTATTTATTGATTTTATTTCTTTGATCACCAACTGCCACGACAACACACTCGTTTT